>NC_139517.1:11315631-11771524 GCF_947247035.1 Vipera ursinii | reverse complement strand
GAAAAGGGAGAGGTTGCCATGCTGAGCTGTGCTGGCTCAGGAATTCTGGGAGTTGAAGTCCGCGAGTCATAAAAGAGCCAAGGTTGCCTACCCCGGGCCTAGGCCTTAGGCCGCTTTATGACTCGCGGACTTCAACTCCCAGAATTCCTGAGCCGGCCATGCTGAGGGAAAAGGGAGAGGTTGCCATGCTGAGCTGTGCTGGCTCAGGAATTCTGGGAGTTGAAGTCCGCGAGTCATAAAAGAGCTGAGGTTGCCTACCCCTGATCTAGGAAGAAAGCGGGGTGGCAGGTGGAGTTGTTAAAAATTTCACACACGTTTCCCATCCCACCCCCCCCAAAAAATAGTCGAAGTTCTCTGGGTAGTTTCCAGTAATACAAAAACGAGAAAAACAGTACAGGATGGAATAGAATAGAATAAAAAAAGGTGACATGATGCTCAGATGGACATCCGTTCGGCCTCTCTGAGGGAAGGCGTTCCATACATAGGATGCCACTCCAGAAAAAGCTCTGGGAGAATCCAAAATTATGGAACTACAAGGAAGAGACTGTACTTGAAAGGAAAATGACTCTGGCTTTAAAATAGTTCAGAGAGTGAGACGAGGAGGAGGAGGAGAGGAAGAAGAAGAAGAAGAAGAAGAAGAAGAAGAAGAAGAAGAAGAAGAAGAAGAAGAAGAAGAAGAAGAAGAAGAAGAAGCAACAACAGCAACTATATTCTTGCAAAACTAAGACAACAAATCTACTTCATCTCTTTCTTAAGGGGGGAAAAGTCCTTTAGTTAAATTGAATTGTTCTGGGTTGGGGAAAACAAAAAAGAAAGGTGGTAACACATTTTTTATAGTACACTTTTATCTTTTTCCCCAATGCTAAAGATAGAAACGGAAACTGCTGGGGGAAAAAAAGATAAGCTGGGTGGTTCAAACTTGGATGGGAAAACACCAAGAAGTCATGGGACACCGGGAAGTCATAAAAAAAATAAATTCTTGCGCAGAACATTATGCCTATGTTGTCACCTTAACTGAACTCAAAGTTGATAATAAATGTAATAAAATTATCTTTTTGTACTGTACTCACATCCTGCCTTTCATCGACATTGCTAAAGGGATGGGACCAATGAATTACAATACGAAAAAAAAGATAAAAACTGCAAATCTTAATAACTCTTCAGTAAGTTACGTACTGTAAAGGGAAAAGGGATGAGAAAAAGCCATTCAAGGTTTTAAAAACAACATGTTTTAATGGCAGGAGGCTTTCCTAGATTGCAGCCCGTTTCATCGGATGCAGGAATGTAGAACTTTATGCCCCAATAAATTCAAAAGCTTTTGAAATGCCACAAGATGTTTCTGCGTGGTTCACCTGTCACGCAAAGCCCTGCCTTAGTCATGCCAAACTTCATTAAATTGGGTTTCACATAGCAAACTAGGCAAAGCCAAAATAAATAAATCATGCCTTATGCCTGGTGTCATCCATGAATCTGTTCAGTGATGGAGTTTGAGCCTAGCCATCATGGTCATCCCATAGTTCTCTCATAGTATAATGGACTGTGTTTCTCAACCTGGGCAACTTGAAGATGTGTGGACTTCAACTCCTAGAATTCCCCCAGGTGGAGAATTCTGGGAGTTGAAGTCCACATATCTTCAAATTGCCACGGGTGAGACACACTGGTATAGACACTATAAACTATAGAGCTATAAACGTTATGCTATATAAAAGAGCAGGTAGACTGACCCAAGGAGAACAGTTCTAAGAAATGAATTCTTTAATTTAATTTTAATTTAATTTAATTGCATTAAAACATGAAGAATTCAGCCATCCTGCTGGACAACACTTCAGATTTGAGAGCTGAAATGTTCATTTGGGCTGCATGGGGGCATGGAGGGAGCCCACCCATCTGCAAGTCCTTGTGTTCTTTCCCTTGGGCAACTGTTCACCATCCAAAGTCCATTGGAGTTGGACTGTATAATAGGTAAAGGTAAAGGTAAAGGTTCCCCCGCACATGCGTGCTAGTCGTTTCCGACTCTAGGGGGCGGTGCTCATCTCCGTTTCAAAGCCGAAGAGCCAGCGCTTGTCCGAGGACGTCTCCGTGGTCATGTGGCCGGCATGACTAGATGCCAAAGGTGCACGGAACGCTGTTACCTTCCCACCGTAGTGGTCCCTATTTTTCTACTTGCATTTTTACGTGCTTTCGAACTGCTAGGTTGGCAGAAGCTGGGACGAGTAACAGGCGCTCACTCTGTTACACGGCACTCGGGATTCGACAGGCCAAACTGCCGACCTTCTGATCGACAAGCTCAGTGTCCTAACCCACTGAGCCACCGCGTCCCTTTTGGACTGTATAATAAGTGCAAGCAAATAAATAAACTGTAATGTATTGGCCTTTTGTATATGTTGTAAGTGTTTGCTCTTGTTGCACTGCTTGCTAATTGCTTGCATTCAATTGCTAAGTGCTAGTTCACGTGTATGTTGTAATGGTTGCTAGCCAGCTCAGACTGGTTGTCTCCAGCCGGCTAAGCAGGTCTTTGGGCGGGAAACCTATGCTTCAAACCTATTGGTCGCCGCCTATGGCCAACTGTATAAGCAGCTGCACAGCAGCTCCCTTGTTGTTTCAGTTATGTTTGACCTTCAATAAAGCCTGTTGCTGTTTTGAACCTTCTGTCTCGCTCAATGCCTGCAAAGAACCGGCTACACAACATAAACAAATGCATAAATCTGGGGCTGCCTTAAGGAGCTGCAGACGGGCAGGTGACCATGGAAGCCTCTCTTGCCTCTGAATCTTCAGCTGATTGGTTTCTATTGAAACATCACTTGGAAGTTCAGAACTTAACTTTCCCCCAACACAATTTCAGATCAGCCTTTCAAGAGACGGTCTCTTAACAATGCATTAGAATCTCTTGGCCAGGTAACAGGTCTGGCTATTTTGCACAGGATAGCAGGAGTGATGCTACTTTAGAAGAAAATTAAGGACGCCATCCAAGATACACGCTCGGAACATTTGTATGTTCCAAATCCTGGATAATCCCAGGCATAATCCCAGGGACCCAGATCAATCTCAGTGGGGCTTCAGGACGGAATCTAAAGCTGCCTACGGTCACCCCACAAGAAGGGAAGACACCCTGTAGATTCCCTTGGCAGCACTTTTGATCTCATTGTCCAGGGAAACTTCTAAATCCCATTTCTCTGTTGCTTTCAAGAGACTATCTGGGTGCTCCAAATTAAGTTTGAATGGCCTGAAGCAGATAACCAGAGATCATGGTAACTGGTTTCAGCCAGATCTAAAATTTAAATGATCTTCTAACACTTAATAATAATAGATTCAACTTTGTGACAGTTCTGCTGGCTAATTAACACTATCCCAATTGGTTTCTATTATGGTAATACAAAAGAGGCTGTGTTTCCTTTGATTCCGGCTTCCTCTTTGATAAAGAGACTCATTTATTCTTATCAGGGCCAGAGACAGATTTGATTGTAATTGTATTTTCAAAACATGCAGCCCAGAAACCCTCAGGGTACAGCCACAATTATTCCTTTGTCCCCGCCAGAAATCTCTTTTGTGCTTAGCAAAATAACTGGACGAGCAGCGCCCTCTCCTGCAAGTTAATCCAGAAAAGTTTTCTTCTGGATTAGGACTGACTCCAAAGGAAGAACATATGGAAGTGGAAGTTAAAGCCAGGCTCCCAAGTCATGCTAAACCCTAAAAACAGGTTTACAAACGCTGTGTCTATATCATAAATCTGAAACAAAAGGGATGAGTTCACACACTATGCTGATCCATAAACTATCCAACTTGGCCAAGTCTAGCATGTTGCCAGAGCCCAGTTTAAAAGTTGTAATCTTGCATGTAAGTGTCTGCTCTGATGTACTTTTCACGCGTTCATTGGAACTTCCTTTGCAAGCAAGTTTACCTTCTAAGAGTTTAGCTGAGTTATTTTGACCCTAAGACTGTCCTAAACTGAAGAACTGGGGATTTCAGGATCACATTCAATTTTTCTTTCTCCCTTAGATACAGTAAGCAGTTGATCTGAATCTTATAGTAAAAGCCTATAACTAGGAAGCTCCCCCAAAAGAAACTGCTTAAGAATGTAGTGCAAAAAGGACCTCATGTACCCACCCTTTGTGGTCCTCATAGTATTTCAACAGAGAGGGGAAAAATGGGCCCCATGTCACATTTTTGGAAAGCTTTACAAGACAAAATAATCTCAGCTACTTAAGGCAGAGGTCACCAACCTGGGGGCTGTGGCCCGGTAGTGATGCTGGCCACTGGGTCACAGGACAGGCTGGCCAGTGTGCGCATGTGTGCACAGCCCCACACCCATTTGGGCTAGCATCGTGGCCACAGTATGCAAAAATAGGACACCCCACCACACGGTGCAAAAACAGGCCACTGCCATGCCTTGGGGCACAAAAACATGACACCGCTGCAGTGCGGGGTACAAAAACGGGACACCGTGCTGTGCAAAAATGGGCCAATGCCACGTCTCAGGGCACGAAAATGAAATGCCGCCGCACCTTGGTGTGTGAAAATGGGTCGACGCCACACCTCGGGGTGCAGAAACAGGGTGCTGTGCACAAGAATGCGGCAGGGCTAGTGAATATCACACAGGTGCTAGCCCCACCTCATTTGCGTCACTTGCATGCTTGCAGCCCCATGCACGTGCACATGCATAAAATGCTTCCCTCTCCCTTTCCCTCTGGTCCACCAACCAACAAAGTTTGGTGACCTCTGATTTAAGGCACCCACTGTGCCCATTAAAGTCCTCAAGTACAGGTAGTCCAAGTACAAGCATTCGTTTAGTGAGCGTTCAAAGTTTCATTGGCATCGTGGTGGCACAGTAGTTAGAATGCAGTTTTGCAAGCTAACTCTGCCCAAAGGAGTTCGATCCTGATCGGGTCAAAATTGACTCATCTTTCCATCCTTCCAAGGTCACTAAAATGAGGACCCAGATTGTTTGGGGGCAATATACTGACCTTGTAAATGTAAACCATCAGAGAGTATTGTAAAGCACTATGGAGTAGTATATAAGTCTACGTGGTATTGCTATTGATACAATGGCCCTTTAAAAAAGTGACTTATGAACATTTTTCACACTTATGACCATTGCACCATTCCCACAGTCACATGGTCAAAATTTGGACGCTTGATAACTGGCATGTATTTGTGATGATTGGTGTTCTGGGGTTGTGTGATTACCTTTTATGACTTTCTGACAAGCAAAGTCAATGGGGAAGCCAGATTCTCTTAATAACCATGTTATTAACTTGATAACTGCTGTAATTCACCTAACAGTTGTACAAGACAGGTGGCAAAATGGGGCAAAACTCACTTGACAACTCTCTTGCTTAGCGTCGGAAATTTGGGGCACCATTGTGGTTGTAAATCAAGGATTACCTGTAGCTTTCCAGAACAGGCCTTGGACTCACTCAGTACTGGTGGGTGATCCTCAGACTAATAAAGGTTGGATATTTGTGACCAAGAGAGTATAGGAAATGACCAGAACAGCATCAAATTAGCTTCAGGCCAATTCCCAAGTTATGGGAAAACTTGCCCTGGTTATCCTTCCTTCTTATTTTCTTCCTTCTTGTTTTTCTAAAAATAATATTTTTATAGTCAGGGACGCTTAATTAGGCAGGCAGGCTATAACAAGCACTCATTTTATTATTTTGACTTTAAAATACTAATGTACGGGTTTGCCCAAAGAAGATCCTCCCCCTTGGATAATAAGACCACTAAATGCAGGATCTGCATCAATCTTTCTGGATTACTGATTGCTCATTCTGTTCTAATAAGCATAATTCAATTCCCATTGTGAATTTTTCCAAAAAGCAATCAGCTCAAATATGTCATCAACTTGGATCCCCAAGGTGGACAGCAATGCAAAATAATATCCTTGTGGTGATTTTTAATTTTTTTTTAACCCTGATTGTTCTGTTTTGCCAACTTCCTACCATTTATCAGGACGACAGGATATTTTTTCTTTCTTTTTTTTATTAAAGAGTTTTACAAAAACAAAATTTTACAATATATCCCCAAATCCCTCCCATCCCAAACCCACCCACTTCCCCCCCCACTTCCCAGAGCTAAATACAGGATTATAGTTACAATAATCATATTCTAAATAAAAATTATGCATAATATACAATTAACCAAGTTCATAATGCGCTTTAACTCTCTTTTAACATAACTACCAACAACGTACCAATAACAATATCCCACTAAAATCTACTCATAAGCTAAATGGTACTTTTTAGTCCCATATTTGTTTTGAATATAATTTATCCATCTCCTCCAAACTGAAATATATCTTTCCTGTGAATGATCCTTCAGATAAGCAGAAATCTTAGACATTTCTGCAAGATTCGAAACTTTAAACACCCATTCTTCTACAGTGGGCAAACTATCCTTCTTCCAATATTGTCCCACCAGTAACCGTGCTGCCGTTATCATGTTCAACATCAAGTTAGTTTCTTTAACATCACAATCTGCAACAATGCCCAATAAAAACAATTGCGGGGAAAACTTTATCTTTCTCTTAAAAATCTTTTGAATGTTCCACCAAATTTTAATCCAAAAAGCTTTTATATTTCTACAAGTCCACCACATGTGAAAATAGGTAGCTTCTAAACTACCACACCTCCAACATTTTTTCGAAAGGATGCACCTTTGTGTTCCTACGGTACAGTTTCCAGCTCTCCCAGTCACTAGAGGGCGCTCACAAAGTTTGAAATATCTATATATATATTTTTTAAAAAGCAACCTGAAAGAACTATATTATAGTTCTTCCGTTTGGCGAACTGCTTTTTTTCCGTTGTTTTTTTTTTACTCCCTCCTTTCTTCTCTTCCTCTTTTTGGGCAAAAGGAGAACAACAGCTAAAGGAGGTGAACAGAGAGAGGAAGAATGGTGGAGAGCCACGGAGAGGAGAAGTAGATGAAGGCTGAGATTAAAAAAAAAAGAAAAGATAAAGATAGAGAGAAGGGGGGGGAAGAAAAAAGAAACACTAGAACGCAAGAGGAAAAATACAACTGGAATAAACTGATGGAGGAGGATTGATGGATGGCACGACAGAGACAGGTGGCGGGCAAAATTTGATGGATTAACAGCAAAGGGATGTGCATTCAGAACCTTCCCAGCGCTCCCAGCATCTCTCTGAGCAAAAGAAGATAGAGGGTGCAGACCAACCCATCAAAGGAAGAAAGAGGGAGAGAAATGGGATAAAGAGAACAAAAGAGCCCAACTCAGAACTTAAGAATCCGGAGAGAAAGCTCCCAATTGCCTCCCCTCTCCATCCATCGCAGCTTTCCAACTTGCCAAACTTCTGACCTCATGTCAGGACGTGCCATTCGAGCCGAAACGAGGAGCCGGGCAAAAGATGACATCAAGAAAGTGATGGCTGCTATTGAGCACGTCCGGAGATGGTGAGCACAATTTGGGGATGGTGGTGGTGGTGGTGGTGGGGCAGCCGGGGAGGACTTTGGTGAGAAAGCGACCGCTTGCCACCCCTGCAGATCTGACTGTTTAGGAGGCTTCTAAGCTGGGTGAACTTTGACATTTGGTGGGGTACCCCAAAGGCCTGTTTTGGTGGGAAGCGACTGATGGTTTGGGGTGTTGATTATGGGTCTTTCCACCACGTCTGCAGAGCCTGCGTACTCTAGATCAGTGTTTCTCCACCGTGGCGACTGTTGAGACAGGTGGACTTCAATTCCCAGAATTCCCCATGGTTGGTTTGGAAGGCTTGCTGAAAGCCAGATGTTTTTGTCTGAGGTTTGATGTCAGTGCTGTGCGCCCAGGGAAGTGGGGTAGGATGGTTGTGCTCCAGAGGAGCTGGCCAAAATGTTGCTGTCTCTTGGAAGGGATCTCTAGAAATGGCTCCTCCTCCTTGCCCGCCCTTCCACCAGAGCACCTGATCCAAGTGTCCGATGTTAATTTTTGTTAATTACCGATGGGTAATTTTTGTCTTGCCCATGATCCTTCCCCTTTCCTCATCAAATCGTCACATCAGAGGCGTTAGCTGAAGCCACTTAACAGTTTGAAGGCCAGCAGCTTTTCTGGTGGGGGAGTATAGTCTGGTTGCTTTCTCTGTTTCTCTTGAATCTGAAATTAACAAAATGGTTTGATTTTGTTTTCTGGTAAATGCAATCTCTGAACATCTTAGCTCAATATTACTGTGGCTGTTAACATGGTTTGTTATATTGCACTTACAGTATCTCCCTGCTTTTCTCTAAGGCCGGGGTCCTCAACCTTGCTGGCTGAGGAATTCTGGGAGTTGAAGTCCACAAGTCTTAAAGTTGCCAAGGTTGGAGACCCCTGCTCTAAGGGCTCAAAATGACACACACATTATCCCCACAACAACAACCCTGTGAGATAAAGCTGGGCTGAGAGAGATGACTGGCTCAAAGCCACTGATTTGAGCTTAGTGAACATACCGGGATGAAAATCTCCATGTCCCAATACAACTGAACATTGTTAGAAGTCATTATGATGGTCTTACTATGCATAGTTTTCAGTATAGGAGCTTTTCAAGCTTATAATATTCACATAATTTCTAAAGCTCCTAATCAGGCAGAGGACAAAATGATTTCTACTTCTGATCAAGCTTTATGGTGATTTCACATGACCTATGAAGACCAGGGAGGAGAGAGAGGAAAGAAAGCTACAGGAATCAGAGGATGGGCCATGGATGGCTCAAGCAGGAAACACTATACTATTTCAGACAAATGGCTGTCCAATATCATCTTTAAAACCTCCACAACTTCTGGAGGCTAGCCATGCCACTGGTTAATTGTTCCCACTGTCAGGAAATTCATCCTTAGTCCTAGGTTGCTTCTCTCTATGATTAGTTTCCATCCTTTGCTTCTTGTCCTGCCTTCAGGTGCTTTGGAGACTAGGTTGACCCCCTCTTCTTTGGGGCAGCCCCTGAGATATTGGAACACTGCTATCAGGTCACCCCTCCCCCTTCTCTTCATTAAACTAGACATATTCAATTCCTGCAACCATTCTTCATGGTTTAGCCTTCAGTCCCCAGTAGACTGGCTGGGGAATTCTGGGAGTTGAAGTCCACATGACTTCAAGTTGTCAAGGTTGAAAAACATTGATACAGAGTGTTGATCAAGTTCATCCTCTCACTGGACGGTATCTTCCCAGACTATCCTTGGGTTGTCAGAAAGATATTAGAAAATCAAGATGGATGGAAGAGGATTGTATAGTGTTGGGAAACTGATATAACGGGTTTCTATAATTGTACATTTTGTCGGTGTCTCAGTTGCAATCATCACCACCACCACCATCATCATCATCATCATCATCATCTACTTAACAAGATATTTTAAAACACCCCCAAGAAGTAGCATTACTCTGTATAAGCCCAGAAGCTAAACATGGTTAAACTTGGCTATTGAGTGGATGGGACTCCACTAGAAAATCACAGGAGTCTAGGCTGGTCTGGAAAGTTGGGGGGGGGGAACTTTCTGGAAGAAGGCAAAAGTAGGAGAATTACTTCATTTTGAGAATACTACACAGTTGCATTGACAAAGTTATCAGCAGCTACTGGTTAAAAGGCTGGGCTTATTGACCAGAAAGTTGGCAGTTCAGGATTCAAGTACTGTGTAATAGGATGATCTCCTGTCCTTGCCCCAGCTTCTACTCATCTAGCAGTTCGAAAGCATGCAAATACGAGTAAATAAATAGGTACCGCTTTAGTGGGAAGGTACCTGTTGTGTTCTGTGCATCTTGGCGTATGCCGGCCACATGATCACGTAAGTGTCTTTGGACAACACTGGCTCCCTCGACTAGGAAATGGTGGTGGGCATTGCCCCCTAGAGTCAGACATGACTGGACAGGGAAAACCTTTACCTTATTTTTTAACCTTCAAATCAGAGAAGGTTTTACTTTTTTTGTCGAACACACCCAGAGGTCACCAGTGGAGAAATCCTGCAAGCCGTCCCATTTCATCCTGCCATTTTTCTTTTTCTAGGGAAAAGCGTTGGGTGACGGTGGGAGACACCTCTTTACGGATCTACAAGTGGGTCCCTATTATGGACCCTCGAGACGAGGTGAGAAAGAGGCGGGCTGGTTTCCTCACGAGGCCTATTGTCTTGAGCACTTCTAGTTGGACTTATTTGCTCCCCTCTCTTCTGTTGCAGCAGAAAAGACGTCTGGGAGGTAGCAAAGAGCAGCAGCCTGCCAGAGACAGACGGTTTCCTCCTCGAAGCAATTCTGCTCTGCTCATGTTGGACCTGAATGGTACATTTTGGGACAGGAAGGGGGAGGGAAGGATATTACCTAGTTCAGGGGTAGGCAGCCTCGGCTCTTTTATGACTCATGGACTTCAACTTCTGGGAGTTGAAGTCCATGAGTCATAAAAGAGCCGAGGTTGCCTACCCCTGACCTAGTTCCTTTACAAGGGCCTTGTAAAATTTGGCATTTCAGGCCCTCCCTACACAGGATACAGGTAGGCCTTGACGCAAGAGATGCCCAGATTTGTTGTTGTGATTCAGGGTCAGCCTGTGGGTTCGGCAGTTGGGTCGGACGACGGCTTTGAGGCTCCGCAGAGCCCTCAGCCAGGCCCCTCCCACCTGGTGGAGACCCAGCTGTGTGAGCCTGACAGCGTGGATGAAGATGACCCACAGCTGGCCCTGTTCAAGGACGCCTGACGCAGTCAATCAGGAGTAAACAGAGGAAGGCAATGGGGCACCTCAGAAGGAGGCAGAGAGAGGCCACGCCCTGAGCTGTATTTAAGGGGAATGTGTGGGAGGGCTGGTTTGCTGAAGGCAACCGCTTGGATAGTTCCTGTTTCTTAAAGCTCGTTTCATGGTTGGTGTCTGTTTTATGTTAATAAATTTGGCAGGCTTTATTCCAGCCTCTTGCCGTTTGTAAAGGGGTTGTCCCTGCCTTTTCTGCAGGGCCGGTAGCAGGCTGGTACAGAACATTTGTGTTGCTAAGTGAGGCAATTGTTAACTGAGTTTTGCCCCATGGTTATGACCTTTCTGGCCACAGTGAATCACTGCAGTCGTTAACAATACGGTTGTTAAGTGAATCTGGCTTCCCCGGTGACTTTGCTTGTCAGAAGATCACAAAAGAGGATCACGTGACCTCAGGACACTACAACTGATATAAATACGAAGTTGCCAAGCGTCTGAATTTTGATCACGTGACTATGGGGATGCTGCAATGGTCGTAGGTGTGAAAAACAGTCATAAGTCACTTTTTTCAGCGCTTTGTAACTTTGAATGGTCACTAAATAAATGATTCTAAGTTGAGAGGTACCTGTACTCCAGAGACTAAGAAAGGAGAGAAAATTACATTTTTTTTTAAAAAAAAGACCAGTGTTGTGGTTCTGATAAGATGAGACCAGGAAAAACAGAATTCCAAGGCAAGAAGTTTCCTACAAAGTATCCGCAGGATCAAAAGTGAAACCAAGACTGAAGTTCCCTCCCAAAGGTTACAATGTTACAAAGTTGCATTTCCCACCTCAGTAATATGTCATAAATCACATTCCCCAATAAACTACTTTGGCTGGCGTCCTAACGAAGTCTCAGCCCACCAAACCTTAGGCAGCAATGACCTTGGTTCCCACAGGACAATTTATTGTTTTGACTAAACTTAAAAGCACACATCCCCCCTCCCAACACTGGGGCAACCAAAAAACGAAGTGAAAATGGCTTCAGCTAAATTCTTGCAGCTTGACAACCAGTAGAAAAATTAGATTCTTCTCTGCCCCTTCTTGTTTTATATCCATTATTATAATTTGTTGGGACAGCTTACCATCTGCGATGATACCTTTAACACCATCAAACAAGAACATCTGCTATCCCAGGTCCTTGGGAAGGACTCAATAGGTGGATCAAAATGCCAAGTCCCCTAGAAACATCTTGTTGACTGTGCGATGAAGCATAATAAAAATCTTGAAGGCATTGAGGGAGAGAATGAAGGTATTAGCATATGACCTTATGCTTCTCATCCGTAGCTTCCTTTGGTTTTCAGGATAAAATGCACTGCCTAAAGTGACTCACTCCTAGTAGATCAGATTACAAACCTATTTAATCCAAGGAAAGAGATACAGGTACAATATGAGCTGCTAGCTGGCAGAAGAGGCTGCCATTGGACACAATGAGGTCTTAAGGTCAGAGGCCCGAGGATCCTCTGCAGCAGAGGTGCCCAACCTTTTTGGCACCAGGGACTGGTTACATGGAGAAAGGTTTTTGCACAGACCAGAGGGGGCGTGGTTTTGTGTGCTGCCTGCATCCTGTGGATGGGGCTTTCCTTGTTTGTGCCGACCGGTTGCTGGCATCCTGTGGCCCGGTACTGGTCCACAGACCGGGGGTTGGGGATCCCTCCTCTACAGTATTAGAGATGCTTTAGCACTGTGTTTCAACCTCAGCAACTTTAGGAGGTGTGGACTTCAAATCCCAGAATTTCCCAGGCAGCTGACCTCTATGGCAGGGGTGGGCCAACCTGTGGGCTGCAGCCCACTAAAGGGCTATGGCCTGCTGGCCAGCAGGCTGCAGGACAGGCTGGCCAGTGCACTCACATGTGCTAGGGCCACTCATGCTAGCGCTGCTGCTATGCAAATCGGGTGCTGCATGGGTTGCATGGCGAAAATGAGGCACCGTGGCAAAAACGGCGCCACAAGCCGAAAATGGAGTGCTGCTAACTAGCGGGTGCTAGCACTGCCCTGTTTGTGTCACACGTACACGTGCTCGCAGCCCCATTTGTGTGCATGCGCATGCACGTGCGTAAAATGCTTCCCCCTCCCTTCCCCTCCCATCTGCCATCTGAGAAAGGTTGGAGACCTCTGCTCTATGGTTTGGGTAGTCCTTGGTTTACAAACATTTGTTTAGTGATTGTTCAATGTTACAATGGCACAAAAGAAGTAATTTAGAAGGACACGTGATCAATTCAGGTATTTGGCAACTGACACTGGTTGCACTGTCCTGGGGGCGGGGGTTGTCAGCTGATCGTCATTTGAGACCTTACCAGTTGGCTTCCGACAAGCCAAGTCAATGCTTAACAACAGCATAATTCACTTAACAACGGCCGTGGTTTGCTTACCAACTGTTGAAAGAAAAACCTTCATCAGGGTCCAATCCATGCTGGGAATAAACAAAATGGAGACTGCTTTAGAAAGAAGGTTGTAGTTTATTGAAGAGGAGAGCCAGACAGAAAGATGGCCTTGGGAAAGCTGACCACATGTAGTAGTGGGTGCTGGGTTTTTACACTTTCTTTAGCTTTTGTTTGGAGTTGTTCCTGTGGCATGAACTTTGACCTGAGTCTGAGTGTGCCTTTCTGGTATTCTGAGGGTGGTGGGTTAATCCTATTATGTCCCAAAGGTCATATCCCACTTCCCTGAGCATGTGGCTGATGACTATGTCCTGTGTTGGATTTTTTTGGTGTGAGGGATTGTTGATTCTAGGGATCTTTGTTTTTCTAATCCCATCAGCTCTAAATTCTTGGCTCTAGTCTTTCTGAAAGGATTATCACATCTGCATTTCTACAGACAGACCTAGTTTCTGCTTGGGGCAGACAGACCTGGGCGGGAGGGTTGGTTTCTGCCTAAGATTTTCCATTATTCCTTTGGGGAAATATAATATTCTGCCTTTTAAATATTCCCAAAATATTTCTTTCTCGGGGTGTGTGTGTGCTGTCCTCCCACACAACGCTGGCCTAAAAAAGGAAATAAAATTGGGCTCACTTAACATCTATATTGCTTAGTAACAGAAATTGTGGTCACAGCTCGAGGACCACCCGTACATTCCAGCTTTGTGGTTCTATGAAACCTTTGGATGTCGCTGAATTACAACTTGCCTCACTGTTTGTCGCTTCATCTTTGAAATAAGAGAAAATACTTGTAGCTTGGGTTTTAGATTTTGGTAGTGGTTTGCTCCCCAAGCTTTTTTTAATATAGTTTCTGAACATTTTGTTACCAAACATCATCATCAGGATTTCCTTGTCCTAGTCTTAGCTTATAAATGTCTTGTGTGCCACTGTGGTCAATTGGTCATGCGATTGGTTGTTTATTTAGATCTATATTTAAATTCCAAGCAGCTGATTGGTTCTCTTGTTGATCGGTAGTTCGAATGGTCTGGTTTCTTACATATTCATATGCTGGATCTAGATCAGTATGCTTGTTAATTGCTCCTTTGGTACAATACCAGGCCTCAATAAATTCATGTGTGTGGCAGGCGTTGGCATGCCCCATGGTTTTTGTTCCTTCCCAATCATATTGGTGGTTTTTTTTAATCAATGTGGTTTGAGCTTCATTCTTTTTCATTCCACGTAGTGGTTTCCAACAGTGGAGTCCAAGACACTCATAGCACGTCAATGGCACACGGTCACCGAACCTGGAGTCTCCATTCACCCCTAGTGATAAAAAAAAAACCTCCCAGTTTCCAGATACGGTTCTTCACGGTCCTGTTTCTGTTTTCCACCAGATGAGAACAGCAGCCAGAGTTCTTTTTCGGAGACGTCCCTGCTGAAAGGGGGAGACACGAGCCCCACCCCCACCCCGGATCGAAGCCAGACAGCGAGTCCCACCGTCTTAGGAGAGCTGAAGACGGATGATTTGCAGCCCCCTTTGTTGGGCCAAGAGGGAGGTAGGTTCATCTGGGAAGAGATCTCTTGGCATTTAGCCAGGGCTTTTCAACCAGTGGTACGGGTACCACCTGTGGTACATTGGCACCTGGCAGGTGGTACGCGACCATCCTAGAAAAGTGGTAGCAGGGGAGGGGAATGAGCTGAAGCCATGTTTAAAAGTACATAATTAAAAGAAAAAAAGAAAAGAGAGGTTTGAAATAAAATAAGCTCCAGCCTTCTTTTCAACAGAGTTTTGCAATCTTATCATTCCTCCTTCTTCTTGGATATTACACAAATCCCTTCAGTCCTGCCCTTAAATCCACATTTTTCCATCTTCAAAGCCATAAATCATTATATCATTTTTTTATTCTTTCAACAGAAAATCCCTATATAGTTTCCAGTTTGTTTTTTTTTAAAAAGTCTTTGATGTTCTTTTTCTCTGACCCAGTAGGTCATCTTTGCCATTTCAGCAAATTCTGACTTTTTCACAATCCATTCCTCCCATTTTTAGATCTTGACCTGGGCTAAGCCTCTAATTTTCTATTGCTGTCTTTAGCTTTAGGTAAAAAGAACTATTTGCTTCTAAAATTGTGCCCATGTTTGCCTGTCTCTGGACTGAGGCAGGCCAGTGCTGTTGGCCCAGCAAACCTTCTGCGTGTTCTGTACCAGCCTGCTACCGGCCCTGCAGAAAAGGCAGGGACAACCCCTTTTACAAGAAGGCAAGAGGCTGGAATTAAGCCTGCCAAATTTATGAATACAAAAACAAACAGAACAAGACACGAACCAAGAAACAGGAGCTTTTCAAGCGGTTGCCTTTAGCAAACCAGCCCTCCCACGCATTTCCCTTTTATACAGTTCAGGGCGTGGCTTCTCTCTGCCTCCTTCCGAGGTGCCCCATTGCCTTCCTCTGTTTACTCCTGATTGACTGCCTCCTGCGTCAGGCGTCCTTGAACAGGGCCAGCTGTGGGTCATCTTCATCCACGCTGTCAGGCTCACACAGCTGGGTCTCTGTCGTGACCAGGTGGGAGGGGCCTGGCTGAGGGCTCTGCGGAGCCTCAAGGCCATCATCAGCAAGCTCTTCAACACCCCCCTCCTCCTCCTCTGAGTCGTCCGACCCAACTGCCGAACCCACAGGCTGACCCTGAATCACAACACTGCGTATGGAAAACTGGGATGATGTTTTGAGAGATTGAGGCTGTTCTGTGTTATGACATTCCTTGATATATGACCATAATTGAACCTGGAGCTCCCATCAATAACTGAGGATATTTTACAACCATTTCTGTTGTGGTCATTAAGGGGATCTAGCTTTCTCTATTGACTTTGCATGTCAGAGGCCAGTTGGGAAGGTCACAAATGATCACATGACCTGCAGCCATTGTAAATACATGCTGGTTGCTAAGCACCTGAGTTTCAGTCATGTGACCACACAGAGGGTGTAAAGTGGGAGGAGCCGCCTTAAGTCACGTTTTTCAGTGGCTGGCTGAGGAATTTTGGGAGTTGAAGTCCACAAGTCATAAAAGGGCCAAGTTTGAAGACCCCTGCACTAAAGGAATGGTCGTAAGTTGAGGGCCTGTAACTCATTTTCCCTCCCTCCAGCAGGTCTTCCCTGCAATTTATAATGCTGAGATCTGCTATTATGCCTTGATAAAATTGTACATTGTGCCATAGCTGTATTTAAGCTTTTCATTCTTGCTGTGTTATCCTGTCAAGCCTTTCCACTGTTTAGCTACATTTTCAGTTTTGAACCTTAGCATAAATCTCTTCTCTCAAGTCTGCAAGAAGTAAGTTGAGGATGGATGTTCATTAAGATGATGGAGGACAGGGGAAAGAAAGGCCATTTTTTTCAGAAAATACGCTGGGATCTGCCTGTTTTGATTGATTCCTTTTCTGCGTACAGATTCTGGGGTGCTCCTTCTTGAGGGAAGTGACGACCCTCCCAAACTTAGCAAAGAAGAACCAGATCTCAAGACGTCTGATTTCCAGGTGATTATGTGGATTGTGGAAAAAAGCCGAGGTTTTTTTGGGGGGGAGGCAAGAGGTCAAAAAAGTCAAGATGGCCATCACCATGCAATCAAAGCCTCAGACTTTTTTAATTTGTGAAAATGAGTAAATTATTATTAATAAAAAGTTATCAGAAATTTCTACTCAAAATGAAGCAAAACCATATCTCGTCTATAATATAATGTTGGTCTTCCCTGATCAGGTGTCTTCTTTGCAGTTATTCTTTGTTCTGTCTTAGCCATTCTCTTACTGTCTTTTGTATCCTATTATTTTAATAATTAAAAACTTTTTTAAAAAAAACATATTACAAATGGTCAATCAGACCTATCACTTTGGGGCTTTAAAAATTTTAACGCCCTCTTGAATTTAACACAATATGCTTACATGCTTGATAGTCAGTTGATGACACAATTGAGCCCAACTTTTCTGTTGCTAAGCAAGATGGTTGTTAAGTGAGTTTTGGCCCATTTTATGATCTTTCTTGCCACGGTTGTTCAGTGAATCACCGCAGTTGTTAAGTGAGTCACACGGTTGTAAAGTGAATCTGGCTTCCCCAAGGACTTTGCTTGTCTGAAGGTCACCAAAGGTGTTCGCATGATCCCGGGACACTGCAACCGTCATTAATACATGCCAGTTGCCAAGCATCTGAATTTTGATCATGTGACCATGGGGAAGGTGCAACAGTCGTTAAGTGTGAAAAGCAGTGATATGTCACTTTTTTCAATGCTGTTGTAACTTTGAACGGTCACAAAATGAACTGTTGTAAGTTGAGGACCACCTGTACTCTCATAGCCCAGAATTGCAGGTTTGGCTTTTATCTTGTTTTCCTATACAAAATGAGAATACCGTCCCACAGAATTTCCAAAGCAGAATTTCTCAATATTATTTGACATGCACAAATGTAGAATCAAATTTTGAGCCCAGTGTTGTGGCTTTCCTCTTTTTCTGAGAGACGGGTTCAGAGAATACGAGATAGAGGGTGAGCTGAGTGTTAAGATTAGGGTTACTAAACTCTGGCAATCTTTTTTTTAAAAAATTCCTAATCCTTTATTCTTTTCTCCAGCCATTGATAAAGCAAGTCCTAAGTCTGATAGCATTGTTTCTTCTTTTTGTTTCAGCCTTATAGTAAGCCTGTCCATCTCCGCACATTCTAGTATTTTTTTTTTAATTATTTCTTCCCCTAACCCAGGGGTAGGCAACCTTGGATCTTTTATGACTCGTGGACTTCAACTCCCAGAATTCCTGAGCCAGCCACACTGAGGGGAAAGGGAAAGGTTTCCAAGCTGAGCCATGCTGCCCTAACCCTAATCCTAAACTCTGGTAATCTTGATGGCTGGATGGGGAACTCTGGTACAGTTGGTCCTTGACTTAACAACAGTTCATTTAGTGACCCAAGTTACAATGGCACTGGACAAAGTGACTTATGACCAGTTTTCATGTTTAAGACCATTGCAGCATCCTTGTGGTCACGTGATCAAAATTAAGACCCTTGGCAACTGACTCATATATATGATGGTTGCCGTATCCCGGGATCGTGTGATCCCCTTTAGCGACTTTCTGACAAGCAAACTCAATAGGAAAACCAGATTCACTTCACAACTTTATTACTAACTTAACAACTGCAGTGATTCACTCAACAACGGGGCAGGAAAGGTCATAAAATGGAGCAAACTTCACTTAACCAATGTTTCACTGAACAACAGAAATTTTGGGCTCAGTTGAGGTCATAAGTCAAGGACTACCTGTACTCTCATCGCCCAGAATTACAGGTTTGGTTTTTACCTTGTTTTCCTGTACAAAATGGGATTCCTGTCCTGCAGGATTTCCAAAGCAGAATTTCTGAATATTTGACATGCACAAATGTGGAATCAGATTTTGAGCACAATGTTGTGGCTTTCTCCTTTTTCTGAGAGACGGGTTTAGGCTGCAGAATCTGAGATAAGAGGGTGAGTTGAGCGTTAAGATGAGGGTTATGCTTGCTAGTGAGTGTTGAAGTCAGCACAAAGTTGCCGAGCTTGGGAGACATTGGTTAAGGACTTCCTTTGGTTGTCTTCCAGGCCACGGACACAGCAGCTTGTTTGGAAACCACCACGGACATGGAAGAACGAACATCTGAAGTGGAGGAGCCTTTCTTGTTAGAAGGTCCCTCCTTGAAGCGGATCCGTACAGAGGAGCAAGCTTTGCAGCCTACCCCATCCTCTGAAGGGTAACCTCAAGCTTCAGGCCTGCCTTTCCCATTTCTTCTGATAGATGGATCTAGGTGGGAGAATGTGACATAATGTTAGCTAAGCATGGTGCGTCCAAGCCATTTGTCTCTGCAACCTGAGATTGCCACAGTATTGCCTGCTGCCCCCTTGTGACAACACTGTTTATATCAAGCATTCATGTTTTATGCCTGCATGGAAATGAAACATAGCAGTGGGAAGGGAGGTCTATGACCAGCAGCAATCACGGAGACTTACAGAAAGGAGAAAGAAATGAGAAATGGTACTTATGCAGAAATGTGATTTATATATTGGGGAATACGAGAGAGTAAAAGTAAAATTCTGTTACATTAGGAAGGTCGCAAGCTCCCTAAATTCTATCTTCTAGCCTAGTTTTTCAGCAGGAAAGAGCAGCCTGTAGTTTAAAAGCAAGGATACAGTTTTATATCCATTCCAAATCCAAATTTTGCAGCATGGGAACTCATATTCTGGGCAAAGAGCAAGATGCACAATTTTATTATTTAATAATGCTAAAGTTAAGGTATCAGAGGCTTTGAAAACCTGGGAACGAAAGGCAAGCAAGATGTGTCCCTGTTATGGACATTTGTCTGGCATGGTATAGGGTCACATGCTTGACCAGGGGGTTGGACTAGAAGACCTCCAAGGTCCCTTCCCACCCTATTATGCTGTGTTCTCTATTGGCGGAGGACAAATCCCATGCTGCTTTGCCAGCAGAGAAAACAGATCGAACTTTGATGTGAAGGCTCAAATAAGGGCTGGAATTAAGTCTCCACTGAAATGCTCTAAAGTAGAGGTCCTCAACCTTGGCAACTTTAAGACTTGTGGACTTCCAACTCCCAGAATTCTGGGAGTTGAAGTCCACAAGTCTTAAGATTGCCAAGGTTGAGGACTCCTGCTCTAAAGCAGGGATGGGCAACTATGGCCCCTTAATGACCTGTGGACTTCAACTCCCAGAATTCTCAAGAATTTTGGGAGTTGAAGTCTACAGGTCATAAAGGGGCCATAGTTGGCCACCCTGCTCTAAAGACTCCTTTTATAGGGGCATTAAAAAGTGCAGGGCTTTCGTCACATGGGTTCAAAGCCACCATCTTGAGCTTTCCCCAAATACTTCTAGATTCTGTGCACTTGAGACACCAGGCTTTCTATTCTGAGGGGAAAACTTTCCCCTATGGGTTATTTCGGTTGCTGAAAACTTGGGAGCTGGGGTAGTTAGAAAAGCCAGGAGTCTTGTAGAATGTAAAACAAACAAACAAAAACAAAACTCTAACCCATTTATAACAGGAAGGGTTCCTGCTTTGATTCAGTTGCCACCCCAGATGCCCCATTTATGCCCACTGCAAAGACTAATTGGAAGGAAAGGCAAACAAGGCAGATCAACGGCTGGACTTTCCTCAGAGTTGAAGGATGTCAAGGAAAATGTGCAAAGCCATAGTTTGCTGGATAATAACAGGCAAAATGAAGTTTGCCTATCTATGGTTTCTCATAAGGGATGCTTCCAGCCACCGAATGAATAGTGCTGAGACATGTTTAGGAGCTCCAATGAAGCCATGTTTGTAATGTCATGCTGTAATTATGTCATTTTCTTCAGCTGCATCATTCAAGTTATTTTCATACAAGTAGTCCTTGAATGAGGTGGCTGGATGGAGTCACTGAAGCAGTAGGCGTGAGCTTAAATAGACTCCAGAAGATGGTAGAGGACAGGAAGGCCTGGAGGAACGTTGTCCATGGGGTCGCGATGGGTCGGACACGACTTCGCAACTAACAACAAGTCCTTGACCAATGACAGGGGTTTTCAAACTTGGCTCTTTTATGACTTGTTGACTTCAACTCCCAGAATTCCTCAGCCAGCGTGCCTGCCTGAGGAATTCTGGGAGTTGAAGCCCACAAGTAAATAAAAGGGCCAAGTTTGAAGACCCCTGACCTATGACCATCAAGTTTCACACTCCAGTATAGGTAGTCCTTGATTTACAACCATTCATTTAGTGACCGCTCAAATTTTACAACAGCACTGAAAAAAGCGACTTATGACTGTTTTTCACACAATCGTTGCAGCATCCCCGTGGCCTGCAGCAAGCCACTTAACTGTTGCAAGAAAGGTCATAAAATGGGGCAAAATTCACTTAACAACTGTTTCACTTAGCAACAGAAATTTTGGGCTCAGTTGTGGACGTAAGTCAAGTACTACCTGCTTAGTCTTAAGTTGAGGACTGCCTGTAATGCACCATGGTGTGTGATGTCACACGGCCCTCACAGATGCTTGTGGTGTGGAGTTGCAGCCGGAGAACAAAAATAATAATGCTAACTTTTTTAGGAAGGAAACAAATGTTGTAAGCTACTTACTAAAGATACAGAATACATGGACAGGTGTGAATGCATTTTTGTCCTTCGGGCTTCCTCTTAAGATTGGCCAAACTTCAAGTGTACCTATTTTCTCCAAGTGTGTTTGAAACACTGTGATCCAGAAATTGTGACAATCCACATTTACAATCCATACATACCAGAGACACTTGTGTGCATTATTTGGCAAACGTATGTGGCATTAGTAAGTCATTCACCAACTGTGGATTTGCCTCAAGGAAGAGATGCCATTGTATCCATTTAATCTGACCTATAGGGTATAGTCGCACAATTTCTTAAATGCATTTGAGTTCTCAATGGAGGTTTTTCATGTGTGACATCATTCACACATCATGAAAGAAGACATTCATACCAGGTTAAAGCAGTAGTAGCTAGTGAAAGTGTAGTAGTATTTGATTTAGCAATAACTGCTAGCATTTTTATCTCTCTGGTTTTATAAGCATTTAATTTTACATTGTAATTTTCATAGCTTATAAACTATTCCTCATTCAGAAATCTGTAGTGTTTCTTTATCTTGCAGCAAAAGTGGGTATTTCTTAAAATCAACATTTTTTGCATGCATGGAACATATTTTGTCAAGAGTAATTTTTAAATAACCTCTCATTTCTCAAATTCTGAAATAGGTAGGCCGTATTTTGCAAGCCCCGGGTGTATAAATTTTAGGATGTTAATAAGCAAAAAAGTTGTCTGGAGTTCACGAGGCAAAACCAGATGCCAATTAGTGCTAAAAAGCTGTCTCTTATCAGGAGACAATTGTGCAGATGCTATCAATCAATTCATACAGCAACAGGATAAAAAGTTTTCCTACATTCCAGTCTGTAATGAGAAACCCATACCACCATTTTAAAAAAAAGAAAAATAAGTCAAATTAAAATACAATGTAATGTTAGTTAACAAGTTACAAATTCCATGTCTTGTGCCCCTTCCCCTCCAAGGCAACCAGCTAAAGCAGAGGTCCCCAACCTACGGTCCCCGGCCTAGGACCAGGCTGTGGGCTCTTGGCTGGTGGCCACGGAAATGGCTGGCCGGCACGCATTCCCCATTTGCGCTAGTGCCTGCGGGTCCGTTTGTGCATGCACACAGGCGTGAACGGGGACGCTAGCGCAGGGTGGGTGTCCACAGCCCCTTTGCGCATGTGCCGCTAGCCACTGTGTGTGTGGGTGTGTGTGGCTGTTCACACATGTGCATGCCACCAGTGCATGCTGCATGCGCATACGGGGCTGCTAGTGGCGTGCTAGCGTGCATGGTCTGTGAGACCGGAAAAGTTGGGAGACCTCTGATCTAAATGACATTGGCTGATCCTGAAAAGATAATGTCAGACCTGGTTAGAAAGATAACAAGGTATTTCAGACTGAAGAAGTCAACAACTTCCTGGAAGAAGGCAACGTTTTCACTTTGCCACATTGGGCAAACTTGGGCTAAAATTGGTTCGGTGTTTCATGTGGATTCATAAAACTAGGTTAATCCATAACCATAGCTCAGTTCACCAAAAGAAACCAGCTCACAGAAACAGAGTTACTGTAGGCAGTTCTGGGCTAGCTGGACCTATCAGACCTGTCATTTAGCAGAAAGCGGTTTTCTCCAAAATTTCAGCGGATTAAACATTCCTCCTTCCTGGATGCATAACAAGCATTCTGAAGCTATAAAAGATGTACCTGATGCTGTTCATTTAGATCAGAGGTGCAAAAATTGTAACTAAGCATCTTTTCTAGACATCAAATGCCTCCGTGGCTGCAGCCAATTTTTCCCCCCACACTGGACAACCTGGTTTCAAAGAAGCGAAATGGCTGTAATAAAATATTTGCAACTGCTTCAGCCTTCTTTACACACACTCTCTCTCTCTCACACACACACAGTTAGGCTACTTTTAGCATGTAAACAGGCTGGGTGTACTGTAGCTCTAAAGCTTATGAAAACACCATCCAACTGGATTATGGTATAATTTGGGGTCCTTGGTGGTCTCTGAGCTTGTTTTCTTGCAGGCTTTTCATTACCAAAGTAGGTAAGTTCATCATGGATGTGAGCACTGATGAGGTTACCTATAATGAAACGTCTGTAAAAAAAACAAGCTCAGAGAGCACCAAGGGCCCCTCATTTCAACCCTATATCTGTATAGCACGGGTGTCAAACTCGCCACATCACGTGACGTGTCACAACGTATCGCGACTCTTTTTGCATTGCCGGCAATGAGGTGGGCGCGGCTTTGGTATGATGAAACCGGCCTTTGGGCCTGCAGTGTAGTACACTGGAATGGTAAAGCAGCCCTTAAAACTTAAAAGGCTCAAGGTTGACTCAGCCTTCCATCCTTCCGAGGTAGGTAAAATGAGGACCCAGATTGTTGGGGGCAATTAAGCTGACTTTGTAATAATGCCGCTTGGGGGCCCCCTGAAAGCCCTAATAAGCAGGCATATACATAGAATGAAGGCTATTGCTAAGCACATTGTGCTTTAGATTGTAAGCCGCCCTGAATCTTCGGAGAAGGGCGGGATATAAGTGGGATATAAGTAAACAAATAAATAAATAAATAAATAAATAAATAATAAAACAACAGGACGCAGGGCAGAAAACATCCCGCAAAAAGCACAATTCCACAAAAAGCCCTTTCAGCAGTTCCAAGGTGGCTCCACACCCATCTGCACCACTCAGGTGACCCCCGAGGACACAGACAAGCCTCCACTCCGGATAAGACAGGGCCTGCAACCGAATCAGGTGTCTGCAAGGAGTATAAATCCTTCCATTTCCCCCCCACCCCCCCAATCCAGTCAGAGTTGAAGAAGCTTCTTGGATGAGAAGCGACACATCTTCAAAGCAAAAAAAAAGGAAGTCCAGTTGCCTCCTGGAAAAAGCACCTTTGGGATAAACCAGGGTGTCTTCAAACTAGGCCCTTTTATGACTTGTGGACTTCAACTCCCAGAATTCCTCAGCCAGGCATGCTGGCTGAGGAATTCTGGGAGTTGAAGTCCACAACTCATAAAAGGGCCAAGTTTGAAGATCCCTGGGATAAACCGTGGCCTGGATGACAGAATCTCCATAGACGTGAAACAACAGAGCTTTCTATCGGGGGAGAAAAGCCGAGGGCGCCATCTAGCGATGGCGGGTTGTCTTGTGCGCGGGCGTTTTTTTTTTTTTTTTAAAGCCCAACCTTTCTTCTCTGCGGCGCTGATTTCTGGACCCGACTTTGGCGCCCGACCGCATCAATACTCTCGCGCGCCCGGGAGTTTGAATTTCAGATCCGCTTGGATCCGGCACGCTCGGAGCGCAATTTCAGAGAGCTCGACAACGCCAAGCCACGGTGGCGGCGGTTGCCGGAGAAAGGGGGCCCTTCGCCCGATCAGCTCCGAACCGGCAAAGCAAAGCAGTCAAGGAATAGTTAACCCCTAACATTCCCCTCCTCTCTTCCCTCCCTCCCTTCCCCCCCACCCACCCAACACCTCCCCGTTCCCACGTGCAAGCAAGACGGAAGGGGAGGGCAGGCCGTGTCTTATCCGGAGGGGGGGGCGATTGCGCATTTCCTGGGATTGGGGGGGAGTTCCCCTCCTCCGGCCCCCGACGGAAGCAAAAAAAGAAAATTAAAAAAAAAAGGGGGAGAGGGCTTTGGGTATGACCCACCGGCCAGCAAAGAGCCTCCCGTCTTCCAAGGGGAGGTGAGTAACTCGCGTTTTCCTCTGGTCCAGGGGGAACCTCGGCCCCCTCCTCCACCCACCCACCCACCCGCGGCACCGGGCGAGAATGCGCGGGCTGGCGCGGCGGCGCCGGAGAAAGGAGCCCGGGAGCGAGAGAGGCGCGCGCGCGCCCGAGCGGCATTCCCAGGGCTTCCTTTCCGCGTGCCCGTCTCCATTGCCGGCTCGTTGCCCACGCGGAGTCCCGTGATTGTGGCCTTCCAGCCTCCCCTTCCCTTCCCTTCCCCTCCGTGGTCCTTTCCCCCAGATCCGGGGGAAAAGCCAGCAGCCCCGAACGCCTTTCCCGCCGCCGCGCCTTTCCTCCAATGGGAGAGGGAACGGCGGCGCCTGCTCGTTTCGTTGCCTTCATTGCTTTTCCGCCCGGCTGTGTCGCGGGCGTCGGTGCTCCCTTCTCCGCCCTTTTCCCACGGGTGGGATCGGGGAATCCCACCTCTCCTTCGCACCTTCTCCAGCTTACTTCGCAGGGGCCAATACAGGGAAATGATCATTGAGATCCCTGTCTGTCTGTCTCTCTCTCTCTCTCTCTCTCTCTCTTTCTTTCTTTCTTTCTTTCTTTCTTTCTTTCTTTCTTTCTTTCTTTCTTTCTTCTTTCTTTCTTTCTTTCTTTCTTTCTTTCTTTCTTTCTTTCTTTCTTTCTTTCTTTCTTTCTTTCTTTCTTTCTTTCTTTCTTTCTTCTCTCTCTCTCTCTTTCTCTCTCTCTCTCTCTCTCTCTGTGCTTCCCTCTGTGTGTATCTTAACTTGGACTCCTTGTTAGGCATATGGTGTTAGCCTACAATGTTGGGTTGAAAATATATTAACCAGAATGCTATGACTTTAAGAAGTTAATTGGCCAATGGGTGTGTAAGTGTTCTCATGGCCATAAGAGGAAGCTAGCTTTTTTCTCTCTCTCTGAATTCACTGATCTCTACTATTACTGTTTTTGCTCTGCTGTTGGTTTACTACTGTTGTAAACCTGAACTGTGTATTGACCTCTGGACTGGTAAGAAGACTTTGTATTTTGGATTACGCCTTGGACTGTTGCTATTGTGTATGACCTGGACTGTTTATTTTTGACTGTGCATTTTTGTTCTTACACCACCTTAAAAGTAAAATACTTTTTGCTTTTACAACTCAGTGTACTCTTGTTGCTCTCAGTACCATTTCTTCTCTGTGCAACTCTTTGGTAGCACAAGGAGACCTCTGCACAACAAAATTCCTTAACACTCCTTCTTTCCCCGTGAGAGCAGTTGCTATAGCCGGCATTTCCGATCTTGGTGTCATCTGCCTTTTCGCACCTAGTACTAAATTTAGTTTTTCTCTGCAGCTGACCCATATTTTGGGGGGGGGGGTCCAGTTCCTTTGTTGCCTCCAAATGCGGGCACCCCGTGTGGAGCTGGTAAGAACTTGATCCCTGCATTTGAGGGAGAGAAAGAGAGACTTTTACCTTTGCAAAGGGCCTTCTTTGCCCACCCGAATCACTTTAATCCCTTGAAGTAATCCGGGCAAAGCAAAATGTCGGACTTAAACCTCTAAATAGAAACAATCTGTCAGGTCTGCCATTTTCAGCTTCTTGGCTTCATTGGCATCCTGCCATTAAAAAGGGAGGGGGTGGGAAGGAATTTGGGGGAAGCAGAGGTCAGGCATGGGAATGGAAAGGCAAATTGGGGAGGGGGGGGAGGGGAGACAAGCAGACAAGAACCAGAGGTGTAAAACTGGAATAAGCCAGTTGTCAAGCACACAGTCTGGGAACAGAATGGGAAACTCTATGGAAAGGCACCAAGCATCAAAGCTGTTCCCGAAACATCAAAAAGGAATGCTATTGGACACTGATGAACTGGTCAAGTGGGGAGGGGCTTGGGAAAGAGGAAGAAGTGTAGCCTTTGCACGGGAACGCTTAAGATGTAGCTTAAATGTCAGACCTGTCCTGACTTAGATATTTAGGAAAGAAAGACCCTCAATTTAGGCTGAAGAGAGAGTGTTAGGACCCACCCCAAGTCACATCTTAGGAAATAAGGACTCTTGGAGCCGAGTTGTCCAAAAAGGAAATTTTTTACTAAGAATAAGATTGGTTGTGGAGATATGAGACAGGATCTGGTCTTGAGTCACATTTCAAATCTATATAAGCATTCCCCGTTCAACCCACTCCCCTCAAAACTCCATTTGGTTAGGATCCCATCAATTTGGTTGTCAGGTCCTTCCGTGGGAAGAAAGGAACTTCGTGCATTCCTTTGTTGATTGCCTTCTTCCTACAGCCCCAACAGACAGATCACTTCCCCTCCCCCTTTGTTCCCCCAGATCAAAAGTTCTTTGAAAGCAGCTACAGATAGACTGAATAAACAATCCCCCCCTCCTTCTACCAGTATGGCAGAATCCCGGTAGGCACAATATTTTGTGGAGCAGTGGGCTAATGCCTCCTTAAGTAACACCAGTTGCCTGCAATTAGTGCAGGTTCACATCCCACCAGGCTCAAGGTTGACTCAGCCTTCCATCCTTCCGAGGTAGGTAAAATGAGGACCCAGATTGTTGGGGGCAATAAGCTGACTTTGTAATAATGCCGCTTGGGTGTGTGTGTGAAAGCCCTAATAAGCAGGCATATACATAGAATGAAGGCTACTGCTAAGCTTGTAAGCCGCCCTGAGTCTTTGGAGAAGGGCGGGATATAAATGGAATTAAAATAAATAAAATAAAATAAATATTTTAACCATACATTTATGAATGTGATATCATTGGATTCTGACAAGAGAAAAGAGAAAATATATATATAAATGTTAACCCGGTTTGTTTGGATATTCTGTATGAAATCTCTTGAGCAACTTTGGTGCTCTAACGTGGTGTTTATTAAACCACTCATTTTCTGAGGAAGGGAGGTGTTTCCATGCCACTAAATATTGGATCTTTCCGTGGTGTTTTCTGGAATCCAAGATTTCTTTCACCTCAAAATGTTGTTCTCCCTCCACCATGATTGGGGGTGGCGGTGGTGGTGGGATTCTTGTTCGTAGGGGTGATTGTTGTTCTCTCTTTATTAGACTGCAGTGAAAGGTTGGGTGTATCCGTCTAAGGGTTTTGGGTAGTTCTAATTCGACTGTCACTGGGTTTATGATCCTTTTAATTGGAAAAGGACCAATATATTTTGGACCTAGTTTCTTACAGGGTTGGAGTGATTTGAGGTATTTTGTGGATAAATAAACCATCTTTCCTACCCTGAAAGGTGCGGGATCAGTTATTTTTTTGTCTGCCTGTGTCTTGTATGCTTTTCTAGATACTTGTAATGCTTCCCGAACTATTGGCCAGGTGTTTTGTAACTGAGCAATCCATTCCTTCAGCTCTGGAATGACCGGTTCCTTTGGGATTAGTTCTGGTATTGGGTTTAATTTAATTTAATAATTTGATTTCTATACCGCCCTTCTCCCGAAGGACTCGGGGCGGTGAACAGGGCAATACACAATAAAAATATTATACAAAAATTAAAAAGCCATTAAACATTATGCCCTTAAAATTAATACATATTACAATTAAAACTATTTATAAAACCCAACCCCATCCCATCAGACCAGGCCAGCTTGTTCGAAAAAGAAAGTTTTGAGATCGCGCCGGAAGGAGCGAAGGTCGGGGGCCATCCGGAGCTCAACCGGTAAGCTGTTCCAAAGGTCTGGCGCGCCCACAGAGAACCCTCTCCCCCTGGGGGTCACCAATCGGCATTCTTTGATCGGTGGCACCCTGAGGAGGCCCTCTCTGTAGGAGCGCACTGGACGGAGGGAAGTTGACGCCGGCCACAGGTGTTGCCGTAGGTAATCCGGACCCATGCCATGAAGGGCTTTGTAAGTCATCACTAACACCTTGAACCTCACCCGGAGAGCAACCGGTAGCCAATGCAGCTCGCGGAGCAAAGGTGTAACATGGGAGTATCGGGAAACTCCCAAGACAACTCGCGCGGCTGCATTCTGCACCAGCTGGAGTCTCCGGGTGGACCTCAAGGGCAGCCCCATGTAGAGAGCATTACAGTAGTCTAGACGAGAGGTCACGAGCGCATGAGTGACTGTGCGCAAGGCATCCCGGTCTAGATAGGGCCGCAACTGGCGCACCAGGCGAACCTGGGCAAAGGCCCCCCTAGTCACAGCTCCAATATGCTCTTCCAAAGAGAGCTGTGAATCTAGAAGGACCCCCAAGTTGCGGGCCCTATCTACGGGGGGTAATAGCTCACCCCCATGGCCAATGATGGAATAATCGGAATTTCCCGGGATGCCGGCACGAACAGCCACTCAGTCTTGTCAGGGTTGAGTCGAAGCCTGTTCCTCCCCATCCAGACCCGGACCGCCTCCAGGCAACGGGACATCACGTCGAGGGCATCGCTGGGGTGGTTTGGGATAGAAATAAAAAGTTGGGTATCATCAGCATATTGGTGATACCCAACTCCAAAACCACTAATGATCTCACCCAGCGGCTTCATATAGATGTTGAACAGGAGAGGTGAGAGAACCGATCCCTGAGGAACTCCACAAATGAGAGGTCTCAAGGTCGATCTCTGCCCCCCTGCCAACACCGACTCCGAACGTCCCAGAAGGTAAGAGGAGAACCACTGGAGAACTGTGCCTCCCACTCCTAACCCTCTGAGACGCCGCAGCAGGATACCATGGTCAATGGTATCAAAAGCCGCTGAGAGGTCTAAAAGGACTAGGACAGAGGAGCAACCTCTGTCCCGAGCCCGCCAGAGATCATTCGCCAGCGCGACCAATGCCGTCTCCGTGCTGTACCTGGGCCTGAAACCCGATTGGTACGGGTCTAGGTAGTCAGCTTCCTCCAAGAACAAAGGGAGCTGCTGCGCCACCACGCTCTCAACAACCTTCGCCAAAAAGCGAAGGTTGGAGACTGGACGATAGTTGTTTAAAATTGCTGGGTCCAAGGCAGGCTTCTTGAGGAGGGGTCTCACCACCGCCTCCTTCAAGGCGGAGGGAAAACTACCCTGACTCAAAGAGGCAGTAATCACTGCCTGGAGCCAGCCTCGTGTCCCATCCCGAGGTGCATAAGTCAGCCAGGATGGGCACGGATCCAACAAACACGTGGTGGAGCTCAGCTTCCCCATGATCTTGTCCACTTCTTCAGGAGTCACAGGATCAAACTCTTCCCAGATTAAATCGACAAGGCCGCCCGTATCCTCTTCGTCAGACTCTGCCCAGTCGGAGTCCAAACCAGTCCGGATCCGAGCGATTTTGTCCGACAGAAATCGGCTAAATTCCTCGGCTCGACCCTGCAAGGGTTCCTCCCTCACCTCCTGATTAAGAAGAGAGCGAGTTACCCTAAACAGGGCGGCCGGGCGATTATCTGCGGACGCGATGAGGGTGGCAAAGTGGTTAGACCTAGCCACCCTCAACGCTGCAAGATAAGTTCTCGTAAACGACCTTAGTCGTAACCGGTCGGATTCGGATCGGCTGGACCTCCAACAGCTCTCTAGGCCCCGTCTCCGACGCTTCATCTCACGGAGCTCCATGGAGAACCATGGGGCCCGTTGGGATCTGCGTCGGGTCAAGGGCTGCATGGGTGCAACTTGGTCGAGTGCCTCTGTGGCTGCCCTTTCCCAGGCTTCCACTAAGGCATCGACCGAGCTGTGAGCAAAGGAGGCAGGTGGGGGCCCAAGTGCCGTTTGGAACCGCTCAGGGTCCATAAGGCGCCTAGGGCGGAACCATCTTGTTGGCTCAGCAACCCCATGACAGGGAGTGGCAAAACGGAAGACCATCCGCAGGAGATGATGATCGGTCCATGACGAGTGAATTAATTGGGGAACCCCCCCAAAGATCATCTAACCACCGTCCGGATAGAAAAACCAGATCGAGCGTGTGACCCCCCCCCCCGTGAGTTGGGCCCAGAATAACCTGCTTCAGGTCCATGGCCGTCATGGAAGCCATGAACTCCCGAGCTAACTCAGATGATCCCCCCAGGGATGGTAGGTTGAAGTCACCCAAAACAATAAGTTTGGGGAACTCAACCACCAACCCTGAGAGGATATCGAGAAGCTCAGGCAGGGCTGCTGCCACGTGTCTAGGTGAAACGTACACCAGCAGCAAGCCCAACTGAGCTCTGGGACCACATCTCAGGAGGAGGGACTCACACCCGGCTATCTGGACTGTGGTGGCCTCCCGTGGACATAGGGTCTCCCATGTTAGTAATGCCCACCTCAACGAGAATGCCTCTTTTCCCCATATTGGCCAACGTCGTTCTGTTTCTGTGAGTTTTCTGGATGTGTATGCGCATGGTTGCAACGTCCCCCCATCATTTTCTTGTAATAATACAGCTCCTACCACTACATCACTCGCATCTGCCTGTATTACAAAAGGTTTGTTGGGATCTGGGTGTTTTAGGACAGGTTCAGCAGAAAAAAGTCTCTTTAGCCTCTCAAGACCAGATCCTGTCTACTGTCAGGACCCACCCTAATTCACATCTTAGGAAATAAGGACTCTTGGAGCCGAGTTGTCCAAAAGGAATTTTTTTTTTACTAAGAATAAGATTGGTTGTGGAGATATGAGACAAGATCTGGTCTTGAGTCACATTTCAAATCTATATAAGCATTCCCGGTTCAACCCACTCCCCTCAAAACTCCATTTGGTTAGGATCCCATCAATTTGGTTGTCAGGTCCTTCCCTGGGAAGAAAGGAAATTGAGTCCAAAATTAATGATGTTCAGTGAGAAATTTGTTAAGTGAGTTTTGCCCCATTTTACAACATTTGTTAAGTGAATCACTTCCCCATTGTCAGAAGGTCACAGGGCACTGCGACCATCATAAATATGAACCAGTTGTTAAGCATCTGAATGTAAATCATATGACCATGGGGATGCTGCAAAGGTCATAACTGAAAAATGGTCACAAGTAACTTTTTCCCAGGGTGGATAAGAATTGATTTTTAAAAATCGGATTCTTTTTATTTAAATCAGTTTTTGTTTGTTTTTTTTATCAAATTTACTCCAAATGCTTTTGGAGTAAAAATCTATCTACATATAGTTTTCTATTTAAGATACATTACTAATTTAGTTTGTTCAGCATGAAATGGAGCTTAGTTATATAGCATGAGGCTGCATATTTTGCAACATTTACATTTTCGGTAAACTCATTCAATGAATCCAAGCTCTGCAAGCTGAGATAACATGCACTGCATTGATGCATTCACACAATTTCACATAAGGTAAAGTAACCATGAGATAAATCATAAAACAAAGTTCAGCAATATTCCTTTATCCCATTGTTTTTGCAAATTATGTACATTACAAACCGTATGATTGTTTGAAGAGAAATGCATCTATACCAGGCTTTAAGTATTTTAATTAAATAAAAGAATGAGTAGTTTCCCAACTATATGTGATTCTGATATTGCTGCTTTACTAACCTGACAGCTTATTCTAAATAGGAAACCATTTTGTTTGCAAATAATATTAAAGATTCTACCTACCAGCAAGAATGAGTCCTTATATTTAAAGAGCATTTGTCATTTCAGATCCATCATGGCAGCGCCTGTTAGGGGCATCCACTCACCTGCTGCCCGCCACGTCCCTCACCTTGTGTCACTGCAGCATCACCAGCTGTCCCATTAAAGTGAATGGGGCTGTCGGTGAGTGAACAGCGGGTCAGGAGGAGCCGCTGAGGGACAGAGATGACAGTTGCTCTTTAAAAATTATGTGTCAACGCTGCTAAGATCGGATGACAACAGATGGAAATGTACCCATTTTCTTCCTTTCGCTTTTAGAGTTAGATGATGCTGGGGAGTGGGGGATGTGGATGAGAATCCAGCTAGACATAACAACACTGAGCCTAGCGTGAGAATCAAGGCTGTTAAAATCAGAGTTGATAAACAGTTGGCGGGCTGGAGGGGAAGCCTGTGCTTGAAGCTAATTGTGGAATGTGATTTATGACTGTCAGTTGAAGGAGGGAATTGCGCTTTGATACTATGTGCCCAGGGGAGGGGAATTCAGTTTTTGGCTTTGATTATATAAGTGCCGATATGAAACATGTTTTAAATCAAACCCACCCTGCTTTTTTCAATGCTGTTGTAATTCCGAATGGTCACTAAACAAACGTTAAGTTGAGGGCTATCTGTATTGCAAAGCCGGAACTGAGAATCACACACCAAAATTCCTAGGTTCTCCTTTTCCCTCCCTTAACACACTTTCATTGTCCACCCCAGTGTAACCAAGATGTTTCTATAATGGACAATCTAAGCACGGTTTGGAATGTGGCTCCCCACTTCTAGCTGGGTGAACTTGAGGCAGGAAATACAGCACTTTCATTTTCCCAAACAATTCCCCCGCCTCATAATTCACGGCGGTGCTGACACAAAAAGCATTGATTAAGTGTGTGTGTGGGGGGGGGGAGGGAGATCAAATCTTTTGATAGGATACAGAAAATTTGGGAGAATTTCCCTGGGTTTCTTCCGAGCTGGGAAGCAATCAAGATGCGGAGGCTGATTGCTTTTGGAAAAAGATTCATTATTATTATTCCAAAAACAATACAAGGTTTGCTTTTGGGGGCAGCTGACCCCAGACTGGCGCATCAGTGAGATTTTTAGATCGTATGGATCCCTTTTGTGGGGTCCTTGGTGCTCTCTTGGCTTGCTTGTTTTCTTGCAAACATTTCATTACCCTAACTAGGTAACATCATCAGGACTAGTGCAGTGCAGTGCAGTGAAGACAAGCAATGATGATGTTACCTAGTTAGGGTGATGAAAGGTTTGCAAGAAAACAAGCTCAGAGAGCAACAAGGACCCCTCATGTCAATCCTGAGCTACAAATATTCTCTTTCATTGGAGCCTTTTGTGTCAGACATGAGACCATAAGAGTGTGATATTGTGAAATGATGATGATAACTTTATTGTCACTTTGAATGTACACCAATCGGCATACATCAAAATGAAATTTCGTTGCATACAGCTCTCAAAGGGTCACCACCTCCGATATATACTCCTTGTTCGGGGCCCGCTCAAATTTCACATTGTCCATTTTAGTCTCTAGGGAGTGAACAATGGCAAACAGGACAGATGGAAATGGGGCTCCATGTGGATTAGCCCTCAAATTCGCTTGTATTCTGACAACCTCGCCTTCTTTCCTTTTTCTGATGCTGACTCTTCCACCCTTTCCTTAAAGAGGCCTTGCTTCTTTTCGCCCCTGGAGCACGCTGCTGCCGCCGCCACCAACTCCTCCAAAAGCCTCTCTCTCTTCCTCTGGGCCTGCCGACAGCCTCATCCAGTTCCTTCACTCCATAAGCTCCAGGTCCTCTCCTCCTCTGCCTCCTCTGGAAACAGCCCTGATTTGCAATAGAATCCATCACTGGGCCAGCAGATCTTGCTGCTGGTAGAACAAATTCAAACAGCGCCAATGACTTTTAACGGTCTCACCAACAGTTCCAAAACAACTAGAAACTCACCATGCCAGCAAAGATTGTTGGTCGTATGTCGTATGTTACCTTAGTTCCACCATGTTGCTCAAACACATTAAAATCTTCCTGATCATCTGGCCTATAGCCCTTACTATCCCTCCCAAAACTATTCGCCTTCAAGAGCCAATGCAGCCGCAGCCATTCCATGCGCCGCCATCTTAGATCCACATATACGTTTTATCACCACAGAGAAACAGAAAACATAGGTCACAGGTCGGCAACCTGCGGCTCCGGAGCCGCATGCGGCTCTTTGAGCCGTCTCTTGCGGCTCCCAGCCGCCCGGTGCGCGCGCACCTCTTCCACCTCCCTTTGGGGAGGTGCGCGCGCAACTCCGGTCGTTCGGAGAGGTGCGCACGCACCTCTCGGAATGGGCAGGGGCGCCGCTCTTTGCGGAAGCTGCCGCGGCCCGTCTGCTAAGCTGCCGCTTTCGGCAGCTTCACAGACGGGCCGCGGCGGGCTTCCTGAAAGAGCGGCACCGCTGCCCATTCGCGCGGAGGTACGCGCGCACCTCCGGTCGTTCGGAGAGGTGCGCGCGCACCTCTCGGAATGGGCAGGGGCGCCGCTCTTTGCGGAAGCTGCCACGGCCCGTCTGCAAAGCTGCCGAAAGCGGCAGCTTTGCAGACGGGCCGTCGCCATCAGGCAACCGGGAACCGGTTCCATCTCATTTTTTAAAAAATGGCAGCCGCGTGCGTCCGCGCATGCGCAAAAAACCTTTTTGCGCATGCGCGTGCATGGACACACGCACGCGGCTCCCTCTTTTTTTAATTTGTGATGGAACCGGTTCCCAGTGGCTCTTTTTCTTTTTTAGGTTGCCGACCCCTGACATAGGTGGTATTCTTATGGTCAGAGGAACTTAGAAAATATTTTGTCTGTTATCTCCCTCATTAGGAAAGATCTTCCTGGCCAGGCAGAGGTGCTAAATTCCCAAGGCTTTTAAATGTTAGGACTGGCTCCAGCTGTCAGTGATCTATTTTGTCTTTAAGGAAATATTGTATTTTTTGAGTGGAGATGGGTTTCTCTGATTCCTGATTAGAAGGCTGTTAAAAAGAGGCTGATTCAAAGGCTTTTAAACTTTTATCCCACGCATTCAGTACACATGTCAGTAAACAAATGATCAATAAAATACCGTGATCACTTGTGAAGTTTGAACAATAGAAAACATTGATTCTATATAACATTCCACAAGTGACCAATGCATGGCTTACAATACTCTTTCCCAGTTAGGTTTGAATCTCTCTTTTTTTGCACATTGCAAGTGTATTCAGGACACGTCTATGCAGATTCTCAGTCATCCAGGTCATAGTTGTCCTACGGATGCTTTTTCGCGCAACTGGACCTTCTTGTATTCAGGACAATAGCTCTCTATTTCTAGTTGCTTAAAAACCTAGATTTCATACATATCAAAGAATTGGCATTGGCGAAGAAGCGGCAGGGGGGTGGGGTGGGGGGGACATGCTTTCTTAAAGATACAAAAGAGGGTCAGACTTAGATGTTAAAAGTGGTAGTATTTTAAAATACTAATTATGAAGTCTAAAATTTGAGGCCACACTTTGGAGGCTACACCCATTGACCAACCAAGTGTGATGGAATATGCAGGGGAGGGAGGGTGGGGGATATCAGGAGAATTGGTGGTAGGGGATGTTGGTAGTACCACTGGTTGTTGTTACAGGTAGTCTTTGACCTACAACCAATCATTTAGTGACTGTTTCAAATTACAGTGACATTGAAAAAAGTGAATTATGACCATTTTTAGACGCTTAACAACCGTTGCAACATCCTCTGGTCATGTGATCAAAATTTGGGCCCTCAGCAACTGGCATGTATTTATGATGACAGTTGTACTGTCCTGAGGTCATGTGATCACCAATTTTAAACCTTCCCAGCTGGCGTCTGACAAGCAAAGTCAGTGTGTGTGTGTGTGTGTGTGGGTAAGCAGATTAACAACTGCGTGATTCATTTAACAATTGCAATTTAACAACTGTGGGTGCAAAAAGATCATAAAATAGGATACGGTCGTAATGCTCTCCTTAGCAATAGAGATTTGGGCTCAATTGTGGTGGTAGGTCTATCTGTACTGCTGATGTTCCCCTCCCCACATCTCCTTCAACTGCAGATATCCTAACAAGCAGGGATCACAATGGCTTAGACCCCACTGGCTTTTCTGTTGGAGGAAAAAAAAATCTCTCAAGTAGGACAGTAAATTTAGTGTCATGGTTCCGACAGATGAAACTCTTCAAAAGAACTTCGAGGCATTGTTTACCTTAAAGAACCTTTTATTCGAGAAGCATGAAGTCAGCACTACATAATTGAAGGCAAAAACTGAATTCCCCTCCTCTTGGCACAAAGTAGCAAAGCACAATTCCCTCCTCCAACTAACAGTCATAAATCACATTCCCCAATTAGCTTAAAAATGCGGGCTCTCCACAGCTCTCCAGCCAGCCAAATCCAAATCGTTATCAACTCTGGGCTCAGCTGTTGTGATTCAAGGTCAGCCTGTGGGTTCGGCAGTTGGGTCGGACGATTCAGAGGAGGAGGAGGAGGAGGAGCGGTTTGGGGAGCCTGCAGAGGACAGTTCTGAGGCTTCGCAGAGCTCTCAGCCAGGCCCCTTCCATCTGGTTACTACGCAAACCCAGCTGTGTGAGCCTGACAGCGTGGATAAAGATGACCCACAGCTGGCCCTGTTCAAGGACGCCCGACGCAGGAGGCAGTCAATCAGGAGTAAACAGGAAGGCAATGGGGCACCTTGGAAGGAGGCAGAGAGAAGCCATGCCTTGAACTGTTTAAAAGGGGAATGTGTGGGAGGGCTGGTTTGCTGAAGGCTGAATAGCTCCTGTTTTAGTGGTTCGTATTTTGTTTTGCTCAGTTTGCTCTGTTTTGGATCTGTTTTGTGTAAATAAATTTGGTGGGCTTACTTCCAGCCTTTTGCCTTTTGTAAAGGGGTTGTCCCTGCCTTTTCTGCAGGGCCGAAAGGTAGTAGGTTGGAACAGAACATCAGCAACCTTGAATTCCCACAACTTGAAATTGTTGTGACTAACTGGATTCTCATCCACATCCCCCCCTCCCAGCATCAATCAGCTCTAAAAGCGAAAAATGAATGCATTTCCATCTGTTGTCAAAGCAATAACACCCAATGTTAGCAGCATTGACATTTAGTTTTAAAGCAGAAGCCTCTGCAGGAGGCCAAAAGTGGCCAAAATGGTAGTTGCAACTGTGGTGTTCAAGCACCGCTTTCTTTATTGGGTTACAAGTGTAATGCATGAAACCTAGGGCAGGGTTTTAACTGTAGGGCCATGGCCTGCATCTTGATATTTTTACCGTACCCCATCAGCACCCCTGAGCAGAATACTAGTGACCGTTAGGGTGCTCCAGGAGTCTGTAGTATCTGGTTCTGTACTGTTGGAGGTCTTGTGGCTTCTTGCCTGAAAATGCTCTACAGGTAGTCCTTGACCCATGACCATTCATTCATTCATTCATTCAGTGACGGTTGGTAGTTATGCTACAATGCTGAATGAATGGTGGTTATGACTGGTCTTTGAAATTCTGGCTGGCCCAGCACCTCTGGTCATATGACTTTGTTCTAGGAGGTGCTGGGCAACGGGTTCGTGCAGGTTGTTGCAAGCGGTTGCAAGTTGCTGGGATAGGCTTCCCCACTTGCACACCTTCCCTCAGCCCCTCTATGTTTACACTGGGACTCCTAGACCCTTGATCGTTCTAGCAGTAGCAATAGCATTCAGACTTTTTTTTGTGCACCCCTCCTTGCACCCTCACACACCCGCAACCTGCACTATGCCTCTCATGCATTCTGTCACACTCTTGCACATTATCTTGCTCCTCCCCTGGGACTTACAACTCTTCCCTGTTTTGCTCTATGACCACATTGTTTAGCAAAAAAGAAATAATAAATAATAAAAAAATTCTGGCCCAATTGTTGTAAGTTGAGGACTACTTGTATGTTTGTTTGTTTTTCTTGGTTCACAATTGCCAACGTTTTTTGACCAGACACATTTCCTTTTCCCCACTTCAGCTGGCTGGACGAATCCTCTTCATCTCTTTTCTGAAGGATGTTATTCATGGGGAAAACATAAACCAAGTCCTGAAAATAAGCAAGAGGTGACAACATCTGCTTCTCGAGGAAGCGGACTTCCTAGTCGATTCTAAGCCAGTTGCTTCAGTTCTCTGCTTTCCAACACCAGAAGTCTAAATTGAAGTGGAAATGAAGAAGTGTTCACCTCCTGTTGGGACAATGAAGGAGTTCCGAAATTGCTCACCATCCTGGAAAGACTGCATGGATCTAAGTGGAACGGTTGTCAAGCCCCAATACTGGGAGGTCTCGCAGCAGGTCCTCCTACCGACTCCACAGTACAAAGTGACAGATGCAACTCCTCCCAAGATAATGCCGGACAAAGTGACAGATGCAACCCCTCCCAAGATAACGCTGGACGACATAGAGATTTGTGTGGTCTCCTGTGAAAATTCTTCCAACTCCTTTAAAGAGAAGGAGGCGGACACTGAGGGGATGGTTGGAATTGATTGTGTGATTACCGTTGAAGAAGAAGTTGAAGTCCAAGGGAAGTCCTCGCCAGAATCTAGGATTGAGCTCAGAGATGATATCAAGATTTGCATTGTGCCTGAATTACAAGATGAAGCCCCACTTACGGTCACAGATGGAGGGAGGACCAAGAGCATCACCAACCCTGTTAAGGATAGAGGCCTTTCCAGAGTTGAAAAGGCCACTCAGACTGAAGTCACCCAGATGGAGATGGCTAAGATATGTGAGGACTATATTCAGAAAGCAGAAGGAGCCAAGATCACCTTATGGGACAATCGTCAGGCCAATGTGGTTGCCAGAAACAACCCAAGAGATTCTGAAGGAGAGATGATCCACTTAAGAGAACGTGATGAACTAGGAGAACCTGAAGAGGCAGCTTGCAGTAATCTCACAGATGGAGACAAGGGAGATGAGGAGGAAGAAGAGACAGCCATCTTGAAAAAAGGCATTGTCATGGAGAGTGCCCGCCAGAGTTTCCGCTGGTACTGTTACCCAGAAGGTGAGGGACCCCGAAAAGCTTACAGGCAACTGTTGGACCTTTGCCATCATTGGTTGAAACCAGAGAGACATAGTAAGGAACAGATTCTAGAACTGCTGGTCCTGGAACAATTTTTGGCTATCTTGCCCAAGGAAATACAGAGTTGGGTATGGCAGCAGCACCCAGAAAGTTGTGTGCAAGCTGTTGACTTGGTGGAAAACTTTCTGACAGGACTTTCTGTGCTTGAGAGACATGGGAAAAAGGTGAGGGGTCTTAAAGGCCATTGGCTGTGAGACATAGTGTTTTAATATTAACCCACTTGGATAGTTTAGAGAGCGGTGATGCCAGAATCGCTATTTGAGGTTGAAAAACAACCTATCAGGGAGGAAAGGGAATTCCCAAAGACCGAAGATCAGGTCTTCAATTTTTCAGACTGAAGAACTCTGGAGAAGCAGGAACTTATATACGGAGGCCTGGATTGCTATTGGATCATCTGAGTCACCTGACTCTTTGGAGTTCTTCAGTGAGCCCCAGTGATGTGCCCTTGACAACTTATCGCATCCATCTTTTTTGTGGCAAACCATCCTATTTCTACAAATTCATTCTTGAAATAAGGATTAATAGCCGCTCACCTCGCAGGGTTGATGTTGTGGGGAAAATAGGAAGACGAAGGTGTGTTGGTTATGTTCACTGTTTTGAGGTCTTTGTAGAAATAATAAAGGCAGAATACAAATAAGTTGATATAACAAAAGGATGCACTGATGCTTACAGTAGCCTTGACTGAGGTGGCTTTATAAATTCATAAACAAATGAAATTGTTTTTTAAAAGGCTTTTTCTCCTTTTCCTATGCTGCAGGACTATAATAGATTGATATGTATTCTTTGGACTTCTATCAATATTTCTAATTTTTGTCATTTAAATGATATGAGGAATGATGCATGATTTAGTGATTCTGTCTTAGTATAAATAATGTATATGCTGTTCCTTAATTTGAATGCAAGATTTAAATCACATCTTCGGCACTTAGAATGAAGTAACTTCTGCCTTCTCAAAGAATCATGTAACATGTCTGTGACTAAATTTGTTTAGCGACTGTTCAGAGTTACAACAGCACTGAACAAAGTGACTTAGACCAATCCTTACGCTTACTGTATGACTGTCATACCATCCCAACAGCAACATGTTTAAAATTCGGATGCTTGTAAGTTGGCATGTATTTACAAGGGTTGCAACATCCCAGGGTTACATGATCGCCATTTGTGACTTTCCCAGCTGGCTTCTGACAAGCAAAGTCAATGGAGGAAGCCAGATTCACTTAATGACCATGTGATTCACTTAACAACTGCAGTGAATTGTTTAACAACCCTGGCAGAACAAAATCTTAAAATTGAGTGTGACTCACTTAACAACCCACACTGGTCCCAATTGTGGTCATAAATCAAGGACAAGACGTAGTGGTCAGTTGCAACAGCTGATAGTTTCCCTTGGAAGCACAAGTAGTTCTCGACTTATGACCATAATTAAGCCCGAAATTTACATTGCTAAAACAACACAGTTGTTAAGTGAGTTTTGCCCCATTTTTACGAATTTTCTAGCTCCAATTGTCAAGTGAACCACTGCAGTTGTGAAGTTAGTAGCAACCTAGTAACAACAACTAAGTGAATGGCTTCCCCTTTGACTGAAGTTTGTCAGAAAGTTGCAAAAGGTGATCACATTGACTCTGGGCTACTACAACCGTCATAAATACGAGCAAGCGTCCACATGTTGATCACGTGACCATAGGGATACTGCAAAGGTCATAAGTGTGAAAAACGGTCCTTACTCACTTCTTTTTCCAGTGTTGTTGTAACTTCCAATGGTCTCCAAATAAATGGCTGTAAGTCGAGGACTGTCTGTTCAGGATGAGGTCTCAATTATTCAACATTTGAATGGTTTCAGGCTCTGGTGACTCTTGAAGAGGTGTCCATGTATTTCTCAGAGGAAGAATGGAGGCTCCTAGATGAATCTCAGAGGAAGATTTTCACAAAAGTGATGCTGGAGAATTATGAGAATGTCCGAGCATTAGGTGAGAGTTGGACAGGACTGGGGAATTGTAACGGGCTGGGAGAATAAACCTGAGGGACAGGAGGAAGGGCTGAAGTCTACACCAGTGTTTCTTAATCTTGACCACCTGGACTTCAATTCCCAGAATTCCCCAGCCTGAGAAGTCTGAGTCCAAGGCAGGCACGGAGGTGGAGAAATTGACCCTTCCACATTCTCTAGGAAGCCAAGTCAAGGAAGGAAAGAAGAGATGCTTTCGGACTTGCAATATTCTGTTACTATAACCTTACAAAAAGCTTAGAACAGCATTAGTATTATTTTCCTGATCTGGACTGCTTTGAAGGGCCAGCAGAAAGAGAGTTATGTCTTAGATCAGGGCTCTTGAAACTTGGCCCTTTTACGACTTCTGGACTTCCAACTCCCAGAATTCCTCAGCCAGGCATGCCTGGCTGAGGAATTCTGGGAGTTGAAGTCCACAAGTCATAAAAGGGCCAAGTTTGAAGAGCCCTGTCTTATATAACGTTGTGGCCTAAACCTGGCTGACTTAACCAAATCGCTTAACAAATTAAGAATGCAAATACATTCAGCATATGCTTAGCTCTCTGCAAAGCTTTGCCTTTTGGGGGCCAGTTCTGAGCAAAAGCAGAAGCAGAGCTTATATGGTATACTTTCCGTCTGTTATATTATCAAGACAAGACAAGGTAGACACCATGCAAATTAGGCTGACTTTGGAAGGCTTTTGATAAAGCCTCCCCATGTAAACGTGTTTATCCTTTCCTACCAGGGTAGCATAGCAGCCATACGAACTCTGACATATGGCTGGTGAATATATGACGTGTGTTGGGCTACCTTTTACCACCACAATAATAATTAAGATCACTGAGCCGCAAACCGTAGCCAGATACTTTCTAAGGCAGAGTTCCCCAACCTTTCCGGCTTTGTGGACTGGGGGGGTAGGGGGTAGGGGTGGGGCAGGGCAGTGGAGTGGAGAGGGGATAGTTCTGCAAAAGTGGCAGGTATGCACATGAGCCCAGCTCCATTTGTGCGAGTGGTGGGCATGCACACCTGCTGCTTGCACGAAGGGAGCAAGTGTGTGTGTGCTCGCCCGCTGCTCGCAGAAGTGGAGATATGTGCATGGCTCACCCGCCACTTCCGCAGCCCGGTTGCGAACGGCCCAAGGCCTGGAAGTGGGCTGCAGCCCAGGGGTTGGGGACCCCTGTTCTAGAGGAGAAGCTGATGATTGGTCCCTTCACCATAGGTTTGAGCCTATAGCTGTACATAGTGTGGCCATTGAAAATCAGAAGTTGGGGTTTAACTTGTGCTGTTGAAACGTTCTAATTAGGCAGGCAGGCAGGTTTGGTTTTTGTGTACGTTGTTCTCCTGTGCTCGTCTTTAGGATGTTTTGCATATATATATATATTTTTAAAAAAATAACTTTTCTTCTCCCTCCCACTTTTCCTTTTTTTATTGGTAGGATTTCCCACCTACAATCCAGATCTCATCTTGAAAATGGGGAGAAACGAGAATCATGAACTGGAGAAGCATCAGCCTCACAACCTTGCCGAAGGTGCATCTCCAGAAGACACAGGTGAGGAAAAGTTTGATTTTGACTTGACTTGATTTACTGAGTTTCTCAACACTGGATAGCCGATCCCATGGGGAGGTGTGTAGCAACTACGTGAGGGCCTGACATCTCTTCCAGGAAAGAAATCTTCAAAGGGATTGATATTTATTTGTTTAGTGTATGGCATGGAGCCCATGGGTGAAATTATATAGAAGGAGCACATAATGCTATGGTACATGTATGATGGAAATATGGAGTCAATTTTGTAAGGTTTGAAGAATTCAAGAAGTTAGATATAAGTTATAGATCACATCGTGCTTGTGACTTGGTGCTTCTGGTTTGAAAGGATTAGCCGGTGACATCACTGCTGCCCGGTGTGTGTGTGTGTGTCTGTGTCTTTGTGTAAACACACAGTTGGAGGCTTTTTTCATTTCATTTCATCCTATCACAGCATTTTAACCATGAGCGCAAGTGCGCTCCATTAGTTACAGATTACATTTTAAAATATATAGCATAAGTGTTCTATATATTACTATCTAGGCCATTTACCCAATTAAGCGCAGTATTTGTTAGTTGTAGAAAGTCTGTTTTCCCTCATGTTTAAGCTCTCAAATGGCAACTAGTGATTGATAGATTGTGTAGCCTTGGATAGTTCTTTTATTAATGGTTTGCTATGGGCTGGGTTTTGCTAAACAGTGGAAGTAAATGCTGGTTTTCAGCAAAACTGTTGTAAAACAAGGTCACATGACCCCAAGGTGCTGCAAAGAGATGTAAATGCAGCCTGGTTGCCAAGCACCCAGTTCAGTCATGTGACTGCAAGGAGGGGTGACTGTCAGAATTGAGAATCCGAGTAGTAAGTAGTCCCTTGGAAGGTTTGAATGGTCACTAAGCAACTAGTCATAAGCCGAGGACTACATGCATGCTAAGGCAAGAGGTTTAGCAGGAACTACTTTCGTGTTGACTAGAATTTCAGAGCATCAACCAGTGGAAAAGAACAGTGCTCCAGGTGGAATATAATTCCTACTTCTTTTTTTTTCCCCTTTCCCCTTTAAAGGAGAGTTGGAGTTTTCAAATGAGGAGGAGCTGGCAACTTGGAGAGAAGAGAAATTGGAAGATGTCCTGCCATCTGGGCCAACTTCTCCAAGACTTTTCGACAATTGTGATGCCACCATCAAGGGCAGCCCTCCCAGAAAGCAGAGGGCAAAACCCTGTTGGCAGCAAACCGTGCCAAGCTTTACGTGCCCAGACTGTGGCAAGGCTTTCCTTTACAAAGCGGACTTGGCTCGGCACCAGTGGTACCACTCCCATAAGAACCATCCCAAGAGCTTTGCCAAGCCCTCCCAACTGGCCCGCCACCAACATCGCCAACCTGGAGAGTGTAAGTGCACCAAGTGCGGGAAGCGCTTTAGGGATCGCAACGGCCTGGCGCGCCACCAAGCCATCCATTCTGCCAAGCGACCTTTCCACCGCCATGCTCATCACAGGGGCTTCTTCTTTAATTACAATCTGCGCCAGAACCAGCAAGTACCCGCAGCTCAGCCCCTCTTTTGCTGTCCCGAGTGTGGGAGGCAATTCACTCGCCGCTGTAACCTTATCCAGCATTCTCGGATACATCAGTATCAGCGGCAGCCACAAGGAAAGCTGGAGATGGACCACTACCCCGGAGATCAAACCCAGTGAAGTGAGGGAGGGTCAGGTTGGGCACTGTGCACAGCAGCAGAGTTGGGGGGGGTCTCTGTTCTGGGAACCCTGAAAATAAAGAGGGGGTAGAACTTTGGCTAGGAGACGGTGATGGTGGCAGAATTTTTCCCCCCCTTCCTAACAATTCCTTCCAAGAGCAGGGTCTGCTCCCCCCCCCCACAAATCAACTGAGTATTGATCTACTGGTTGTGATAGGAATTGACCGACTGGCTTGTTGCCCGAGACTGAGATCGTATAGTGATGATTGCAGATGGAATAAGAGATTTGGTGGTGGCGATGATGGCCTTTGACTTGTCCAGGATGGAGAGCTGGGTGGACTGTTCTAATCTGAATCTCCAACCCACCGGGGAGATTCTGCAGACGTTCAGTAGGAATTCCAGCTTTTCTCAAGACCAGGCAATCCATATTGCAGAGCGCCCTGAGGCATCTTGAGAATGCTGACGCTTTTAGTTTGTCCGGCCTAGCACCCTAGGATCAGTTTGCTTGTGTTGTTGGCCAAACCCATACAGGTCTGGAATTGTCCCCAAAGTTTTAGGCAGTATTTGAACAATGACCATGGAGAACTTAGAAGACCATTGATTCATTCCTATGGACAAATATCCGTTCTGGTGTAACAAATGTGAATAAAGCTGCAGAGACTATTCTAGCATCAGCAGCTCCAAAACCAATCCCAAGTTTTGGCATCTGCTACTGTACAGAATACCTTTGTCTTCTCACCTGAATCCGTGACGATGATCTTGTTAATTCAGTTTATTCTCAACATTGGTGGCTTTTAAAGAGGTGTGGACTTCAGCTCCCAGAATTCCCCAGCCAGCCTTTTAAAGCCTTGAGCTGGAGGTTGACACCAAGATTGAAAGACGTTGTAACCTATCTTGACTGGTGAAAAAAATCTGGGCAAGTTGTATTGCATAAAGTCTTGGTTATAATGGGCTTCGGATACTTGTCGTGGATGGTCTAGGTCAGGGTTAGGCAACCTTGGCTCTTTTATGACTCATGGACTTCAACTCCCAGAATTCCTGAGCCAGCAGCTGGCTCAGGAATTCTGGGAGTTGAAGTCCATGAGTCATAAAAGAGCCAAGGTTGCCTACCCCTGGTCTAGGTTGACCTAAGCCAGTTTTGATTTGTGATGATTTGTGACTTTGACTGGGATGTGGAGTTGATGACATTTTTTTTTAAATTTCTACAGTGGAAATATTTATGTTTGGACTTGAGAAAGCATTGCTTCAACAGAGGCAAAATGGAAAAAGGAGATAGTTAGCTAAAAAAATCTAGATGGCCCCCACTTGTAATAATTTGTAAATAGTTTTCTTGTCCAAAGATTTATTCAGGTTCATTCTCAGAGATACAAGGAACAGACAGTGGTGCCAGATCTTGTTTTGATTTTGTTTGTCGTTCATGCTTTGCTTTGCTTTGCTTCCCATTCAAATGAAAAAAGGAACACCCTGATTATACAACTTGCATTACCTATTTGCACTGCTTTTTTTGTAAAAGAAAAAGGTGCTGGAACTCACACATGTCATACAACCCGCCTTGCCTACCCTACAAGGTTCCATCCAACAAAGGTGCCGGAACTCCATTCTCGGCGTTCTATGACAAAAAAAGCCCTGCCTATTTGACTTCCATCAATTATCTTACAGTTATTTTCCCCCATCAGGATTGGAGGAAGTTGAAGGTTGTCATAGATCACCTCTAGAGCTGGGGTCCCCAACCCCTGGTCCGTGGACCAGTACTGGGCCACAGCATGCCAGCAACCGGTCTGGACAAACAAGGAAATCCCCATCTGCGAGATGCAGGCAGCACAAAAAATCACACACCTTCTGATCCGCGGAAAAACCTCTCTCCACTGAAACGGTCCCTGGTGCCCAAAAGATTGGGGATCTCTGCTCTAGAGCCTGGTTGTCAGTCCTGTCAAATGGAGAAAAGCACCAAGTTCCTATTGGCTATTGATGCATTTAGTTGGAATATCCATAATGCCAGAGTCTTTTCAGAGAGCCAGCATCAAATAAATATAGGCTAAGCTTTACACTGATGTGTGGTCAGCATTTCATAACTGGACTTGTAACATCCAGGTGACTGCTAGATGGCAGCAAGAGTTTTCTGTATATCCTTGTTGCCCTCTGCTGATTGTGCAGATTTTTGCAGATTGAATAAATCAGGGGTTCCCAACCCTCGCTTTGCAGCCCAGTTGCGGGCTGCAGTTGATTCGGAACTGGCATGCAGTAATGGGCGAGTGAGTCTGTGCATACACAAAGCTGCATTTGTGAAAGTGGCACGAATGCACACCTGAATCTATCCTTTTACCTGCTCCCACCACCTCTGTTGGTCTGCTGAGCTGGAAAGCTGGGAAACTGCTGGAATAAGTTATGTGAACATAGATAAGTTCCACATACAAAATACTTCCCCGGTCAGAGGGCCCTGATGCAGAATGCACATTGAGGGAGGCCCATTTCTTTCCTGTTTGCAAAGACTGTATGTCCATGCTGTTACTGTTCTCTCAAGGGTTGGGAAAATTGCAGGTTTTTCTATATATAGGAACGTGGATGAAAAGGGAGCATTTGTCTATGCAGTTCCACCCTTCCCCAACCACTGCCTGGTCTTTATGTAAATTAAGTGTTTTTTGAAATCTATAAAAAGCTGACGTACTAGAGCAGCTACCTACAGTAATATTTCTTTATTGCATACTGTTTCTCTCCAGCCTGCTTTCTCTGTTAGTGGAGCCAGAAAACCTCCAATTATTCCCAGACTGGGCTTTATCTACTGTAAATTCTCTCCAGTTTTAGCCAAATGGAGAAGAATGTGAGTTTTGTGTTTTTTGAACAGTGATGTTTATGGGCTAGTTAATTATATAAAAGAAAAATAAAATCTATTTTTTTTTATTCGTTGCTATGACTTTTCTGGAAGAAGCAGGAGGGCTACGACTGACCCTACAACATAAAAGGATGAATTGTGACACAATTCATGACCCAATATGCCGTTGCAGCCTCTAACCAGAAAGCTTCTAAGCCTGTGACCTCTTGCAAAACCTTTGGAGTCAGTTCTACTTAATGGCTATACCGGTGGTCTTTTATGACTGGAGAGAAACCAGTTCAAAATCTTGGGGATTGGTTCACATATTTTGCATCCTCAGATCTGTGCAGGTGAGCATCTGTTTCAGCATCTGGATGGTGGGTATTGTTTAGCAGGAGGGCACAATTTGTGCTACATCAGAAGATCTACTAAAACAGGGTGACGTCACAGCCTCATCACCAACTGTAGTGGCTGTTGAAGAACGTCAAGCAGAGGTCCTGTCTAGTGATGATGGTCAGGGTGATGCTATCTGTTCAATTGTGCCCAATTTTCTGTGATCCTCTAGATCAGTTCTCTTCAGGTCAGGATTGTAGACATGGCTTCTCCCAAAATCTCAAAATTGTGGACAGATGAAGGAATGGTCTTGATGGACAGTAGGCAGAGCCATTACGAAGGCAATGGTCAGATAAAAAGGCCAAGAAAGTAATTTGAGAAAACTTCAGACAAGCCCTATTCTAGTTCACACATAAAGTAAGGGAGGTGAAGCACATCCAAGCTTGCAAGATTCTGTTATTGCTATTGCAATACAAATACAGGTAGTCCTCGACTTACGACCACAATTGAGCCCAAAATTTCTGTTGCCAAGCCTCGGAATGATGCTACAACAGTTGAAAGTGTGAAAAATGGTCATATCATTTTTTTCCAGTGATGACGTAACTTCGAATGGTCATTAAATGAACCGTTGCAAGTTGAAGACTACCTGTAGTTCTTACCTATATGGCATTGATTTCTTAGTCTGGCCTACCTTGCAGGGCTGTTGTGAATCTTGCAATGTGCTTTCCCCATCCTAACTTTGTGTGTAGACAAAGTTGTCTGAGATCTTTTAAATCTTGGAAGGCATTGTTTTGCTTACAGATTGGCATTTTCTTTTTTTTTTTTAGCATCAGCACATTCCTAGTGGGGAGAGACCCCATAAGTGTGTCTCACACCCTGGAAAATTTTAGGGCGAGGGAATCAAACAGGTATTTTTGTAAAAAATTGGGGCTTGGAAATCCCTGGCATTGGTGTAAAGCAAACTGCTTACCAAGTAAAAAAATGTAATTAAGTGCTCTTGATTGTGTAATTACAAATTAGTTTCTTCGTATAGCCTGGGGATAAATATTTATTTATTTATTTATTTAGTTATATTTATATACCGCCCTATTCCCTGAGGACTCAGGGCGGTTTACAGGAAATTAAAAATCCAAAATACAAAAATTAAGAACCAAATTAAAAAATATTAAATTAACCCTGTAGTCAATTAAAAAGAACCCCAAATTAAAAATTCCTCCTCAGTCTGGGCCCGAGAGCTCGAAGAGCCAGGTCTTCAGGCCCCGGCGGAATGATCGAAGGTCGGGGGCAGTTCTCAGCTCCACCGGCAGCTGGTTCCAGAGGGCAGGCGCTCCCACCGAGAAGGCCCTATCCCTGGGTGTCACCCGCCGGCAGTCTCTTACCGGCGGGACCCTGAGCAGACCCTCCCTGTGGGAGCGCACTGGGCGAAGGGCATTTGATGCCGGCAGCAGGTGTTCCCTCAGATATCCCGGACCCAGGCCATGTAGGGCTTTATAGGTGATAACCAGCACCTTGAATTTCACCCGGAGGGCAACCGGAAGCCAATGCAGCTCGCGGAGTAGAGGTGTTACATGGGAGTATCGGGAAACCCCCATTACAACTCGCGCGGCCGCATTCTGCACCAGTTGAAGCCTCCGAGTGGTCTTCAAGGGCAGCCCCATGTAGAGAGCGTTACAGTAGTCCAAACGGGAGGTCACAAGCGCATGAGTAACTGTGCGTAGGGCGTCTCGGTCCAGATAGGGACGCAACTGGCGCACCAGGCGAACCTGGGCAAAAGCCCCCCTGGTCACGGCTCCTATATGGTCTTCAAAATTGAGCCGTGAATCCAGGAGGACGCCCAAGTTGCGAGCCCTATCGACGGGGGGTAACACCTCACCCCCCATCATTAAGGATGGAATAACTTGGTTAACCCGAGATGCCGATATGCACAGCCACTCAGTCTTGGCGGGATTGAGACGAAGCCTGTTTCTCCCCATCCAGACCTGAACCGCCTCCAGGCACCGGGACATCACGGAGAGGGCATCACTGGGTTGGTTCGGGGTGGAAAGAAAAAGTTGGGTATCATCAGCGTACTGATGATACCCCACCCCAAAACCACGAATGATCTCGCCCAGCGGCTTCATATAGATGTTGAACAGGAGAGGCGAGAGAACCGACCCCTGAGGGACTCCACAAATGAGAGACCTCGGGGCGGATCTCTGCCCTCCTGTCAACACCGACTGCGAGCGGCCCTGGAGGTAGGAGGAGAACCACCGTAAAACAGTGCCTCCCACTCCCAGCCCCCTGAGACGCCGCAGTAAGATACCATGGTCGATGGTATCGAACGCCGCTGAGAGATCTAATAGGACCAGGACAGAGGAGCAACCCCTGTCCCTAGCCCTCCAGAGATCATTCACCAGCGCGACCAATGCCGTCTCCGTGCTGTGTCCGGGCCTGAAGCCCGATTGGTACGGGTCCAGATAATCAGTTTCCTCCAGGAACAGAGGGAGCTGATGCGCCACCACACTCTCAACAACCTTCGCCAGAAAGCGAAGGTTGGAGACTGGACGGTAGTATGGCAAGTATAGCAGTTTTTAACACTCGAAATGGAAAAATGTAAGTGGTGCTATATCATGTTGATCAAATTATAAAAATAGGTTTTGCCTATAGGAGGAGCAGGCTGAAAGGCTAATCCCAACCATTAGGTTTAAGTGTGATTTAGTTTGATGTGATTGTTTTTCTCAACAAACCCAGATTCAACAGATACTGTTCCAGGAAAGCATCTATGCTTCTCCAGCTCTGACATCTGTGATAACAGCCAGAAATACAACAGGGATATCTTTTTTCCAGCCCAGCAACATTGATTTGGTTCAAAAAGTCTGCTCTATAAATCGCTTCTGATAATTAGGCAACTAAAATAACAAGATGCAAAAGGCATCTTGGAACAGCTTAGATCAGGGGTGTCAAACTCAATTTCATTGAGGGCCGCATCAGCATTGCGGTTGCCCTCAGGGGGGCGGGTGGGTGTGGCCGGGGTGGGTGTGGCCTACTGGGTGGGCGTGGCTAGAGTGCGTATGGCCTACTGGGTGGGCGTGGCCAGCTCTACATCGTTCGCATCAAGGGTGCCTATGGGGGCCTGGGCAGGAGTGGGACAGATCTGAGGGTCTCTGGCAGAAGGAGGGTCTCTGGGCCAGGGCCAAGGCAGTGGGGGCCGTTCCCTCACTGTTTCCAGGATGGCTTCATGGGCCACATGAAACCACTTTGCGGGCTGGATCTGGCCCCCGGGCCTTGTGTTTGACATGTCTGGCTTAGATCTTGCAATGATACCTTTAATATTATTAAACAATATCTGCCTATTCTTGATCATTGAGAAGGACTTGATGGACAAAAATGCCAAATCCAATATAAAAATATGCAGTGCTTTTTTTTGTAAAAGAAAAAGGTGCCGGAACTCACACATGTCATACAACCCACCTTGCCTACCTCACAAGGTTCCATCCAAAAAAGGTGCCGGAACTCCGTTCTGAGCGTTCTGTGAGAAAAAAAGCCCTGAAAATATGGTGGTGTGATCAACCATAAGGCCTATACAAGTTGTAGGTCTTATAATCACAAAAAAGAACTGGGATGAGATCCAGAACTCTCATACTTTTAGTCGATAAATCATATGCTTGCAAAAACATAGGCCCAACATCCTTTTATGTTTCTGCTAAATAACAATCGCACATGTAAATGTGATAAATACGATTCCACAAAACAGTGACAACACCGAACTTCCAGTTTTATGATTATTGTAAACTTGTTTATTTACCAATATTTTATTCTTCACCCACTCTCTCTTCAGTTTTTTCTCTTCTTTTTGCAGCCAATGATTCTGTTCCTTCAATGTTTTTTATAAATAATACCTGGTTTGTGCTTTATTGCACAGCAGCTGGAAATTCTAGGTCCATACACTACTCTGTAAATAAAAAAATAAATATTTGAAAGAAAATCAAAGCAAGTGACATTTATAGAAAACTACAAGTCGGCATCCAGAGAGTTAGGAGGAATCAAACTCGTCTTAAAGGAGACTTTGTGGTCTAGCCCAGTGTTTTTCAACTGTGGCAACTTTTAAGATGTAGCGATTTTAACTCCTAGAATTCCATCGGTCTAGTTTGTTCCAGGATCTCCTGGTGATCTTCCATCCAAATATTAACTTGATCTGACCTTGCTTAGTTTGTGTGAGAGCAGGCAGGGTCAGTGATGGAGTGCCACCTGACGCAGCATCACATTGAGACAGGCATATTATTCCAAACCTTCCCATTTGAATTTGTAGGAATGACAAAAAGCTTTGGCGCTGAATTGCATAGAGTGAAGATATTGCTCAAAGCCTCCTTTAGCACAGGGCTTTTCAGCCAGTGGTATGGGTACCACCAGTGGTACATTGACACCTGGCAGGTGGTACGCGACCATCCTAGAAAAGTGGTAGCGGGGGAGGGGAATGAGCTGCACTGTACTGCACAAGCCTGAGCGAGAGATGGCTGGAGCTGCAGGGCTGTCAGGGCTCAGTGGAAGCACCAGGATCAGCGCCAGGCTCCAGCTGGAGTTTGGCGATGATCCTGGCACTTCTGCTGAGCCAAGAAGTGCCGATCAGCTGGAATGTTGCATCTCCAGGGTCTTGTGATTTACATTCAGATGCTTGACAACTGATTCAAGTTTATGACAGTCACAGTGTCCCAGGGTCATGTGAAGTGACCAAAACCTCTGCAACCACCCAGCAGAGGGGGGGAGGGAATAAAAACCAAACACCCCCCCACCGCACCCCCACTGCCAATCCTCAACAGAAATGCTCACAACAATGAAAACCTCGGACAGGAGGAAGAGTGCTGCCGGGCAGGCAGGCAGTCACTAAGCGAACTGTTGTAAGTCAAAGACTACCTGTACTTCATCACTTTTTTTCCTTCTTTTTTTTTGGTCATCAAGTTTTTGACACCTTGCTAGGCGACTGGTGGTATTCGGATGTTGCCATATCCTAAAAGTGGCACAGTGGGTGAAAAGGTTGAAAAGCCCTGCTTTAGCAAACCCGTGGACTCCCCACATTGATTTCTCGCCGCACGTCTTCCAATACTTGCAACCAATCTGCAATCTATGGATTGCTCCCTTGACTATAAGAGATTCCCAGTCATCCAGGTCACATTTGTCCCTAAGATGCTTTTTTTCCCCCCACAAGGCATCTGGAAACCTCCAGCTGACCTCAATGGCTCCCTAAAAGAAAACATATAACCAGTTGCTGGACGGAGTATAAATCCTTCCATTTCCCTTACCATCCTGTCAGATAAAACCCTAGTAAGACCACACCTGGAATACTACAACCAATTTTGGTCACCATACTACAAAAAAGATGCTGACACCTTGGGAAAAGTTCAGAGAAGAGCAGCTAAAATGATCAAAAGGCCTAGAGACTAAAACATATGAAGAAGCAGTGCTTTTTTTGTAAAAGAAAAGGTGCTGGAACTCACACATGTCATACAACCCACCTTGCCTACCCTACAAGGTTCCATCCAAAAAAGGTGCCGGAACTCCGTTCTGAGCATTCTATGAGAAAAAAAGTCCTGTGAAGAAGGGTTGCAGGACGTGGGTTTGGTTAGTCTAAAGAAAAGAAGAAACGGGGACATGATAGCAGCATTCCAATATTTGAGGGGCTGCCACAAAGAAGAGGGGGGTCAAATTATTCTCCAAATCACTAGAGGGTAAGACAAGAAACAATGGTTGAAAACTGACCAAAGAGAGAAGTAACCTGGAATTAAGGAGAAACTTCCTAACAGTGAGGACAATTAACCAGTAAAACAGCTTGCCTTCAGAAATCGTGGGCGCTTCATCACTGGAAGTTTTTAAGAAGAGGCTAGACCAGGGGTCAGCAACCTGAAACAGTGAAAGAGCCACTCGGAACCGGTTCCCTCACAAAAGGAAAAACTGGGAGCCGCAAAAAATGTGTGCGCATGTGCATACATGCATGCATGCGCAGAACAGGGTTTGACTGAAGAGTGGAGCCAAGGCGAGATATGCACCTACCCTGCATATTTGAATTGATTGGTTGAACTTTTTTAGTCCCACTTTTTTTTGGGGGGGGACTGCAGATGGCAGAGGACTGGGAGCCGCAGGAGACGGCTGAAAGAGCTGCATGTGGCTCCGGAGCCGCGGGTTGCAGACCTGTGGGCTAGACAGTAACTTGTCTGAGATGGTATAGGTTCTCCTGCTTGAGCAGGGGGCTGGACTAGAAGACCTCCAAGGTCCCTTCCAGCTCTATTCTATTCTAAAAGACTCTGGAAAGAGTGCAGAAGAGAGTAACTAAGATGATTAGGGGGGTTGAAGGCGAAAATAGAGGAAGAATGGTTGCATGTCTAGTTTAAAAAAAAAGGAAGGGGGGGACATGATAACAGTGTTCCAATATTTAAGGGGCTGCCACAGAGAAGGAGCAGTGGGCTAATGCCTCCTTAAGTAACACCAGCTGCCTGCAGTTAGTGCAGGTTCGAGTCCCACCAGGCTCAAGGTTGACTCAGCCTTCCATCCTTCCGAGGTAGGTAAAATGAGGACCCAGATTGTTGGGGGCAATTAAGCTGACTTTCTAATAATGCCGCTTGGGGTGTGTGTGTGAAAGCCCTAATAAGCAGGCACATACATAGAATGAAGGCTACTGCTAAGCTTGTAAGCCGCCCTGAGTCTTCGGAGAAGGGCGGGATATAAACGGAATTAAATAAATCCCACCAGGCTCAAGGTTGACTCAGCCTTCCATCCTTCCGAGGTAGGTAAAATGAGGACCCAGATTGTTGGGGGCAATAATATAAATAATATAAATGGATTCTGACACTGACTTTGTAATAATGCCGCTTGGGGTGTGTGTGTGTGAAAGCCCTAATAAGCAGGCATATACATAGAATGAAGGCTATTGCTAAGCTTGTAAGCCGCCCTGAGTCTTCGGAGAAGGGCGGGATATAAATGGAATTAAAATTAAAAAAAGGAGGTGGTGTGGGGGAGGCGCAACTTGGTTCTCCAAAGCATTGAAAGGCAGGACAAGAAGCAATGGGTGGAAAAGCCGACGAAGCTTCTTGGATGAGAAGCGAAACGCCTTCAAAGAAAAAAACAAGGGAGTCCAGTTGCCTCTTGGGGCAAAAAACAAAACAAAACAAAACAACCCGGCATCTTTGGGAGCTTTTTCTCCCTTGCAACGGGGCGGCCCAAGCGGCGGGTCTCTTGCACAGCCGCCCAAGCGCCTGTTCTAGCAAGCCCGATCCGGCTTCGCTGGCGCTCGGAGCAGCGCACCGGGCGGCCCCGTCCGCTGGCTGCCTCTTGAAGGGGAAATGGTTAAACACCATAGAGAAGGCCGCCTTCCCCCTCACGGTCGGCAGCGGCGGAAGAGGGGAGCTGAGCTGCCAAAAGCACTTCCTCCGCTCTCTCCCAGTCGCCCTGGCTGAGCCTGCTTGCTGGTGAGCGGAGATCGGGTGTCTTGCCGGTCCTTTTGGGGAGGGCTGGTCGGGGGTGGGTGGGTGGGTCGTTTGCAAAGATGCGGGGAATTATCCCCGGGATGCATCTCTTGCAAAGCGGTGCCATTCTGGGCCAGGGCAGCTGCAAAGCAAGGGTCAGGTTAGAGTCTTGTGCAAGAGCTGCGAAATGGGTACATTGATTTTTTTTATTATTATTATTTTTGCAACGGGGGTGGGGAGTTGGCCCCTAGAAGGCTATCTCGGCGGGCGGGACTCCCCTTGGTTTAAGTTGCCAAGGAAGCGAAGAAAAAAGAAAATAATAGGCTTTGGTCCTCTGGTTGCGACGTGCTAAGAGAAGTTGGCAAGGAAGGAGATTAGAAGCGGTTCTCTTGGCACGGATTAAGGACCCTTTCCTTCTCCCCGGTTGCGTGCCTTGTCGTAGGGATTTATAACCTGTATTTTTGTCCCTGACTTCTGTGCCAAGCGCAGCTAAGGGGTAGAAGTAGATGACCCGACAAGCAGACGGAAGAAAATTTGGGGGGAGTTTCTGAAATTGCTGGAAATCACCAGGTTGCGTAGGTGTAAGATGTTTCATCCCTTGTGAACAGGGACCAGTCAGGGGAGGGGGAGGAAGACACTTAAAAGACCAACTCATTTCGGCACTTTTTTTTTTTTGGCAAGGTTTCTCACTATTGCTTAGATTCGAGGATTTTGCATTTTCTGTGGAAGTAATTGATAGTATGTGTCTTAAGGCTATTTTGTTTCTCTCCTGTATGGATCCTGAAGTTTCTATGAGTTTTAGAGGACCTCGAGTGTTTGCGAAGTGTGTTCCTTGAAGTTTAGCTGAAATGAAGCTTGCAAAGCACAATTCTAAATTCTTTGGGATTATAAGCATTTGCTTGGTGGTCTCCCTAAAATTCTTGCTTCCTTTCCTTGTTCTTTCTCGTTTTTTCTCTTTCTGGTTTTCCTTTGCTCTTAAAATTTATACACTTGCTTGAAAATAAAATTTAAAAAAAACCGCAAACAAATTAAATCCTTAGACGCTTAAAATTTAGGACGGTAGCTTCTATAGCACTGTCTTCTTTGCTCAATGATCAGTGAAGTTCTTGCGATTGGTACAAATCCAACATTCTAATTTTTTTGACATTTACCCTACTGTCTTGTCTGGAGAGGCTGAAGGAACCTTTCTTTTTCCTCCAGAAAGTCCAGTTGCTGGGCCTTTCCAGTTGTGAAGCATTTTGGACACCAGGGCTAAAGAAATCTTCAGTCTGAAGCCCTGCTATCCAGGGGGGCAGGTTGTCCTCAAGACCCCCTTCCCTTTGAGACTTGCTGCATGGGGCTCGTGGCCGCAGCAGTCCAAAATTCAGGGAAGGACTGACTCTTGGTCTGTTTGTCTTTAACTCTTCTAATCTCTTTATGTTTGCTGATCTTCATTTTTTGTTTCCTCTGCTTGCAAAGTGGGGCTGGGGCATAAGAGTGCAAATCCTTTGTATTTTAAGTTCCACAGAAGCTGTGTGGGATAATTTGCATCCCCCATGTAGGAAGTCAGCAACCCACCCACCCCACCCTCAGAGAAAAATATTTAGGGGGATATTAAAAAGGCAGAATATTACATTTCCCCAAAAGATCTTAAAGGCAGAAGCTTCTCCCTCTCCCCCAAGCAGAAACTCAGCAGGCCAGCTCTGTAGAAATGCAGATTTGATGATCCCATTCAGAAAGACTGAGGCCCCATTCATGAACAATTTCTACCTGCAGAAGCCCATTCAAGACAGAATATTTTTAAATCTCTTGGAGCAAGATTTGATAGCTAACAACAGCAGAGTGATAGGATTAGAACCAGCAACCCCTCACCCCAAAATCCAACACAGGACATAGCCATCAGCCCCAGCGAAGCAGGACATGACCTTTAGGACGTAATAGGATTAACCCACCACCATTAGAATACCAGAAGGGCACACTGAATCTTGGGTCAAAGTTCATGACACAGGAACAGGAAGAACCTGAAATACAAAGCCCAAAGGAGGTACAAAAGCCCACCACTCCCAGCTCCATGTGGTCAGCTGCTCCAGAACCACATTCTGTTGTGGTTCTGCCCCTCAGTAAACAAGAACCTTCTATCAAAAGCAGCCTCCACTTTATTTGTTCCCGGCTTGGACTGGACCCTGATGAAGATTTATTTTTAGACACCCATCATAAAAAAGAGTCCACTTTATCCCTAAAGATGGCTACTTGAGTACAGGCATTCTGTTATTTTTAATCGGTTTTAAGGAGTTAATTAAACTTTCAGTAACTTCCCTTGTGTTCCCTCAGATCATTGTTCCTCAACTTCGGCAACCTTAAGGTGTGTGGACTTCAACTCCCAGAATTTCGTAGTCAGCAACCAGCCAAACTGCATGTCTACATGCTGGGGAATTCTGGGAGATGGTCTGCAGATCTTAAAGTTGCCAAAGTTGGGAAATTGTTCCAATTTGCTTCTAACTCCCACCCATGGCACTTTTGCCACTGGTTGAGAACCATTTCTATAGCTCATAAACTGAATTTATCAGCTGTTCCTTCCAGTCTTAAAAACTGGGTATGCCTTTGTACCTGGATTTGGCTCTTCTAGATAGGAGATTTCCAACAGATCTTAGTTGCAGCAATTCCCTTTAAGATCTCAACAGAAGCAGGAAAGAAGACAATCTTACTTGTTAACTGCATATCCTTTGTAAAGTAGCACACTGGCTTGACTTTGTGCATGTGTTTTGCAGAGGACTTTTTTTTTTGCTATTTTGAGTTTCTTAAGCTGAGGCAATTGGATTATGTAAGGAAGATTTATTTATTATTTAAGGCCAGTTTGGTCTAGTGCAGGGGTAGGCAACCTCGGCTCTTTTATGACTCGTGGACTTCAACTCCCAGAATTCCTGAGCCGGAATTCTGGGAGTTGAAGTCCACGAGTCATAAAAGAGCCGAATGCTGGCTCAGGAATTCTGGGAGTTGAAGTCCATGTGTCATAAAAGAGCCGAGGTTGCCTACCCCTGGTCTAGTGGTTAAGCACCAGGCTAGAAATGGAAGACAGCAAATTCTAGTCGTGCCTCAGGCATAAAAAAACAGCTGGATGACATTGGGCCTGTCCTTCCCTCTCAGCCCAACTTGCCCTACACAAGGTGGTGGTTGTGGGGAAAATAGGCAGAAAGGAGTTCAGCTGGTCCTCAACAACCATTGGTTTAGTGACCATTTGAAGTTACAACACCACTGAAAAAAGTCTTTTTCACACTTACCGTGACCGTTGCAGCATCCCTGTGGTCACGTGATCAAAATTTGGATGCTTGAAACTAGCTCATATTTATGACGTTTGCAGTGTCCCGGAGTCATAACACCTTTTGTGACCTTCTGACAAGCAAAGTCAGTGGGGAGCCCAGATTCATTGAATAACCAGTTACTAATTTAGTAACTGCAGTAATCTAATCTAATCTGCTAAATCTTGCTAACTTGGAAGATAGTTTATTGAAGGGAGGGGAGAGGTTGGGGTAAAGCAGGGGTCCCCAACATTGGCAACTTTAAGACCTGTGGACCTCAACTCCCAGAATTCCCCAGCCAGGCTGGGGAATTCTGGGAGTTGACGTCTACAAATCTTGCCAAGGTTGGGGACCCCTGGGATAAAGGGAAAGAATAAAATAGAATAAGATTAAGAAAATGCATGTAGTCGAAGTATCACGACCAGTAGGGATGCTGCAAGGCTTGTTAATGTGAAAAATGGTCATAAGTCACTGTTTTCAGTGCCGTCGTTATTTCAAATGTCACTGCTTCAAATGGTTGTAAGTCGAGAACGATCTATAACTGTATTGCTTCTAATCATTGCATTTTCATCTGCACGTCGCAGTTTTCAAAATTTGCAAACCTGCAAAGACCCAAAGATTGCTGTCGCTCCCACTTTGCCTTCACAAACCTGCCTTGTGTTTTTTTTTTCCCCCAGGTGTCAACTTTTCTAAGTTGTTTCTCACCTGCCACCCTCTGGGTCTGGACCCACCTTTGGTGGATTTCTGTCTGGAGGGGTTATGTTCTTGTGACGTCAAGAGATGCTACATATAGAGGTAGACAACTGACCACATTTCCAAACTTCATGTAACTCTGTGTGGATTCTTCCACCAAGAAACCTCTGCAGGTGAACTAAGAGGTATAGACCCCCTGGTGAATGACCCCATTGAGGATTTGTAGACTGCATGAACCAGAAAGAGGGCTGAGTAAATATCTACAGACCCCTCGCATCCTAGACATAATCTATTTCAATTTCTCCCCACAGGCTGCTGCTATAGGGCATTGAATGCCAGAATTAGATACAAAGATAATTCCACCCCACCCCCTCCGTGCCATCATTCTGCCGAGCACTTAATTCCCACAGCACCGTCTCATTTCTCATCCTCTGATCTTCTCCTATTGGCTTCTTACGATTTATGAATTGTTTATTATGATCTATGACCTATTACTGGAGACAAATTCCTTGTGTGTCCCATCACACTTGGCCAATAAAGAATTTTATGATTCTGTGAAGACCTTATCCCCTTGATGAATGTTAGGTGAATGACACGGTTTTGCACCTTTTTAATTGAGAGGTTTTTGTGTTGTTTTGGCATGCCGTGTTTTATTTTCATTTTGGAAACTGCTTTGAGATTACAGTTTTCAAGGGAAGTACTATGGAAATGCATTAAGTAAATAATAAAACCAAGTCCCTCTTTTCCTGCACCCACCCAGATTTTCTTGCAGCTGTATAGTAGGAAGGAAACCCATGCAGACTTTTAGTTTTCTATTCTTGCTGATCTCCTCTCTAGAGCACAGACCAATTGTTAGAGTATTTTTCAGTCTTCTTGCTAAGTTTCAAGTTCACCATTTTGCTTGTGTGTTTCCAGTTCCTCTAGAAACTGCTTCTTGCACAGGATCTCAGAAGGAAGGAACAAGGTAGACTTGACTGATCCTGGACATTTGGAAGCAGAAGAAAACCTGAGGATCCCCTATGCAGGTGGGAAGGAAAGGGACTTGGTGGTGTGTGTGTGTGTGTGTGTGTGTGTGTGTGTGTGAGAGAGAGAGAGAGAGAGAGAGAGAGAGAGATATCTTGAAATAAAGCTGGAAGAGGTTGCAACAGAAGATGAGAAAGAGCTGAATCTGGGATGAGAGAGTAGCTTCAGTCTATTAAAATGAGACACAAACACTGAGTTGAGTGTTTTATGTGGCCTTGAAAGTCTGGTCCTTCAAGAACAGTGTCTCCAAACACAGTTTGGTTTTTGGATGTCTAGTTAGAGGTCATTCTAACATGGGTGTCCAGTCCTGGCTACTTTAAGACTTGTGGACTTCAACTCCCAGAATTCCCTAGCCAGCCATATTGGCTGGGGAATTCTGGGAGTTGAAGTCCACAAGTCTTGACAGCGTCAAAGTTGGACACCCCTGCTCTAACAGAATAACAGAATACAGAGGCAACTTTGGGAAGTCAGAGCACATTTGGAATTTTAAGTGTGTGGATGGTGGCTACTGAAAGACAACGGTTGCTGTGGAAGTTTTTACCTGTTCATAAAATGGCCACCCTGATTGTCACTGTAAGACATAAGCTTCCTATTTACCAAAAGGTGGAGTAGTCCTGGATATTTTCTATCCTATAATATGGCATTTCTGTAAATGAATCTGATGGTCAAGTCCAGTGATTTACCTGGCAATATACCAGTTTCATATTCTATTTTCTAAACATTAAAATTGTCTTTTAAAAAACTGAAGGAGAGATGACAGGTAATCGTAAGGATGTTGAAGGAAGTGTTTGGATACCAACTGGCTCTACCTTTGTCCTCTCCTACCTTGTAAGTGTTCAGACCAGTGTTTCTCAGATTTGGCAGCATGAAGATATGTGGGTTTTAACTCCCCCAACTGCCTGGAATTCTGGGAATTGAAGTCCTTATCTTTTCAAGTTGCCAAGGTTGTGAAACACTGATTTAGAAGAATCATTCTATTCGTCTGGAACATACGTGGGGAACCATGGCCCCTTTATGACTTGTGGACTTCAACTCCCAGAATTCCTGAGCCAGCATGGCTGCTCAGGAATTCTGGGAGTTGAAGTCCATAAGTCATAAAAGGACTATAGTTTCCTACCCCTGATCTAGAAGAACTAACAACCAATAGTTGGGTATCTAGATTACTTGAGGAAATTCTGACGTGTGCCATGATGTCATTTTGCAAAGGACATACCTCATGTACTAGCTTCATCATGACACAATTACAAAATCTGTATCCTTTGTGCAATGACACCGTGGTCCCGGTCGTTGTCCTGTTATCATTATCTTTAGCAATATCTTTTTATAGATATTGCTGAACCGGTAGCTTGACTATTCAAGGCAGAGTCTTCTGCTATAGAATGTCCTCACCCTGACATCATGTTAGTGGGAGAACAGAGTCAACTTATCTTCCGGATGATGCAAAGGCAGACGTGGAAAAGTTAGACATTCCTCAGTGTTGAATTTGTGGAAGTTGCTCCTTTTCTGATTTCTCACTGGTCTTGTCTTTACATTTCCCCAGGCGGTGGATTATAGCATTGCCCCCGAAAGAGGAGGAAGGGGAGATTGTGCTGTGCATTGAGCCCAGCAGCCTCATGGAACAGGACGAAGCGCCTGCAGTCGATGTAGCTCCTTTGTCCCGAGGGAAGGGAGAGCGCCCTTACCCCTGCAGCGAATGTGGGAAGGCATTCAGCCAGTGGTCCAAACTAGTGCGCCACAGGCGTATCCACACAGGCGAGCGACCCAACACATGTACAGACTGCGGAAAGTCCTTTACTCAGAGCTCCCACTTGGTTCAGCACCGACGGACGCACACCGGCGAAAAGCCTTACGTCTGCCAGGACTGTGGCAAGGCCTTTTCCTGGAGCTCCAACCTGGCCCAGCATCAGCGCACCCACACCGGGGAGAAGCCGTATGTCTGCCGGGAATGCGGCAAGGCGTTCTCACAGAGCACCAACCTCATCAAGCATCAACGCAGCCACACCGGCGAGAAGCCCTACCGTTGTCCCGAGTGCCCCAAAAGCTTCTACCGCTCGTCCGATCTCATTCAACACCAGATCACGCACACCGGTGAACGCCCCTTCAAGTGTGAGGAGTGCGGGAAAGGATTCACCCAGAGTGCCAACCTGGTCAAACATCGCAAGATCCACGCCGGAGAGAAACCCTTCCGTTGCAACGACTGCGGCAAGACCTTCATCCAGAGCTCAGAGCTTATCCAGCACCAGCGGACCCACTCGGGGGAGAAGCCCTACCAGTGCCAGGAATGCGGCAAATGCTTTGGCCACGGTGCCACCCTGGTCAAGCACCAGCGGCTTCACATGGGGGTGGAGCCCTATCGCTGTGCAGACTGTGGGAAAACCTTTGGACTCAGCTCTGCACTGGAGCGCCACCGGCGGTGCCACAGCGAAAGCCGCCCGTATGCTTGTGGAGAATGCGGTCAGAGTTTTTCCTTAGCTTCCAATCTTACGTTGCATTCTCGTATACACCGGGGCGAGAAGCCCTATCGCTGTGCCGATTGCGGGAAATGCTTTGGCATGAGCTCCACCCTCATCCGCCACCAGCGCATCCACACGGGTGAGAAGCCGTATGCGTGTTTGGACTGTGGTAAGGCCTTTGTCCGAAGCTCGCACCTCACCCAGCACCGCCGAACGCACACGGGCGAACGACCGTACCATTGCGAGGAATGCGGCCGGCGTTTCTCCCAAAGCTCCAACCTCATCACCCACCAGCGCATCCACATGGAGGAACGGCCCCACGTCTGCCATGGCTGCGGGCAGCGCTTTGCCCTGGAGGAGGAACTGCAGCGCCACCAGCAGGAAGAGAGTGGGAAGTGCAAACAGAAAAGAGATGCCAAAGAACCAGAGAGCAGCATTTCCCCTGTGGAGGACTTGTATGTCAGCAGCCCTGAGGAGGATGCCCACATGCAAACACTTTCTCAGGACAACAAGGCAATGTGTGCCACATGCCGTCTGGACTGCAAAGATGCTGGAGGAGTGGAGCAGCATCAGAGCCGCCATGCTGTTCATCTTTGTAATATTTGCGGGCAGAACTTCCAAGATGCGGACGTCTTAGCGCAGCACGAAGAGACCCACACTTCCTACATCTGCACCGAGTGTGGGAGGAGCTTTGATGATGCTGGAACCTTGGCTTGCCATCAGGAGGACCATGAATCTTGGATATGTGGCACATGTGGGCAGGAGTGCAGGGACAGTGTGGCTCTGGTTGAGCATGAAGAAGCCCATTCGCTGCCAATCGCTAGGGTGTGTAGGGCAAAATTGGTTGACCGCAAGAGGGATGGGCAGCATGAAAGAAGCAGGAAGGGCAAGGAAAATGTGAAACGTTCATTGGCCCAAGGACCCCTCAAAGTCCTGCCATGCATCAATTCCAAGGTTGTGGGGAATCTTCCCGTGGAAGCAGAGGAAGCACAGGGAGCTTGGATCCGTCTTGAATGTGGAAAAAGCTGCAAGGACATTTCAATCCTAGGGAGTCATCAGCAGAGTCACAGGGCAACTCCTGTCTGCTCTGAACATGGGCATGGTGAGCTCACCCCCAGGCGGGGGAAATTGTACCAATGTTCTGACTGTGAGCAGGATTTTGGAGATCTGTTGGCCCTGACTTGCCACCAGAGGGAGCAGAAGTGTGGGAAGCTGGATCAGTGTGTGGAGTGTGGTCAGGCCTTGGTGGACACCTCAGCCCATATGCTCCAACAGGAGAGGCAGCTGGGGGACAAAGCCCACGAGTGTCTTCAATCCAAAGAAACTTCTAGTCCTGAATTAGATGTTGCTGTGCATCAGAAGAATTGGACTGAGGAGTCTTCTGATAAAGCGCTTACTGAGCCTCAGGAAGTCTTCCCAGAAGAAGAGATTTCCAAAGAAAGTGCTGTCTCTAGCTTCAATCAGGGAAAACCATTGGAAGGTCAGCTGTTCTGTGGCTCCTTGGGAACCAACCAGGATGACAACACTTCCAACAACAAAACTCAGAGAATCCTCATGGGACCCTCTGGTGGGCTGCTAGAGAGCCATTCATCTCCTTCCTTACAAGAAGACGAGTCTTGCTTGAAGCCACAGGAGGGCTGTAGATCCAAGAGTCCTTTAGATGTTTCTTCTTTCAAAGAAAGCTCTGTCCGTGCTCGGATCCCTCAAAGGACTAGCATCCTAGACAAGTCTTCTCCGGTATCCACAGAAATGACCGCCCTCATCCAGCAGTTGAGCACCAAACCCTACAAGTGTCATGAGTGTGAGCAGAGTTTTGCCACTGCAGCCGAGTTGTCTCATCACCAGATCGGCCACATGAAGGAACATTTGCTGAAGTGCCCTGAATGTGGGCAGGGCTTCCCAGAAAGGTGGGCTCTGATCCAGCACCAGATGGACCACACGGTGGACAAAGACAGAGGGGCCCATAATCCACCCCTCCCAAAACAGAATTGTAGCAAAGACAGGGAGAGCCCAGAACTTGGGGAGAACTTCACAGGGATCTCAGCCATCCTTTTGCAGAGAGGGAACTATATCTCTGAAAGGAGCACTATGCTGCGGCCCAAAGACCCTGGAGTCGATGGGAAGCAAACCTTGGCTGACGCCTTAGAGACCACAGAATCCTACTTCAATCTTGACTTGGGTAAATCTCCCTGCTCTGGTGGTGTGTTTGCCCAGCACCACATACGACCAGATAAAGGCAGATACTTTGTGCGTTCTGAGCCCAGGAAGATTTCCAGAAACAGTTCGCTTTTGCTGCACCATCTCCAGAACCACACGGTGGAGAAACCTTGATGCTCTAGAATTGCAGGTCATGTCAATATGACTTGTAGTATTGGCCATGTCGATGCTTTCCTTCCCGGAGGGTCCACAGGGCCTATTGAAGTGTGGGCCCTTTGATGCAATTGTGGTTTTTGAACTCTGCCAATCAGAAGAGGGTTGCCAGCTAGGAACCATGGGAGTCATAGCCCCAGAGAGCACCAGATTGGGGAAGGTTGCTTCTGAAGGAGTTAAGACACAGATATTACTCTGTGGGCGGGGTGTGGAGATGAAACAAACAGAAAGAGAATATGTTGTTTGGCAGACGTGCAAGATGAGAAACCTTACAGTACTTCTCTATCCACAAAAGAGAACAAATTGTCCAGTCCAAATATTTTTCCTTCCTTCCTTCCTTCCTTCCTTCCTTCCTTCCTTCCTTCCTTCCTTCCTTCCTTCCTTCCTTCCTTCCTTCCTTCCTTCCTTTCAAAACAAGGCAAAAAACCTCAAGAATGATGCAAACTCAAATTTCTGTCATCTAATTGGTGAATGGCAGCTGAAATGACTTGAATTGTGATTCATGATCAGTGTTTTTCGAACTTGGCAACTTTAAGGTGTGTGGATTTCAACTCACAGAATTAAATCCTGGGAATTGAAGTCCACAAAAACTCTGCTAGGGGTGTGAAAAAAAAATGATACAAAAGGAAAACGAGTCCCCTCCCCCCCAGAATCCATCTCTTTCCCTAGCATATTTTAGTGCTTCCCAGAAAAACCTATCCCACTGCAGACAGATTTCCTGAAGATCAGGAAGAAAGACTTTTTGATCAAGCGGAAATTCTCCTTTCTCACCAAATGGTGGCTTTCTTGTCATCGGTGAGCTTCTGAATTTCCCCGTGGCTTATTATGCATCCTGCACTGATCAGGTTTTTTTTAATTGCACACCTGATGGCAATTTAGAGGTTTCCACTTGTAGCCTTCCTCCGACAAAGATTGTGTTGCTATTCCCACACCACCACATAGTACACTTGGATCAGCATGCTCAGATGCTGCACCATCTAGGCCAGACATGTCAAACTCGCCATGTCACATGACATCGCACGGCGTATCGGGACTGTTTTGCCATTGCTGGTAATGGGGTGGGCGCGGCTTCCGTGTGATGCATCCGGCCCACGGGCCGGCAGTTTGAAACCCTTGATCTAGGCCAGGGGTAGGCAACCTCGGCTCTTTTATGACTCATGGACTTCAACTCCCAGAATTCCTGAGCCAGCCAAGCTGGCTCAAGAATTCTGGGATTTGAAGTCCATGTGTCATAAAAGAGCCGAGGTTGCCTACTTCTGATCTAGGCAGATGGGCAGTATATATCTGCTACGCCATAGATTTCTGTTCCTTGGAATAAAACCTTATGTGGCAAAGGATTGTGAACGTTTGCTGAAAGGGGTAGCTCTAGGCAGCATTTAAGCTTGATCTCCTTGATGAAGTTCTGAATATTTCAGTCTTTCTATTTTGCTGGTCTCATATTGTAGAGTTGATAATCCAATTAATGATAGTTGGCTTAGCCCAGACAGTTGCAAAGATTTGGGTGTCTCCCTTGGATCCGAGTGTACAGCAGCCAGAATTTGTAATTACAAGTTGATGGATATAGTGGGTCTTTAAAAATAATAATAATAATACTGGTATAGTCATTCTGATCACAGGAAGCATTGCCAATGTTATGAGTTTTTTTTTTAATTTTCCAGAAAGGGATGAGTGATCTTGGACGAAAATTGATTTCAGCCCAAGATGAGTTGATAATCTGGATACGAGTTTCAGACTTTAGATCCTCCAAAGTTGACTTGGCTTTTTATTTTTTAAAGCAGTGTTTCTCACTCTTGCCAACTTGGAAGATGTATGAACTTTTAACTCCCAGAATTCCCCAGCCACTTTGCGTCCTGGGGAATTTTGGGAAATGAACACACACGTTCATGCTATCAAGATTGAGGAACATGGTTTTAAAGGAAAAAAATAAGTTGTGGAATTAAAACAGATGAGCTGAAATTTTAGGAAAGATGTCTGCTATGCTGGTTTTGTAGGTTTTTCTGTAACTTTTGAGAATTTTTTGCTCATGAAATTGGATGGCTAGTTTTTAGCTTTTCAAGTCATGTGTTCATATTTCTTTCTTCCATCTTCTGAACTCTCATTGTAGTTTTTCATTTTTGTTAAATTTATAATAGAATTTTATGGTCTATGAAAACATTTTACATTAAACAGCCATTGGTTCTTTAATTTACCAATCTTCAGCAAGAGCTGTAGAGCATAGCAAGTACTATAGAACAACTGTAAATCAACCTATTTGTAGAGAAAACGTTTGAAACAATAATCATAACAAGGGCTTCAGTTGTTCAATTTAGACTAAAACAGATTTTCTAACCTTCTCATAATGGCAAATCCTCTTCACAACATCTAGTCACACATAATTTTTATTTTAAATTAATGATCGCAAATTATGGGACTACTTCCGTTTCATAAGGTAAAGGTAAAGGTTCCCCCGCACATGCGTGCTAGTCGTTTCCGACTCTAGGGGCCGGTGCTCATCTCCGTTTCAAAGCCGAAGAGCCAGCGCTTGTCCGAGGACGTCTCCGTGGTCACGTGGCTGGCATGACTAGACGCCAAAGGCACACGGAACGCTGTTACCTTCCCACCGCAGTGGTCCCTATTTTTCTACTTGCATTTTTTACGTGCTTTCGAACTGCTAGGTTGGCAGAAGCTGGGACGAGTAATAAGCGCTCACTCTGTTACGCGGCACTCGGGATTAGACCCGCCAAACTGCCGACCTTCTGATCGACAAGCTCAGCGTCCTAACCCACTGAGCCACCGCGTCCCTTTCATACCTCTTAACAATTCAGCTGGTTTAGCTCCACTTTTGTAGGGGAAAAAAAAAACAGATAAATTGGCTGCTTCTTCTGAAAGAACTGCTGTTAGCGACACTCCGAGCCACAGGATTAATGTTTTAACCCAAAGCACAATATCCAATGCTTCCTTTTAACTATAGCAATTTGTTTTTTAAGTTATTTATGATTTGATAACGCTATGTTATTTGTAGGAACTCAAGTGGCCTACATGAGAATCTTCCTTTATTTTATCCTCACAAGAATCACCTTGTGAGGTAACATGGACTGAAAGAGAGTAACTGGCTCAAAATTTCCATGGTTGAGGCTGGATGTGAAACTGGCTTTTCCTGGTCCTAGCCAAGGCTAGAGAATGCCAGAATCCAGGAACATTCCTTCATCCATCAACAGGAACATTAAATCTAAGCATGCAGTTAGTTAAGGGCAGACAAAAGTGTACAGGTGAACTGAGAAGGTACCTCAGATAGCAAAGGGCATCAAGAAAGTCTCCCAAACTTTGTGGCCTCCATGCGAACCACTGTACTAAGGAGGTCAAGGGAACCAAAGAGGCAGTGTAGGCTAGTGGTTAAAGTGCAGGCCTAGAAATAGGAGACTTGAGTTCTAATCCTGCCTTAGGCACAAAAGCTGGCTGGATGACTGGGCCAATCGGCAGGAGACTTATGTGTTCTTTTTATTTATTTTTTTATTTTTAATTCCATTTATATCCCGCCCTTCTCCGAAGACTCAGGGCGGCTTACAAGCTTAGCAGTAGTCCCACCTTAGACATGAAAGCCAGCTAAGAGACTTTGGGCCAGTCGGTAGGATACGTGAGTTCTAGTCCTGCCTTAGGCATGAAAGTTAACTGAGTAACTTTGGGCCAATCAGCAGGAGACTGTGAGTTCTAGTCCCACCTGAGGCATGAAAACGGACTGCACGACATTGGGCCAGTCACGCTCTCTTAGCCCAACTCACCTCGCAAGGTTGTTGTGGGGAAAATGGGAGGAGGAAGGGGTATTTAATACATTCGCCACCTTGAGTTGCTTATAAAGTAATAAAGGCAGGATAAAAATCAAATAAATAAAACCTCAGCTGTTCTTGCTTTGAACACAACCCCCTGCCCCCCAGGAAGCCAAATAGCAGATAATGGTGTAAAAATGAAAAAACAAACAAACAACCTTAAGTGTTACCTTGTCTGACTATCTGGATCGTCTATGCAGTTTTGTTGAAGCGGTGGGGAAGTGTTCCATCATGACAACTTCAAAAGTGCTTTTGGGGTGCATGTCCTTGTAGTTCTGGATTTCTGGGTCTGTTCTTCCATCTATGTTTCAGACACTTCTGTTCAGCGTAATTTCTCCTGCTCTGCCTGATGCTGCTGTAATGATGTACTCAATTCAATTTGAATTTTATCTACCTTCTCCATTAACCCCCTCCTTCCTCTCCCCTCTAATTTTTTTTTCAGGTCTTCTTCTGAAAACTCGATTTCTCCCTTTAATTTGCAAAACTGTATGTTCACTCAGAATCAAGTTCCATTGTGTTCAGCAAGGTTTCCTCTTTATGTGCAAAATGATTACTTTTAGCACTTGTCTTTTGTAACTCAGGGCTAACATTTTATTTTCCTCAAATCTCCACCAGTCCAGTATTGATAAATAAAACCCCCTTTCTTCACCATCCAAGTGATAACTGTTGGAGATTTTTCCATATACCGGTAAATATGATTCTAGTTATTGGAGGAGCTATAATATTGTTTTTCTTTTCACAGTCGTCTGGTTTCTGCTTAATGAATTGGTTTCCCATCAAGTTTTCATTGTAAAATTAAGAATGGTGAAACCTGGAACTAATACAAACTGAAAACTGATTTATTCAATTGTTTTGTCTTGATTTGTTATTATTATATATACAAAAATGTGAAATCATGGCTGTCAATTCTTTAGCTGGTGTTTGCCTTCACGTGCATTGAATTCTTCCCCCATTGGCATAATATATGTTCTCATCCAAGCAGTGTTGCATTTTGCAATTTACAGATGGACATTTTGTCAATGATCGGTTTTTCTAAATGTTATCCAAGGTATTTTGGTATAGCACCCTGTATGCCAATACCCACTGGACCACCACATCTGATTTATTCCATAATCTTTCAACTTTGATATATTTGGGATTTTATGGTTGATCGCACAATCAACCAGATGTTTAGACTAGATTTGGTATTTTTATCCCTCTATCCATGCTTCCCAATTATAATTGTTCCTATGAAAAGAAAATCTATTGAAACCAGTAAAATTTAGGTCACTGGGCACTTGAATCATATGTTTTTTTAAACTATAGATGGCTGCCAAAGAATTTAACAGATAAAATAACAATTTAGCATTATAAGCAAGAACAATGGGTCTACATTTTAAAAATCTGTTAATATTAAGCTGTGGATCAGATATTTGTCCCTAAGACGTAAGAAATGTTCAGGCACGTTTCTTACAAATTGAGGATAAAATGATGCCTGCTTGCAACCAGAACACACAAGTGATTTCTTTGTGGAATTATAAAGCATCTAGCTCAACCCTCTGCTCAAGAAAGAAATCCTAACTAAAGCATTCCAGACATATGGTTTTCCAGCTTCCACCTGAACTCATCCAATTAATAGAAGGCAACCATTTCTCCAGAGGATTGGTTCTACTACCACTATTACTTTTATTGTTTTCTGACACTGAGCTGGAATCTACCTTCCCATAGCTTCAATATTCCATATCCTGTACTCTGAAAAAAATGCACAATAAGCCTTGATTATCTCCAGTCAGCCAAGGAAAATAACTCCTTTAAACAGTGCTGTGCTCAATGGGTGAAAATTGTTAATTCCTGGTTAGCGTTTCCTCTTTTTGTTGTGCTCAGGGATAAATGCATAGTGAATAAATGCATAGTGATGGAAAACTTCTGTCAGCCAGCTCAGAAGATTTCAAGACAACAGACATACTTAACATTAAGAGGAAAAGGTATGTTTTATTTGCGACTTGCCAAAGGGAGCTGCATAGGCCCGACACTCAATTCTAGAGTTTGTGGGTGAATCTTACCAGCCCATGTGTTTATATAAAAGTTAGGCATTCTTAGATTATGGAATATGTCCTGTCCAGAATCATTATTGACAGTGCTTTTTTTGTAAAAGAAAAAGGTGCTGGAACTCACACATGTCATACCTTGCTTACCCTACAAGGTTCCATCCAAAAAAGGTGCTGGAACTCCGTTCTGAGCGTTCTATGACAAAAAAAAGCCCTGACTATTGAAATAAACAGGCATAGAAATTGTCTAAAGAAATAAAGAATTCTCTTACAATAGCTGTTTACAAAACGGTCATCTACCAGTAGCTTTTTGTCCACATAGGACAGGGTGTCCAACGTTGGCAACTTTTAAGACTTGTGGACTTCAATTCTCAGAATTTGAAATATGAGGGTGGGAGAAAAAGTTTTAAGTTTTCCTGAAAGGGATGAAGTACTAAATAGTCCTTGACTTAAAACAATTTGTTTAGCGACCATTTAAAGTTAACTTGCTGAAAAAAGTGGGTTATTATGACTGATCAATGGGGGATTCTGGATTGTTTAATGGTCAGATAATTCACTTAGCAACTTCAGTGATTCACTTAACTGGCAGAAAGGTCATAAGATCAGGGGTGATTCATTCAACCATCAGCCTTGCTTAGAAACGGAAATTATGGTCGTAAGTCGAGGACTGCCTGAAATTGAATTAGGCTCCAGTGAAGTCAAGCCTTTTTCCCACTTAACATTTTCTAAAAGTGGTGAATTTGGTTTCATTGTGCCTTTTGATCTCTGCAGAAACTCCATCAACAATGCAATTAAATCATTTTGGACATTTTACAGAGGGGAAGGAATTTAAAAGACAATAAATTTCATGCACATTATTTTAGGAGCCCCTTCTCCTAAATCCTGACTGGATTTATCAGCATTTTGGATTCTCCAAAGAATATTTCATCTTCCCTGAAGAATGTTCATTAGAACAGGGCTTTTCAACCAGTGGTACGGGTACCACCTGTGGTACATTGGCACCTGGCAGGTGGTATGCAGCCATCCTTGAAAAGTGGTAGCGCGGGAGAGGAATGAGCTGAACTGGTGGCAGCACCGCACAAGCCTGAGCGAGAGACGGCTGGAGCTGCAGGACTGTCAGGGCTCAGCAGGCATCAATCCTTCGGGGCTGTCAGGGTTCAGCGGAAGCGCCAGGTTCAGTGCCAGGCTCCAGCTTGCTGAGCCCAGAAGAAGCACCGATCAGCTGGAATGTTGCAGCATCTCCAGGGTCTTGTGATGTACATTCAGATGCTTGGCAACTGATTCACATTTATGATGGTCACAGTGTCCCAGGGTCATGTGAAGTGACCAAAACATGCTGCAACCACCCAGCAGATGGGGGGGGGGAATAAAAACCAAATACACCCCACCCCACCCCCGCTGCCAATCCTCAACAGAAATGCTCACAACAATGAAAACCTCAGACAGGAGGAAGAGCACCGCCGGGTGGCTAGGCAGGTGTCTTGTTCGGCTGTGGCTTGGGGGGGGGGTACTTTTTTCAGTGCCATTGTAACTTTGAACTGTCACTAAGCCAACTGTTGTAAGTTGAGAACTACCTGTACTTCATCACTTTTTTCCTTTTTTTGGGGGGGGTCATCAAGTTTTTGACCCCTTGCTAGGCGACTGTTGGTACTCGGATGCTGCCATATCCTAAAAGTGGTACAGTGGGTGAAAAGGTTGAAAAGCCCTGCATTAGAACTCACCTCTGTTCAGATAAATTGATCACCACCGATGCAGGTTCACGGAATTGCCCTATAGATTAGTGGAGGGATGATTTGTTTTTAGTGCTAATTCTAGCTCAACTCTCTTCAGATGGCACATGGTTTGATCACATTTCCCATATCACTTTTATGAAGCAGCACAGTGGAGTGCTGTGCCTAATGTTACAGTGAGCCATGGTGTATTTAGCCAGAATAATTATTTAGTGGACAAGCACACCTCACACCCAGCTTTCAAACTGCAGTGGTTTTGTTCCTACAGCCAACTAAACCAGACCCCAACAGAATCATGTTATGCTTCAGTGTAATGTCTGAAATCACCCAGCCATTATCTCCTTTAGATAATTCAAAAGTGTCTTTGGCATAGATGGGAAGACTGACACTACATAAAAGGTCTGGAAAGATATTTACTTATGCTACTCAAGCCAAATCTTCAATAATCTGATTTCCTTTTAATGTACTTACGAGTCCAATAATATCTGGTATTCTATGGCAGACATGTCAAACACAAGGCCCGGGGGCCATATGCGGCCCGCGAAGTGGTTTCATGTGGCCCGCGAAGCCATCCTGGAAACAGTGAGGGAACGGCCCCCACTGCCTTGGCCCTGGCCCAGAGACCCTCCTTCTGCCAGAGACCCTCAGATCCGGCCCACTCCTGCCCAGGCCCCCATAGGCACCCTTGATGTGAACGATGTAGAGCTGGCCACGCCCACCCAGTAGGCCATATGCACTCTAGCCACACCCACCCAGTAGGCCACACCCACCCTGGCCATACCCACCCGGCCCCTTGAGGGCAACCACAATGCTGATGCGGCCCTCAATGAAATTGAGTTTGACACCCCTGTTCTATGGTATTGATGAGGGGGATGCCTTGGAAGATCAGCTTGGTGGTATCCAGTAAGAAAAAGTGTATGAGTTTGGTATCAAATTCCTTTCCACACAGGACATGAGATTTAATGAGATTAAGTTGTATGTGAAGTACATGTAATTATACGGACATCTATTAATTATATATAGCTTATGTTAGTGTTGTTGTTGTTAGTTGCGAAGTTGTGTCCGACCCATCGCGACCCTATGGACAATGTTCCTCCAGGCCTTCCTGTCCTCTACCATCTTCTGGAGTCCATTTAAGCTCACGCCTACTGCTTCAGTGACTCCATCCAGCCACCTCATTCTCTGTCGTCCCCTTCTTCTCTTGCCCTCAATCTTTCCCAGCATTAGGCTCTTCTCCAGTGAGTCCTTCCTTCTCATTAGGTGGCCAAAGTATTTGAGTTTTAGCTTCAGGATCTGGCCTTCTAAAGAGCAGTCAGGGTTGATCTCCTCTAGGACTGATTGGTTTGATCGCCTTGCAGTCCAAGGGACTCCTTCCAGTCCAAGGGACTCCCAGGAGTCTTCTCCAGCACCATAGTTCAAAGGCTTCAATTCTTTGGCGCTCAGCCTTTCTTATGGTCCAGCTTTCACTGCCATACATTGCAACTGGGAAGACCATAGCCTTGACTATACGCACTTTTGTTGACAGGGCGATGTCTCTGCTTTTTGGTGTGCTGTCTAGATTTGCCATGGCTTTCCTCCCCAGGAGCAAGCGTCTTTTAATTTCTTGGCTGCAGTCCCCATCTGCAGTGATCTTGGAGCCCAGGAAAATATGTTAGACACACGCATAAAAATCGACTTTATTTTGTTAAAAAATGGGGGAAAAAAAGAACAGCAAAAATATAAGAACTTTCCCGACGTGCTTCTGTAAGAGTTTCAGTAAATAAAGCATGAGCCTATTTCATTGTAATCGTCTATACTTAAATCTGCAGGCAACTCGTTCCTAAATCACTGCATCGATTCGGTCTTTAGTCTACTGAGTAACCGAGGCTGTCTATTTCGCTTTCCAACTTGGAAAGAGCGGGGTGGAGCATTGTGCCTCCGACTCGTTCCGCGAGGCGTTCGCTTCGCAGCAACCCACAACAATAGGAGGCTGAAGGGACAACAGGTGAAGCCCCCCGCCCTTCACCTAAGGCAGGGGTCTTCAAACTTGGCCTTTTTATGACTTGTGCACTTCAACTTCCAGAATTCCTCAGCCAGACACACTGACTGAGGAATTCTGGGAGTTGAAGTCCACCAGCGGGGGGGGTCTTCCAACTAGGCCACAGGTCTGCAACCCGCGGCTCCGGAGCCGCATGTGGCTCTTTCAGCCGTCTCCTGTGGCTCCCAGTCCTCTGCCATGTGCAGTCCAAAAAAAAAAGTGGGACTAAAAAAGTTCAACCAATCAATTCAAATATGCAGGGCAGGTGCCTATCTCGCCTTGGCTCCACTCTTCAGTCAAACCCTGTTCTGCGCACACCCATGCGAACACATTTTTTGCGGCTCCCAGTTTTTCCTTTTGTGAGGGAACCGGTCCCGAGTGGCTCTTTCACTGTTTCAGGTTGCTGACCCCTGAACTAGGCCCTTTTATGACTTGTGGACTTCAACTCCCAGAATTCCTCAGCCAGGCACACTAACTGAGGAATTCTGGGAGTTGAAGTCCACCAGCGGGGGTCTTCCAACTAGGCCCTTTTATGACTTGTGGACTTCAACTCCCAGAATTCCTCAGCCAGGCACACTGACTGAGGAATTCTGGGAGTTGAAGTCCACCAGCGGGGGTCTTCCAACTAGGCCCTTTTATGACTTGTGGACTTCAACTCCCAGAATTCCTCAGGAATTCTGGGAGTTGAAGTCCACAAATCATAAAAGGGCCAAGTTTGAAGACCCCTGACCTAAGGCGACAAGGCTACAGAAGGGCTCCGCTCGTATTTTAATATTACTTTATTCCCTCTCTCATTGGTTCCCTTGCTTTTTTTCTTTTTTCTTTTTTTCTCCCTCCGCGCTCTCCGATTGGCTCTCCGAAGCGGGCGAGGTGGGGCGTCTCATTTCGTTCAAGAAAGGTACCGACGCCGGAGCAATCTCGGGGGGGCGGTCTTTCGCCCTCGGAGCCACGCCCCGCCTGCGTTTTGATTGGCCGAGGAGCAGCCGGAGCCGTAACATCCGGGCACTCTCGATCAGCCGGGCGAGCCATCACCGGGGGAGGGGGGGGAGTAAGCGGACCAGAGAGGGAACCGCCCCTGTTGTCCTCCACCTCCTCGGACCTTCGGCGCCCCGTCTCGCATCTTTGGCAGGTGGGGAACCTTCTCTCTCCCCTTCCTTCCTTCCTTCCTTCCTTCCTTCCTTCCTTCCTTCCTTCCTTCCTTCCTTCCTTCCTTCCTTCCTTCCTTCCTTCCTTCCTTCCTTCCTCGTTAGGCAGAGACGGTTCCAGCTGGTAGGAGATTGGCCAAAGGGATGGCATTTTTCCCTTGCATTGCAACAACCTCTCCAGCTCATCGTTCAGCCCCTCTGCCCCCTTCCCCACGCGATCGGCAGCCCTTTCCCCTCCTTCTTGTTCTCCTCCCCATCCCCGCTTGGCTCCATTTGGGGTGCTCCGGACACATTCAGCTTGGCCACTCAACCCCAGCCCTTCCCCAATAAGCGCCCGAATTTGCTGTCATGGTCCGAGAGGTCAACATGGGGTTGGGTCTCCCTTCGTTCTTTTGTCCTGTTGGACGGAGGGAGTGTGGCTGACGCGAAGTCGCTCGGGGAGTTTTTAATGACTCAGGGTGGGATTAGACTCCCTGCGGTTCCCCAGTCTTGGGCAAGTGCCTTAACTACCGTATCAAAAGTGTTTCTCTCCCTTCCTACAAAGTTTTCCTTTTCTGCTCCATCAAATTGGCTAGTGACATCTTCCCTTTTTTTCTCTCTAAATCCAGCCCAGTTTACTTCTTAATCTTACTCTGTCCTAGGAGCTGATGGGGAGGAGGAATTATTATTATTTTTTTTCTCCTTTCTGAAATGTCAGTGACAATCGTGTTTTGATTGGTAGGAGAACAACTTCTCCATGCTTCCCTCCCTCCCTCACCCCACCCCATCCCATCCCATAATAGATTCTTCTCAATTTCAGGCTGGCAGATTAAACTGCCATCCTGCCCTATTTCATTTTCCCAGTCAGAGGGACTTAAGCTGAAGACTACTCGCTGCTGAGTTCTTTGCTCTCCTGTTCCTAAATTAAAAAGGAACTTTTCTTTCACCTTCCATTCTCAAGCTTTGTATCCATCTTTTTTTTACAGTACTTTATAAAAAGTACTTTTATTTCAAGGTGCTAAGTAGGTTGAATTATCTTGCAAGTAACTTTGAGTTTGTCTCAGATGATTTGCACAGCCACTTTTGTGCAAGATGGTTCATTATTTGCTCTTAATTGTGTTCTCTCTTAATTGTATTCTGTGCTTTATTTCTGACTTCTCATTACAATCTGCATAGCTACGGTAGCTAACTGAGGTCAGTTACAGCGGGGCAGGGGTGAAACAATGCACTACATTCAATTATATGTTTTGTATATTGATATAACTGACTCATATTTTTCCGGTCATCTTGCCCATCATTCCAAAATATGCAGTACTAAAGCCTATAAAATATTATAGTCAGTGAATATTTCAGCAGAAATTAGTCTGAGGTTTGAAATGCTGTAGTGAATACAAGCACTTTCAGCTTGTGCCTACATTGTAACAAAGTTGGCACATATTTAAAAAGTGGTATGTCTTGAAGCCCATCTATAATCACTGAGGACTCTGGAGATGGAGAATAGTATTCCAGGATAAAAATGTTTAGTAATAGATTTTGAAACCCCAAACAAATTAAAACAACATGAACAAAGAGCTTATCCTAAGACTTTTGTGTCTGTGTGTCTTCAAGTCACTTTTGACTCCTGGCAACTGCCTGGACTAGTTCCTTCCATTTTTTTGGCAAGATCTTTGGAAATGATTTGCCCTTTCCTTCTGCTAGGATTGAGAGGGAGCGACTGGCCCAGAGTCACTCATCAGCTTTGGGTCTAAAGTGGGGCTAGAACTCAAGGTCTTCTGGTTTCTGGTCTGTTGCCTTAACCACCTTAACTAAACTGGTTCTCTGGTAAGCCAGATGTACCTCTAGCTGACCCTATTCCATTCACTGTTCATCAACTGCTAAACTCTACTGATATTTTGGTTAACTTAAACAGCCTGGGTACCACACAGTTTGAAGGCTTGGCTTCTGTGTCCACCTGCTACATTTCCTGTAACAAAGCAGAGAGTAGGAAGCTGGGCATTGGACCGTAACCTCATAATTTACGTTTGTCTCTTTATGTGTATTTGTGTGTTTGGGGATGTGACAGACCATGGCTGAACCCCCAGTGGAAGATGAGGGCGAGGAAGCAGCTCAGAGTCAAACCAAGCAGGAGTCCACCCATCAGGCCACAGTGGCAGCGAAGAACTTAGCCATTTTGAAGGCCCGGTCATTTGACGTCACCTTTGAAGTGGGAGATGAGTATGAAGTCATTGAAACAATTGGCACCGGAGCTTACGGTGTGGTGAGCTCAGCACGACGCAAAGACACAGGTGTGTTGAGTCAGAGAACCTCACCCTGTTCTCTGCTGGGTGGCTGTTGATCTTATGTGGTTTTCTTTGCTGCAAAGAGGTGGGGCATAGAGAAATTCTCCTTGACTAGCAGTGTGTATCAGCAGTATATTTCCTGCTGTTTTCTGTCTGGTGTTTTCCGCAAAGTTTGGGTTTAGTACCCTGAAATATTAATGCGTATGGGAAGTCCTCATTTAGCTACTGCCTCGTACAGCCATTGACTTGTATTTATGATTGTGATGAAAAAAATAACAATGCAGCCAAACTTTGCCCTTATGATCTCCATAGGTTTGGAAAACTGAAGGAAAACTGAATTGAGTTTTCATAAGCCCAGTTGTGGTTTCACTTAACTGCTTTGCTTAGTGACGAATTGCTGATTTTCGGGCTATGACAGTTTGCTGCAGCCAACTCGCCACGGGACAACTCGCTACGGGAGAATGCAACAATTCAATTTGAATTATTTAAAATATTTTTTTTCATTTTTGTCATTCACATTTCATTTTGCCCCTCTGTTGGCATCCTTTTTTTGATGATTTTATTCCACCGTTTCTTCGATATTAGTGTAATTGTTGTCCTGAGGCAAGTTGTCCCACGTTGAGTTGGCCGCATAGAGTTAGCTGTGGTGAGTTGTCCCATTCCACTGATTCCAATTGTGGTCGCTAAACTAGGACTACCTGTAATTTACTCTTAGCAGATATTTTATGTATTAGTATTAAAACCGGTAACAAACTGTACAGATTAATGAGCCACTTATTAGACTTTTATCCCAATATATACCTCTACCCCTCTCTCTCTCTCTCTCTCTCTCTCTCTCTCTCTCTCTCTCTCTCTCTCTCTCTCTCTCTCTCTCTCTTGAATAACTCAAGACAGTCAACATATGTAATATTCCTGCTTCCTGTTTTCCCCACCACAACAACCCTGTGAGGTGTGTGTTGGACTGCGAGAAAATGACTGGCCCAAAATTACCCAGCTGGTTTTCATGCCTAAAATGGGACTAGAACTCAGAGTCTTCTGTGATTGGTCCAAAGTCATCCAGTCAGCTTTCATGTGTAAGGCAGGACTAGAACTCCTGGCAATTGGCCCTAAGTCACCCAACCAACTTTCAGGTGTTAGGTGGAACTAAAGGTCAATCTCCTGGCTTTAGGCCACCCCCTTGATGTTCACTTTTTAAAGTCTATGCTTCTGGGTATGCATCTTATCAATATACTGAAATTGACATTGCCGGGCCCACACATTTTCTGTTAACACAGAATCCTTCAGAATGCTTTTGCCTATGCGATGTTCAAACTCAGTGCCTGGAACTAAGACAGCCTTTCTTGACCATCTGCCCTCCATCTCTTTTGGGACTACAGCTTCAAAATTCTTCCATCATGCTGGCTGGGAATTTTAGGAAGCAGGGATCTTCAAGCTTGGCCCTTTTATGACTTGTGGACTTCAACTCCCAGAATTCCTCAGCCAGGCTGGCTGAGGAATTCTGGGAGTTGAAGTCCACAAGTCATAAAAGGGCCAAGTTTGAAGACCCCTGTTCTAAAGGAACTGCCAGGCCGGGAAAAACTTGCCAAACACTGAGAAATAGAGAAAGTTGGTTTTAGATAGTGTGCTGAAATACACAGCAGATCATTGGCATAAGACCTACACAAATGTCAAGGTCCCAAAGTACATTAAATGTTTAAGTTAGATTCAAAAATTGTCTGAATTGAGGAATAATGTAGTTGTTTACTTTGGTTCATCTTGTCCTCTACTTATGTCCGTAATGGAGCTCAAAATTTCCATTTTGTGTCATGGCAGTCATAAGTCAAGGCACCCACATGATTTGCATTTGGTTTTATTACTTTTTTTTGTAATAGTGGTTAAGTGAATGCTGCTATCATTTTGGAAATGCAGTGGCAATTAAGCAAATCAATATATTCCTTACGGGTGTTTTTTTGGCCCAAAAGACCAAAAGCTGGTGAAAAAATTTAAACTGTGACCATGTGACTGTGGAATGCTGTTACCAGTGGTAAAGGTGAACTGGTTACCAAGTGGTCCAAAATGCGGTCTTGTGATCAAAGAGGTGTGTGTAGAGTCGGAACTACAGAACCAGATGGCATAGCTTTTGGGTGTCTGTTGTAATTTTGAATTGTTGCTAAGTGACCAGTGGAAAGTCAAGATCTACCTGTATGAATTCAAAACCAGCTCTGTGTGTTTCATTTGTAAACAGTGGTTAAGGAAAGGTGTTAGTTGTTGGATTTGTGAAGTATCATAGTTTGGAAAGTGAATTATCTACTTTCTGAACTCATGCAGTGCAGTGTAACATAAATGGACCGAATAGGCTGAATTCCCACATCAATATATTAGAAATAAATATATAGGTAGTCCTTGACTTACAATCACAATTGAGCCCAGAATTTTTGTTGCTAAGTGAGACGGTTTAGTGAATTTTGCCCTGTTTTTCCAACCTTTCTTGTCACAGTTGTTAAGTGAATCAGTGCAGTTGTGAAGTTAGTGACATGGCTGTTAAGTGAATCAGGATTCCCCATTGACGTTGCTTGTCAGAATGTTGCAAAGGGGGATGTCATGACCCCGGGACATTGCAACTGTCCGAAACACGATTCAGTTGTCAAGTGTTTGACTTTTAATCATGTGATCGTGGGGATGCTACAATGGTCGTAAGTGTAAAAAGCGGCCATAAGTCACTTTTTCAGTGCTGTTGTAACTGTGAATGGTCAATAAATGAACTGTTGTAAGTCGAGGACTACCTGTATATGCTTTTGAGTAATATTTACATTAGGTCAGTATCTATAGAATTGTAAATGTTAACTCTTATACTAATATATTATCCTTTTTTTTAATTTGTATTTTTTCCACTTTTTTTTCCTTAAAGTACTTTTTATGCATTTTCCCCCTGTGAGAAGGTATCTGTTGTAGTTATTTTTGTGTTTTGTTCCTTTCCCCCCCTTTTTCTGTTATATTTTAAAGGAAACATTGCACTAAGAAAACATTCCACAAATCCTCTCCCCAATAAAAGCCATTAGATTTAAAAATGTATAACCAGTTAGGAAATAAAAAATCCACCCCAGTGCTTGTCAGAATGCATCTAAGAACGTTTAGAGCAGGGGTGTCAAACTCGCAACGTCATGTGACGTGTCGCGACGTATTGTGACTTTTTTTCCCATTGCCGGCAATGGGGTGAGCACGGTTTCACCAAGGTGCATCTGGGCCCGTGGGCTGGCAGTTTGACACCCCTGCTTTAGAGTGACATACAAACTAGGGATTTGGAGAATGTGTCAGATATATCTCACCTCTCTCCTGTTTTTCACTTCACAGGCCAGCAGGTGGCGATCAAGAAGATTCCAAATGCCTTTGACGTGGTGATGAATGCCAAGCGTACCCTCCGGGAACTTAAAATCTTGAAACATTTCAAGCATGATAACATCATTGCCATCAAGGATATCCTGAAACCTTCCGTGCCTTATGCTGAATTCAAGTCCGTGTAAGTGTTAATACCACTTTACAATGCCTCGGTAAGGCCACACTTGGAATATTCCAGCCAGTTTTGGTCACCACGATGTAAAAAAGATGTTGAGACTCTAGAAAGAGTGCAGAAAAGAGCAGCAAAGATGATCAGGAGGCTAAAACCTACAAGGAATGTTTGCTGGAATTGGGTTTGTCTAGTTCAGGGGTGTCAAACTCAATTTCATTGAGGGCCGCATCAGCATTGCGGTTGCCCTCAGGGGGCCGGGTGGGTGTGGCCTGGGTGGGAATGGCCTACTGGGTGGGCGTGGCTAAAGTGCGTATGGCCTACGGGGTGGGTGTGGCCAGCTCTACATCGTTCACATCAAGGGTGCCTATGGGGGCCTGGGCAGGAGTGGGACAGATCTGAGGGTCTCTGGCAGAAGGAGGGTCTCTGGGCCAGGGCCAAGGCAGTGGGGGCCGTTCCCTCACTGTTTCCAGGATGGCTTCGTGGGCCGCATGAAACCGCTTCACGGGCCGGATCTGGCCCCCGGGCCTTGTGTTTGACATTTCTGTGTTTAATGAAGAGAAGGACGAGGGGTGACATGATAGCAGAGTTCCAATATCTCTCTTGTACTTATTTTCCAGGCTTATTGTGAATATTTTATTGACTTGGAAATAGCATGTGTGCTTTCTCAATTCAAGGAAGTAGGATCAAAATGTACGAAGGCCACTGTTTATTCATTTATTTAAGAAAATATATAGGACCACCCGACTCACCCTGGTGGCTTATAAGGATAAAAGTTTAATACAAGAACAAGTGGGGGCCAATCTTATCTCTAGGTGGTTGATGTTCCTCAGGGAAGGAGCCACTACAGAGAAGGCTCTCCATCTTGGTTTTGCGGGATGACATCCTCAGGAGAGGGGAACCATAACATCCCCTGCCTCCTTGCCCTGTTATGATTCTTTTACTCTTCTTCTAGGTGATCACATCAATATGTCATGTGCACATCAATGTATGTGCAGTGCTACCATTTGGCTCTCGAATAGCGCCCAGGGTTATTTTCACAACCACCCCAACAAGGAAGGTTTGTGTGTTTGCATAAGAGGTCCAAGATTATTCAGCAAGTATGTGAGCAACACTCCAGATTCACTCTTTTATTGACTTGTGCCCCCTTTTTCTCCCCCCCCGGTGGCAGCTATGTGGTGCTAGACTTAATGGAGAGCGACCTCCACCAGATTATCCATTCGTCGCAGCCTCTCACTTTGGAGCACGTGCGCTACTTCCTCTACCAGCTCCTCCGAGGCCTTAAGTACATCCACTCGGCTAATGTCATCCATCGAGACCTCAAGCCCAGCAACCTGCTGATCAATGAGAACTGCGAGCTGAAGATCGGTGACTTTGGCATGGCCCGGGGCCTCTGCACCAAGCCGGTTGAATACAAGTACTTCATGACGGAGTACGTGGCCACTCGCTGGTACAGAGCCCCAGAACTGATGCTGTCTCTGCATGAGTACACACAGGCTATAGACATGTGGTCGGTGGGGTGTATTTTTGCAGAGATGCTTGGGCGGAAGCAGCTTTTTCCCGGGAAAAACTATATCCACCAGCTGCAGCTGATCATCACCGTCCTGGGCACTCCCCCCGCCAAAGTGGTCCATTCCATCGGTGCTGACCGGGTGCGCGCCTACATCCAAAGCCTGCCGTCGCGCCAGCCGGTGCCCTGGGAGAGCCTCTACCAGAACGCAGACCGGAAGGCCTTGTCTTTGCTCTCCAAGATGCTCCGCTTCGACCCGCGTGAGCGCATCTCTGTAGTGGAGGCCTTGAACCACCCGTTCCTGTGTAAGTATCACGACCCGGATGACGAGCCCGATTGTGTCCCAGCTTTTGACTTTGACTTTGACAAACAGGTGCTGACCAAGGAACAAATCAAGGAGACCATTGTGGCGGAAATCAAGGACTTCCACGAACGCCGGGAAGGCATCCGGCGGCAGATCAGTTTCAAGCCCACTCTTACGCCGGCCGTTGTGGACGGCGGGGTGGATGATAGTACCGCTAACCAGGCGCTTCTGCTGCGCTGCAGTGACATTGACATGCCCAGTGCTGGTTCTCCGTGCGCCGATGACGATTATGCGATGGCCTCTCCCATGCCTTACCCAACAGAGGCCATTGACTTCTCCTCTCCTCTCGTGGCTTCTTCTGTCACGCAGCCAGAAGTAAAGGCAGAGGCCGAGGCCCCAGTGGCCCCACCGAAGCGGGAAGGCGCCATCTCAGAGGACACTAAAGCTGCTCTCAAAGCCCTCATCCTGCAATCTGCACTCCGGAATAAAAACAAAGGTAAAGCTTTCTCCAGTTTGGCCCTGGGAAGTGATATGCCAGGCCTCGAGGTCAGAGATAATCTAGTTATTTAACTCGCGCTCTCTCTGATATACAGGTAAACCTCGACTTACAACCACAGTTGAGTCCAAATTTTCCAATGCTAAGCAAGACGGTCGATTTTCCCCTTTTTACGATTTTTTTTGACAGAGTTGTTAAGCGAATCGTATAGTTATTAAGTGAAGCGAGCCAATCCGGCTTCCCCCATTGACTTGTTGGAAGCCGGCTGGGAAGGTTGCAGGTGGTGGTCACATGACCCCAGGACAATGCAACTGTCATAAGTACATGCCAGTTGCCAAGCGCCTGAATGCCACTGTAACTTCAAATGGTCGCTAAATGAATGGCTATAAATTGAGGACTACCTTTTCAAATTCATCCAAAATCAAAATCAAGGAATCTTTTAGAAGTAAGTTAAGGTTGTTGTTTTTTTAAAAAAGGAATCAGATAATATTTGTTGCATGTAATATTGCATCTGGATAATATTGCATCTTAGCAATTACTGTGTTGCTTGAAACTACTCTTGGGAGATTGTAACCCTGAAGAGCGAGATGTAAATAATTGCAGCAAAGCACAGAGATGCAAATGTTTTCACCTTTCTAGCTTTGTATTTGTTCTTCTGTCATTTTTACATCTGGCTTGTTTTCAATGCAAAGCAACCTTGAATATTCTTTCCAGACAGAAGTGTAGCATATTATGAAGCTACTAAGAAATGAATATTGTTGTAGAGTCTTAGAAACCTGCTTTGAAAAGGGACTTGACAGCAATTGTTAGTTTTCCAAGGTTCAAGAGAGACAAAAGGGGTTGGATCCTGGATACAGTATGAGCATGATAAGCTGTAATCCCTGGTTAGAAGCCAGGAAAATGCTGAGAAACTTTGAGAGAATCAGAGTGAAAATACAGGTAGTGCTCGACTTACAACCACAACTGCGCCACAGATTTCTGTTGCTAAGCGAGACACTTGTTAAGCAACTTTTGCCCCATTGTACTGCCTTTCTTGCCACCGTAGTTAATGGAATAGCTGCAGTTAAGTTAGCAACATGGTTGTTAAGTGAATCTGGCCTTCCCCTTTGACTTTGCTTATTGGAAGGTCACAAAAGGGGATCGCGTGACCCCGGGGATGCTGCAAGCGTCATAAACATGAACCAGTTGCCAAGCATCCGAATTTTGATGACGTGACCGTGGGAGATGTTGCAACGGTCGTAAGTATGAAAAACAGTCGTAAGTCACTTTCTGTCAGTGCTGTTGTAACCTCCAATGGCCACTAAACAAATTGTTGTAAGTTGAGAACTACCTGGAGTGATGCTAATCTGTGACGTATGCTTTTCTTTTCTTTTTTTTTAAGCGTGGTCTTGATAATGTATTTGCCAGCCGTCATCTTCACTTTTGGGACTCCTCCTTCACGGACACCCCTGGCTCCTTCTGTCTTGCAGATATACCTTGCTCTGTCCCAGAGACTCCTGATATCCGGAGACCGGTAACGGCGAAGGAACGCCAGCGCGAGAGGGAGGAGAAACGGAAGCGTCGCCAGGAACGGGCCAAGGAGCGAGAGAAGCAGAAGAAGGAGAAGGAACGGGAGCACAAGGACATGCTGACTGAGAACGACCGGAACCTTCTGGAAAGGTGGACCAAGATGGTGGACCGCACCCAGAACAAGCCAATCCCAAATGGGTCCACGGTCCCACCCCAGAAAACCCCTGCCAGTCACGCCCTCCCTTCAGTTCCTGCCGCCAAGCCCTTGCCCCCGCAGGCCCACCCATCGACCTGCATGACGCCCACCCCTTCTCATGGCACCCCAGCCCCTTCTGAATTCCTTGCTTTTTCCGACAAAGCGGCACCAGGCCTTGCCCCCAAACTCACTCTTCTTCCGGTGGGGACCGAGCTAGCCTCGGTCCAGGCCTCCAATGCCAACGTCATTCGCTTTTTCCCAGCGCAGACTGCCCCTTTCGTGGTGGCCACCCCGGCTTGCCCCAAAGCCATCCCTGCCAAGTCCGAGTGCCTCTTGAACATCAAGTATGCCCCGAGCGAGATCTTCCAAGGTCCGTACGGTGTGACAGCCCTCAATGCGTGGCGTAGCGTCTCTCCGCCTGAGAACTGGGCTGTGTCTGGGCAACTGCCTGTTGGTCAGCCTGAGGTGGCACCCGCCGGGCCTTTGCCAGAACCAGTTGTCAACTTTGTGGCAAGAGCTGGGGCGGATCAGCCTCTGTTCCAGTCGGAGATGGACAAGTCTGAACTTCCGCCCCAGGCGTTGACCACAGAAGAAACTAGAGGGTCAGTTCAGTCCCAGGTGGCCTCAGGACTTCCATCAGAATCTCCTGATATCAACGTTGTAACGCAGCAGCTGTCCAAATCTCAGGTAAAAGCCCTTGAGGGGCTCTTCCTTTTGATATCAGGAGGATACATGGCTGGGGGTAGTCAGCCCACTGGTGTTTGTCCCCTTCCTAAAATCCCTTGCTATAATCCCCAAGAGTTGGGAGCCTTTGGCAGCTCTAGAAGATGCTCATGGTAAACCTAATGCCATTTCTGCAGGATGCTCAATAGCTGAATTCCCAGGCTGCAGCGTTTCTCTTATCCTAGAGATAAGCAAAGAGTCTTTTTGCAGCCTGAGAAAGGAGCACAGTCCTTTTTGGTGTGTGTGTGTGTGTGTGTTGGTTGCCTTGAATAAAGCTGTTTATTCTGGATCAGATCTGGAGAACATTAATTTTGTTCAACTCCCACTGAAAGGAATTTAGCAAGTTTAAACTTGTTTATTTCTCTGACTCGTGAGGGTTGTTCAAATGCAGCTGACTTCTTTGAACCTTACACTTCCTTTCCTTTTATTTGCACTGGTTGACAAGCCAGTGTTTTCCTGCTGTGCTCCAGATGTGCTTTAACATCCGTAATTTTTGAACAGCGTATCCAAAAAAGATGCTGATTGGGGGGGATTATGGGATATCTCTTTAGGGCAGGGGTCTTCAAACTTGGCCCTTTTATGATTTGTGGACATCAACTCCCAGAATTCCTTAGCCAGCGTGCCTTTCCTGGCTGAGGAATTCTGGGAGTTGAAGTCCACAAGTCATAAAAGGGCCAAGTTTGAAGACCCCTGCCTTAGGGTATCAGGTTGAGAAGATAGTTTGCTCATGGTGCAAGGGACAGCTGAGCAACTGAGCTATTCGTGCAGGTTGTATGGAGAGACCCTTGTCTTCAAATCATTGGTAGTCCTACATTAATTTTTGTTGATACTTCATTCCAGGTGGAAGATCTTTTGCCTCCTGTCTTCTCTGGAACGCCCAAAGGCAGCGGTGCCGGTTACGGGGTTGGATTTGACCTGGAAGAATTCCTGAATCAGTCTTTCGACATGGTGGGAGAGAATAGAGAGAGGTGAGAGGGGTTTCATGTGTCCTGTTTGTTGGGGCTTTGTGGGGAGAAGTGTGGGCCGTGGAATCGGTGGAAGAATACATGCATTCAGGAACAGATATTTACTTTCGTTGGAACTAGCTTCTTGATGGGCAGCAGGAAGCAACATGGCCCTAATTAATAGACAAAGAAGGCGACTGTCTTCTTATTGGCTTACTTGCTCTGATACCATTGACAACAGGGCAATCTTCTTTTGATAGATGTAAGACAAGGAGGAGCCAAGATCTGACAGTGGTAAGATCTGACAAGGACCATTGCTTAGTTGGAATCTGTCTTCTACTACCTGCTCCCCTTCAACCCCCCACACAAAGGCCAGCTAGTCCCATGAAGATTATTAGAGATGAGGCCCAACGTATCTGGAAGGCAAAATCTTGTGGATGGCTGGTTTTGCATGATTTTCAAATTTTGGATGAGTTAAAATTTGTTCCCTAATCTGCAATGGCCGTTCTTCCTATATTTTGTTGACGTTTGGAGAGTCAGTTTGAGTAGTGGTTAAATGGCCTAGAAATTCGGAGACTTCTAGGCCTTCCTTAGGCTTAAAGCTGGCTGGGTGACTTTGGGTCACTTATACTCTTTCAGCCCAAGCCACCTCACAGGAAGCAGGAGGTATGTTTGCTGAATAATAATATAATTTGTCTTCTGTTTTCCCCCCAAATGAATCTCTGTTCTCTCTCTCAGACCCTTCACTTTCTTGCAGTCCCTACAGGCTAAAGTGGGTGGGGGCTCCATCAAAAGCTATATTGCAGAAGCTATTGCTAAATTTGATCTGCCTTCATGCCATAAAAAAGAATTTTATCTGGAGACACTCTAGGATTTTATTTAGTATATTGTTTCTCAATCTCGGCAACTCTAAAATGTGTGGACTTCAACTCCCAGAATTCCCCAGCCATCATAGAGTTGCTGAGAAGCACTGATCCAGATTATTTAGAGTTCATGTTGTCCATTGCTTTGTCTTCATCCCATCTCCTGGTCTCTCTCTCTCACACTCTCTCTCTCTTGTACTTTATTAGTCAAGGTGACTCTGCCCCACTCTCAGCCTCGCTTCTCGCTGATTGGCTGGAGGTCCATCGCATGAACCCCGCTGACATGGAGTCCCTCCAGCAAGAACTGCAGTTGGGCTCTCCCATGATCCTCTCTGACATTCCGGACCTGCAAGATGCATGAGAAGTCGAGATCCTGTTGGCCAACGTCTTCCTCTTCTGTCCCTCTCCTCTCTTTCTCTTTTTGCAAAAAACGACGACAACAACAACATTACAGTGGATGTGAAAGATCAAGGCTCTTTGCCTTCTCAATGACTTGGGTTGGAAATGTCACCACAGTGCCTGTGCATTTCTGTTGTTTTGCTTTACAGCAAAGGTGGATTGGGCTGTCTTTTGCAATAAAGGGTTGAAGTAAACTTGGTTCTACACTGCCTTCTATGGGCAGGTTGGAAGACGCAAAAAAAAAAAATCAGGAAAGGACTCTGGCAAAAACACTAAAGGATGCATCATCTCTTTCCTTGGAAACAGGCATCCAATCAGTTTTCTAGCTTGACCCCACACTGTGTTTCCTTACCTCATGGCCGATTAAACATGGATATTTTCTGTTTAGAATATTGAAAGCTCTTCGAAAGGGCAGAATTCATGTAAAACATGTTCTCCAGGTCTTTCATAAAAAAGATGCATCAAATCCAGCCTTCCTCCATAGACACCTGTTTTCAAATTGGTGCCCTGATGTATCGGATTTTAGCTTCCCTAATCTTCCCTTCAGTCCTCTCTCAGATACAGGTAGTCCTCAGCTTCTGACTATAATTGAGCCAACATTTCTGTTGCTAAGTGAAACATTTGTTCAATGAATTTTGCCCCATTTTGTGACCTTTCTTGCCAGAGTTATTAAATGAATCACTGCAGTTAAGCTAGTAACGTGGCTGTTTAGTGAATCTGGCTTCCCCATTGATTTTGCTCGTAAAAAGATCCCCAAAAGTGATCACATGACCCCGGGACACTGTAGCTGTCATAAATATGAGTCAGTTGCCAAAGCGTCCAGATTTTGATCATATGACCGTGCGGATGCTGCAACGGTCATAAGTGTGAAAAATGGTCATTTTTTTCAGTGCCGTCGTAACTTTGAATGGTCACTAAATGAACTTTTGTAAGTCGAGGATTACCTGTATTGTAGACTTCAGTCCTCCATGAAGTGTGAAATCCGGCTGAGTGACTTGAGGGCAGTTGCTCTCTTTCAGTCCAGGCCAGATCCTAGTGTGTGGGAAAAATAGGCAGGAGGCCGATGGGACATGTACAAAATAAATGCGGGATACAAATCTAATAAATAAATAGTCCTCTGGCTCCTAGGGGTAATGGAGGCTGAAGTTCATGTACATTTGGAAGGTGCAGGTGGGGAAATGTCTTTTTCATACCACGCTTTGCCCTGCACATTGAAACAGATGGACTATAAACTTGTGGACATCAAAAGACTGCCTTGTATTGAATTAGGCCGACAGGCCGTTCAATCTCATATGCTGTATTCTGACCAGCTATACCTCCTCGAAATCTTGGGGTAGAGGAATTTCCTGCATTTCTTTAACTGGAAATACCAAGAATGGAAGCTTCAGCCTTATATGCTACAGGATTTGCTGTACTGTCAATTGATTACTACTGTGGTTGCTCAAAGTGAGGTTCTGGAGAACTTGGCAACTGCTGTCTCTCAAATAATGCTGTGAGGACGGCCCGCAGATTCCAATGGAAAAGAGACACAAATGTAAAGGGCTTCCCGGGCTTCATCTCAACGTGCCATATTGTCGTGCGGAAGAAGCCTTGAAATTATGAGGAAGGGGAGGGAAGTCCAGGAAATGCAAGTTTTCTCCTTGGTTGGTGTTAACGGTGACTTGTGATTGCCCTGATACAAGGCAACCTTCTGCTTTTGAAGTGAAGATATGCAACGTTGATGGTGCCTACGCTCAAGGTTTTGAAGACAGAGATGGTACAACTTTGTCTTCTGCTTTGGGAGGGATGTGACCTACCAATACATATAGTACTGTCTACTAGGAGAGGTGACCACTTTTCCCTCTAAGTTATACAGTTTCTACCCCACATCTGATCTACCAGGATCGTTCTAAGAGCCTTCTCTGTCCAAGGTAGCTGGGCAAGGCTTGTTTCCAGCATCCTGGTTGCCACTTGCCATATCAATGTGCCTCTGGACAGTGGCCATGTAACAGTGTCTCCATAAGGCTGGCGCTACCCTATCTGGTCTGCAGAAACCTGGGTGACCCTTAAGTGGCAGCCGACAGAGAGCTTTGGTTCCCTTTTACTGTCATCTAGACTTTTGCAGCCCAACGATAGTAGCCCTGATAAGGCCAACATGGTCTGTCTTCGTGAAGACCTTGCATATTCAGCCTGGTGACTAACATGGCCTGCCACTTTAATGTACGTGCATGTATTTTGTGTATGTATATGTGCCTGTATCTTTTTATCATACCCAGTTGGGTGGACATGTTTCTGCTTTGGTATGCCCAGGAGGTAAGCGTTTGGTTGACAAACCCTAAATCTCTTAAGCTGCCATCTTACCAGCACAGGGATAGGATTTGTGACCAAGCTTTCTGTGGAGCAGCCTGAATTTCTCTACACTTCCAGTGCAAACGTTGGGTTCACCTAATAATGAAGCCATCCTGTGGTTTGTTTTGACTCTGGTTGCGGGAACGTGTTGCAGCTTGTATACCATGGCTTAGCATGTTGAGCCAACTCATTGAATTATATGTGAGGGTGTATCCCCCCCCAATGAATCATGGTTAAGCGTGTTCTGTCAAAGATGTATGAAGGAGAATTTTACCTCAGTGTAAGTCTCTCTGGACTTGATGGCACCTGAGTTTGAGTAGATGTATTTGTTATTGCTGAAAAAGAGCAATGATGCCACCCTTGGAAATGCTTTTGCGAGATTTGTCCAAATGTTTTAAGTTACCTACCTTAAAATTGAGAAGGCTTTTATTTATAAACCCTTGTGGCTCCCCTCCCCAAATATTGAGTCTAAAATCTTGGGTGGAGAAGCTTTTGTGTTCCTGCAAAGCAGGGGTTTCCAAACTTGGCAACTTTTAAGACCTGTGGATTTCAACTCCCAGAAGGGGAATTCTGGGAGCTGAAGTCCACGAGTCTTAAAGTTGCCAAGTTTGGAGACCCCTGTTCTAAAGCAATGTTTCTTAAGAAAGTGTGATCTTAGGATCTCTGGAGGCCTCACGAGACCCTTTCAGGAGTCCTTAAAATTATTTGCCGGCCTATGTTGAAAAATAATTGCAATACTAAAGAACTTGTGACTGTTTGGATCATCCTCCTTTTTCACATATAATCTAGGCTGGCACCATTTCCCCCTCCCGTCACAATCTTCAGCAGAGCCCTGATGAAGCTTCCTCCTCCTCCTCCTCGGTTGACCTGTGGAACAGCCTGCCACTTTGCCAGGAGGAGTGGGAACAACAGGAGCCATAGATCGTGAGAAGAAACTTCCCATTCTGGCCTCTCCCACAGGTCCCCTTCCTTCCAGGTTCACCTGTTGATGTCTCCAGCCAGCCCTACTTCACCACTAGGCATCGGAGTCACTCCCTTGCCCTTCCCTCACCAATCACTGTTGTTAAAAAGATTTCGGATTTTGGCCTCGGTTCCAAAGCAGCCAATAGCTACTCGCCCATGGGACTTTGCCGCCAGCCGATTGGGCGTAGGAGGCAGAAAGGAAGATGGGATTTGCCCATGAAGATCATGTGATCATGGTTGACCCTTATGGCACAGCAACATGGTGGTGCTGAAGCAGCCACCACTTTACCAAATTCCATGTGTGTAACGGGGTCCTGGATTTGGGGTGCATTTTTTAAGTTAGCCCGTTTGAGTTACGTTGATTCAAAAATTAATGCTCTTATGATGCACCATTTTGCCCAGTTAAAGGCTACACATTAAAAAAAAGCATGGGAGTTTTAGCATATTGATTAAAATCCCCTCAAAGAATTGTGAGAAGTGGTAAAGGCACGAATACGTCAGTTTTAATTTGCAGTAGGGTAAATGGGGAGAAATATAACACATACCAAAAAAAACCCCTTTTTTTTGGGATCCTCCATAATTTTTAAAAGGAGGAAGGGTTCCCTGGGAGAAGGACGTTTAAGAAACACTGCTGTGTGGAAATACAAAATATTTTGTTCAGTAGAGAACTTTTCCAAATTACAAAGTGAAATCATTTGCTCTCCAGTTAAATTGGACTTAGCTGGGATCAGTTTCCTGTTACTTCCGAAGTAAATGTTGCTTCGCCCCTAAAATATTTAAAAGGCCAAATTGTTGCACTAATCCATATTCACCCCCAGTTGCCTTTCACTATGGTGGTGTGGGTGTTGCTGGGTGTGGATTTGAGAGTTGATACAGGTAGTCCTCAAGTACAACCACAATTGGGCCCAAAATTTCTGTTGTTGTTAAAATAAAAGATTATTCTACAATCTTTTATCACAGTTGTTAAGCGAATCATGCGGTCAGTAAGTGAGCCTGGTTTTCTCCATTGACTGGCTGAGAAGGTTAAGAAATGGTGATCACGTGATCCTGGGACAGTGCAACTGTGATAAATATATTTCAGTTGCCAAGCGCCCGAATTTTGATCGTATGACCATGGGGATGGTGCAGCGGTCGTAAGTGTGAAAACTGGTCAGGTCACGTTTTTCAGTGCTGTTATAACTTCAAATGGCCATTAAGTGAATGGTCGTAAGTCGAGGACTACCTGTACACGGAAACCGAATGTACTTTTCTGACCAATACAGAATTCATCTCTGAAGATTCAGAAATCAGATTTGGGATTAAGCCTTGGGTGCAGCTTTGAATTTGTATGTGAAACGTGTTTGGAGCGCTTTGAGAGTTGTGTCAGTTATCTGTTGTGGTGTACTTCCCCCCCCCACCCCCCAGTGATGTCTTAGGAAAAAAAAAGAAATTGTTAATTGAACTTTCTATTAAAATTGTGATTTATAAAAGGCCGGTACAGTGTTTTCTTTCTATATGGCTCAGCTTGAATAATCTCCCAGACGTTTGGTTTTTGAGACTTTCCACTAATACTCTAGTTTTTCTTTGAAAAATAAAAAAAGAGGTGGAAGCAGCAAAGTGATGTTAAGGATATTTAAAAAACAACCCAAGAAAGCATTGTCTGTATCTCAGTTAACCAGTCCCTAGAAGAGGTAGAGGACTAAAATGTCACAACTTTTTTGTTTACAATTGTCCCAGTCCTAGCCTGATCAGTCTCCATCTAAAGCAGTTTTTTTTTCAAACTTGGCAACTTTAAGATGTGTGGACGTCAATTCCCAGAATGCCTAAACCATCCTGAGTTCTTGGTAGCAAATCAGAATATAAACTGAATAAATATTTCTTCTGACTTCAAAACAAATGAGCTTGCTCAAGGCTCCCAAATTCCTTGCTTTGGACCTTTTCTGTACATCAGATATGTCTAATCAAAAACGGAAGCTTCTCATTTCAGAGAAATATGTATATTACCCAACCAAAGCTTTGAATGCCAATAAGATCACAGTTGGAAGTGTCTCATGTTTTGAAGTCTTACAATATTTGAGGTGGAGTCCTTTTGTCAGTGTTGACTCAACAGCAGGATAAACTTTTGAATAAAGCTCAAGAAGCTTCAAGTAACTTAATGCGAAAATTCTCAGGAATGCAGTGCTTTGGATTTTTGCTCAGAAGCCCTGCCGGGAGATATGTTGGTTAAAGCTCTGTGTGCTGGAAAAATGGCTTTATTAAGTGTGGTCAAATTTAGTGTGCAAAGCTTTGCTGATTTCCACTTTGGTCATCTTAGCTCAAGTATTGTGCAAAAATTCACAGAATCAAGTGATCTGCTCTGTGGGATGGGTGGATGGATGGATAGATGAAAGGAAGGAAGGAGGGAGAGAAGGAAGGAAGGAAATTTTAGTTGAAAAAAAAAGCCCTCTAGGAATCAAATATCTTGGAGTAAGCAGCTTCCCTCATGTCTGACCACAATTTTTATGGTCTTATGATAGTAAACCCACTGAGGTTGATGGCAGTTGTGATCCACATGTCAGAAAAACACCAGTGTAGGAAAGTTACAGAAAAAATGTATTTCCAAGCACCTTCAAATCAGGGTGCTTGCTAGATACTTGTCACCATTTCTCCTTGTTGAGAAGCAGAGATAAAAAAACACAAACCACAGACATTTTTAAAAACAAATAAGGAAAAGAACCAAACCTGAGACAAATTAATTTTCTAAAATTATTGCATGGTTAACCTCTGAGAGCGCTTGAGGGCAAAACCCTGTTTATTTCATTACTTCTGGGAATGTCCATCCTTGATCCCCAAGAGTTACAACTTTCATAAATTCTCATATACAGTATGTATACTGCAGCTAGAATTTAAAACCGATGATGATTCTTTTGTGAGGACTTTGTGCCTCGCCTTTCCTTCCTGTTTTTGTTCTCCCAATCATTTCAAAAGAAGCTTAAAAGAAATAATGGATTGTGCCCAAAAGCAATACAGTAAAAGTATTGGCACTAGATGAGAGAATTTCCTGCCTTTTCATTAGTGAATCATTGAATCCCAAAGGGCAAGAGAGCCATTGGGCCTAGTGGTTTAAGGCAGCAGGCTAGAAAGCAAAGACTATGAGTTCAAGTCCTGCCTTAGCCATGAAAGCCAGCTGGATGTCTTGGACCAATCACCGGGAGAGTTATAGTTCCACCTCAACTATGAAAGCCAGCTGGTGACCTTGGACCAATCACACACACTCAGTCCATCTTACCTTACAGGGTTGTTGTGGGGAAAATAGGAGGCGGAAGGCGGGTTGGATATGTTTGCTGCTTTGAGTTATTTGTAAAAAATAATAAAGGTGGGATACACACACACACACACACACACACACACACTGCTTTTTTGTAAAAGAAAAGGTGCCGGAACTCACACATGTCATACAACCCACCTTGCCTACTCTACAAGGGACCATCCAAAAAAGGTGCCGGAACTCCATTCTGAGCGTTCTATGAGGAAAAAAAGCCATATCTATATATCTATATATGGTCTCTGGATGATTTTTAAAAGTCGCGTGTAGCAGCTGCTTGGCGCGTATCAGCTGTTAGGCGTGTAAGTCTCATCGTGCCACATGTAGTCATGCGCTGGCTGACAGGCTCTTCATTCGAAGTATAGTCAAGGAGGTCGTCGACCAGACTCCAGCCTTTTCCAGCAAAGCTGGAACCACTGTGATTATAAACGAGCGAGCTTGTCACAAACAGGCCACACCCACATTCCACAATTTGATCGTTATAACTGCCATACAAGTGTATGTACTGATTCCCTTATTCTTTTTTAATTTTAATTCCATTTATATCCCGCCCTTCTCCGAAGACTCAGGGCGGCTTACAAGCTTAGCAGTAGCCTTCATTCTATGTATATGCTTGCTTATTATTATGCCTGCTTTCACACACACACCCCCAAGCGGCATTATTACAAAGTCAGCTTAATTGCCCCCAACAATCTGGGTCCTCATTTTACCTACCTCGGAAGGATGGAAGGCTGAGTCAACCTTGAGCCTGGTGGGATGTGAACCTGCACTAATTGCAGGCAGCTGGTGTTACTTAAGGAGGCATTAGCCCACTGCTCCACCAAGGCCCTTGCTCTGATGTTGACAAAAGCTCAGCAATAAAGAAGAATTTTCCCTTATATCCCAGAGTTCATTGTTTTTATTTTTACCAAATTCCCAGCAAAGCCGGAACCACTGTGATTATAAACGAGCGAGCTTGTCACAAACAGGCCCCACCCACATTCCACAATTTGAACGTTATAACTGCCATACAAGTGTACGTACTGACTCCCTTATCATTCAGCCCTTGCTCTGATGATGTCAACAGCTTGTTGATGAAAGCTCAGCAATAAAGAAGAATTTTCTCTTATATCCCGGAGTTCATGGTTTTAATTTTTACTAAATTCAAATGTCTACACCCGGGATTCCAGTTTTTAAATTTATTAAATACACGTGCGCGCACACACACACACACACACACACACACACACAAACTAGGTAACATTATCAGTGCTAGTAAAGAATGGGTTTGCTCTCAGTTTATATTCTAGTCGCTTGCCCTGTCAATGTCAATCAGATAAGCATAGATTAACACCAAGATTAACAACAGACCAACAATCAAGAAGTAAACAACACCCCAAACAAGGAATTGCCAAACAAGCTAACAGTTAATAGCCCTCCAAGACTGTTGTGTATGTAAATAGTTAGCAATAAGCCATAGAAGATATTGCAAACACTGTGCAGCTTTGCAAGGTTTAAAGCGGGAAAATAAGGTGCAATCATTGGACGCCACAACCAAGGAGCGGGAAAACAGACAGTTTGTATTGGTTACAGTTCAAACGCTTTCTCTATAAAAGGGTTGCAACATTTGACATTTGACAGTTGACTTTGTGTATTCAATAAACTCGTTCAGTGTTAACCACTCTGAGTCCTCGTCAATTCGAACCAAACAACTGGCGACGAAGGTGGGATCGACAGAAGACCAGAGATTAGGAAGAATTGTCGTGAAGGCGGCAAAGTCTGAGCGAGTCACAGTCAACCGAGCGGCCGCGGCAGAATAGGAAAAAAATTCTCCGAATGGCGCAAATCGGGTCATTGAAGGAATTTGACCCTAACTTCCCCGAAGATTGGGAAGAATATATTGGTCAGGTCGAAGGATTCCTGTTAGTGAACGGAATCACCGACGACCGAAAAAAAGCGGCGGCACTTTTGACAATTTGCGGCACACCGGTCTACAGAGTCGCTGTCGGGCTGTGCCAGCCACAACCAGTCTCCAGCGTGCCCTATGCCGACCTCCTTGCAAAACTAAAGGTGCACTTTACTCCCCGAAGGTCCGAACTTTTTTGGCGGCGCATCTTCGAGAAGAGAAATCAGAGACCGGGGGAATCCATACAGAAATTCGTCGCTGCCGTTAGGGAAGCCGCAGTTCGTTGCAAATACGATAATTTAGAAATTAGGATTCGGGACAGAGTTGTGCTAGGCTTACGCGATGAACAATTACAAAACAGAATAATCGCCAAACCTACTGGCGATTTACAGGAAGTGCTCGACGAACTCCTAACGTATGAGTCTACCGGGTATCGCGACCCCCCCCGCAGTAGCATGGCGACAGCACCTGAAATTAACCAAGAGGGCTATGTGGACTGCGGGGAGGTGGATCAGCAGTGGGAGGAAGAGATCGCCGAAGTCTCCAGGCGATTTGGGAAGATGGCACCCAGACAACTTAGAAGCGAAGGGCCCGAACCCGGCCGCCGGCAACAACCCGCAACACCGCAGAGACCACCGACCGGGGCACAACGACCGTGGCGGGACACCGCAACCAGACCGCGCGACAACGACACCCAGAACCGATGCGGCAGCTGTGGCGGCAACCATCCCCGCGCTTCCTGCCGATTCCGCACCGCCAAGTGCAGGGCTTGTGGCAAGACCGGCCACATCCAGGCCATCTGCAGAAACCGCGTCCGGGACTCCCGTCTGAATGAAGTCGATGTGTGGCCAGAGGGTAAGGTAACCCCCAATGCTAGTGGCAAGGAGACCCCTAGATCCCGGGCGAAATTTTCAAACCCAGGGGAGGTGGCCCGAGTCAATCGGAAAAGGCAGGGAAGGGGGCACAATTTTCCGGACGGAAAATTAAAAATCACAGTCCTTCTGCAAGGGGTTCCTTGCAGAATGGAAATCGACTCTGGGGCTTCAGTGTCGATAATTTCCACTGAAACCCTGAAAAAAATTGAACAACTAAGTGGAAAAAGAATTCCACTTAGCCCAACAAATATTCAATTAACGGACTTCCAAAAAAGTCCAATAATCGTAAAGGGAAAGACCAGCCTTAGAGTTAATTTTAAGGGATTTAAGGGGGTCTTAGATGTGGTAGTTACGGAGGGGAATAGGACTAGCTTAATAGGGCTTAATTGGTTTCCTGCCCTGGGAATTTGGATAGGGGGAATAAATTCTGTGATTAAAAATAAGACCCTCGAATCCGTCTGCAAAGAATTTGCAGACGTATTCGATGGATCTCTAGGCAAGTACAAAGGGCCCCCCATTAATTTTAACCTAGACCCCTCAGTAAATCCAATCAGGCTAAAGGCCCGGAGGGTACCTTTTGCCTTAAAAGAAAAAATCGAGGCCGAGCTCGACCGGCTTGTAGGCCTCGGAGTTTTAGAACCCGTTGAGGGCGGTTTATGGGAGACGCCGATCGTCACACCCCTCAAACCCAATGGGGATGTGAGGATCTGCGCCGACTATAAAGCGACCCTCAACATTGGAATGAAAAAGCATGCTTACCCGGTCCCGACGGTGAAGCAGGTCCTCGCCACGATCCAGGACGCCGCCATCTTCGCCAAGCTCGACTTGGCGCATGCGTACTTACAGTTGACTGTTTCCAAAGAGGCTGCAGAGGCGCAAACAATTGTTACCCACAAGGGGGCGTTCCGAGTCCACAGACTGCAATTTGGGATTGCAGCTGCTCCAGGCATCTTCCAAGAAGTGATGGAGAGGACCTTAAAGGGCATACCTGGAGTATGCCCTTACTTTGATGATGTCCTAATAGCTGGAAAAGATGAAGGAATGTTAGTAGAGCGGCTGGAACAGGTACTGGGTAGATTTAGAAAGGCTGGATTAAAATTAAAAAAGGAAAAATGTAGCATAGGGGTTAAATCCACTGATTTTTTGGGGTTCAGGATTGACAAAAGCGGGGTCCACCCTACCCCTGAAAAAATTAAAGCAATAAAAGGGGCTCCTGAACCAAGGAACAAGGCTGAGCTACAGGCCTTCCTAGGCTTGGTAAATTTTTATCACACTTTTGTGCCACATAAGGCTGCCATTGCAGAACCACTGCACAGGCTTTTAGATAAGAAGACCCCTTGGCATTGGCAAGACAAGCACAAAGTGAGTTTCCAGACCTTAAAAGATATCCTTTCCAGTAGCTCAACTGTAACCCACTTTATAGAAAATAGACCAATCTACCTGGCGTGCGATGCTTCGCCTTATGGCGTCGGGGCAGTAATCAGCCATTTAGACACCCAGGGAATGCAAAGACCCATTGCTTACTACTCCCGCACACTAACCAAGGCAGAGCGGAACTATGCTCAAATTGACCGGGAAGCTTTAGCCATAGTGGCAGGAGTTAAAAAGTTCCACGACTACCTGTATGGCAGGAACTTTACAATCCTGACAGACCACAAACCCCTGCTGGGACTGTTTACCACAGATAAACAGACTCCCCAAATTATGTCTCCCAGGATGCTGAGATGGTCCATTTTCCTCTCAGCATATTCATTTTCCCTCCAATACCGACCAGGTAAAGACATGGGTCATGCAGACGCTCTTAGCAGATTGCCCCTTAGCACAACAGAGGAGGACCCTGCCCCAGTGGGACAAGTAATGTCCCTACAAGATATTCCTGATCTGCCCCTAACTGCTAAAGACATAGCGGAGGCAACCAATAAGGACCCCATCTTAAGGAGAGTAATGGCCTGGGTCATGAGCGGTTGGCCCAACGCCAACCCAGACGTAAAATACAGTCCATTTTTCCGAAGGAAGGATGAACTATCAGTTCATATGGGTTGCTTACTTTGGGGAACTCGTGTAGTAATCCCAGGAATCCACAAATCAGCTATTCTATTTGAATTGCATGAAGGACACCCTGGAATAGTAAGGATGAAGGCCTTAGCTAGGAGTCACTTGTGGTGGCCAGGATTGGACCAAGACATTGAGGAATGCGTTGCCAATTGCCATCTGTGCCAACGTTCCAGGCCTGAACAACAACACATCCGCACACATAAATGGGAGTTAGCTAGGAATCCTTGGTCCAGGATTCATATTGACTTCGCTGGACCTTTCCAGGGGTTAACGTTCCTTGTAGTGGTCGACAGCTACTCTAGATGGCTAGAAGTAGTACCGGTCAGTTCAGTAACGGCAGGCAGAACAATACAGGCATTAAGGGGCCTCTTTGCCACTCATGGGTTGCCGGATTTAATAGTGTCTGATAACGGGCCACAATTCACATCTATTGAATTTCAGGATTTCCTCAAGGCCAACTCGATTAAGCATAAGACTTCTGCACCCTTCCACCCCTCCACCAACGGATTGGCTGAAAGGAACGTGAGGACCACGAAGGACGCGCTTAAAAGAATTATTCGAGGTGACTGGCATCAGAGACTAGCTGAGTTCTTGTTGGCCCAACACACAACCCCTTGTTCGGCTACAGGGAAAAGTCCAGCTGAAATGAGGTGGGGAAGAAAAATCTTGACCAAGTTGGACAGACTACACCCCGACCGACTCCAACCAAACATTGAATTTGACATTCCTAACAGAACATTTGAAGTGGGGGACTTGATTTGGGCCAGGAACTACGCCCAAGGGGATAAGTGGATTCCTGGGGTGGTAACTGAAATCTTAGGTCCCTTATCATACATCATTGAGGGGGAAGGGAATAGGGTCTGTAAAAGACACATAGACCAGCTGAGGAAAAGATCTAGTGGGTGTGTGCCAGCTGAGGGGGACCAAAGCTCAGTTAGGGCAAACAGTACAGATAACATTAGGCCTGAAAGTGGTGTAGTGGTGGGGCAAGATGACATATTTCCAGATGCCCATCAACAACAATTCAGTCCAATTGATTGGGAAATACCCCTGCGAAGTAGGCCAGTGACAACTGAATCCCAAACACAACCTAATACACAAGGCAGTACATCTGAAGCCAGTAACCCTGAGCCCAGGTCCAGTAGTAACCAGCATAGTAACCAGCAGCCAAGCAGTCAACCAGGAAAAGGGGCCCCTAGCAGCCAAAGTAACAGATACCCTTCTAGAATACATAGGCCACCAAAATACCTAAAGGACTTTGTAAAGAAATGACACCAACTGGGGGGTAAGGGGTGTTGTGTATGTAAATAGTTAGCAATAAGCCATAGAAGATATTGCAAACACTGTGCAGCTTTGCAAGGTTTAAAGCGGGAAAATAAGGTGCAATCATTGGACGCCACAACCAAGGAGCGGGAAAACAGACAGTTTGTATTGGTTACAGTTCAAACGCTTTCTCTATAAAAGGGTTGCAACATTTGACATTTGACAGTTGACTTTGTGTATTCAATAAACTCGTTCAGTGTTAACCACTCTGAGTCCTCGTCAATTCGAACCAAACAAAGACCACTCCCAGGGCAAGGCCTCCCCATTCCTTACAAGCACTGATGATATTACCTAGTTTGGGTAATGAAACATCTGCAAGAAAACAACCAAGCTCAGAGAGCACCAAGGACCCTGCATAAACAGATATTTTTTAAAACAATCATTCTAGACCAGGGGTAGGCAACCTTGGCTCTTTTATGACTCATGGACTTCAACTCCCAGAATTCCTGAGTCAGCTATAGCTGACTCAGGAATTCTGGGAGTTGGAGTCCATGAGTCATAAAAGAGCCGAGGTTGCCTACCCCTGGTCTAGACGGAGAAGCAGGCTGAAGTGGGAGATCTTCCCCTCAATGTAAGGTTTTGAATCTCCCCCTCCCCTCAAAGGCCCAGGGGGCAAAAAGGTACTGAGTGAAGAAGTCCCACAATAAACTCTTGCTCTACTTCCTTATGACTGAATCATCTCTAGAATCAACAATGTTTATGCCTAGAAGGGTCAAGGTCAGAAGCCTCTTAAAATTAATCCCTGAGAATACCAACAGTGGGGTTCATCACAGGAGAGAAAGAGATGAAGCACACAGTATTGATTGAGAAAGATAATTCCCGTTCTTGGGTGAGGCATGATTACTCATTCCTTACTTTTCCTAACTCTGCTTTCTTCCTTGTACTGAACTGAGATGACAAATCATTTCTGCTGGCTGGGGAATTCTGGGAGTCAGTCTTAAAGTTGCTGAGAAGTACTGCTCTAAGTTACCAATAGTCCTTGATTTACGACCACAATTAGGACTGGAATTTTGGTCATAGGTGGAGGCACCATGACACTGGACTCAATTTTACAATTGTTTTATGAGAGTTGTTAAGTGAGTAACCATTGTTGTTATGTGAAGCACACGGGCGTTGAGTGAATCACGTGGTCACAAAGCAAACCCATTTTATCCAATAGGAAATTGAAAAATGGCAAAAAAAGTCACAAATTGCATTTACATGACCATGTCTTCTTCTGGTTTCTGGCAAAAAAATTCCAAAAATTGCAGGCAATGGGTTTGCTTAACAACTGTGGCGATCATTTAATGACTGATTAATGACTGTGACCTTCACTTTACGATTGCCGCATTCTGTTTGATTGGTCACATGGGTGCCTTGATTTGCGACCATCATGACATACAACGGAAATTCTAGGCTCCATTATGGTCACAAGTTGAGAACCATCTCTTGTCATGGCTGTATCTCCTATCCAAGTTTCATAAGCTGACAGCCTGACATTAGCAAAGGGCATGGGATTGGGGAGGATAGTAATGCAAGGAAGAAGGAGGGGGGATGAAAGTCCACTGCGCCTTGTGCGAAGCTTCAGCCTGCCAAGGTCAACTATCAATGTACAGAGCTGGGAACTGACAACCTGTTTCCTAAACAGTACTGTATAAAAAGGTTCCCCCGCACATGCGTGCTAGTCGTTTCCGACTCTAGGGACTGGTGCTCATCCCCGTTTCAAAGCTTGTCCGAGGACGTCTCCGTGGTCATGTGGCCAGCATGACTAGACGCCAAAGGCACACAGAACGCTGTTACCTTCCCACCGTAGTGGTCCCTATTTTTCTACTTGCATTTTTATGTGCTTTAGAACTGCTAGGTTGGCAGAAGCTGGGATGAGTAACAGGCACCCACCCTGTTACGCGGCACTCGGGATTCGACCCGCCAAACTGCCGACCTTCTGATCGACAAGCTCAGCATCCTAACCCACTGAGCCACTGCGTAACAAGCACATAATTGAACATTTACAGATAACCAGGGGATGGCTGAGGTGGGGGACAGAGGAAAATTTACTTTGTATAGTTTGCATGGGAAAACCTCAGATTCAGCTTACACTTCTGCTGTAAACACCTAAGCTTCAGTAAAATATACTGTACTCTTGGCAAAACCAAATGGCCAGGAGTCTTTCTTTGCCAGAAGACTGAGTGGGATTGTGGACACCTATACATTTAAAAGTCTTGCCTTTCTGGCCAATAGTTTCTGTCTGTCTGTCTGTCTGTCTGTCTGTCTGTCTGTCTGTCTGTCTGTCTGTCTGTCTGTCTGTCTCTCTCTCTCTCTCTCTCTCTCTCTCTCTCTCTCTCTCTCTCTCTCTCTCTCTCTCTCTCTCTATCTATCTATCTATCTATCTATCTATCTATCTATCGGTTTGTGTTGTTGAAAGAAAAATCAGGTCCAGTTCCAAGCTGGGAATAAAATGGAGGGTGCTTGAGAAAGAAGGTCTGTTTGTTGATGAGCAGAATCAGCAGCAGCATGTAGTTCTGGGACAGCTGACAAAATGGAGTTGAGAGTGGGTGGGTTTTTGTGCCTTCTGGTTGAGATGCTCCAGGGCCTTGTGCAATGTAGTGAACCTTGTGTCAATGGTGGTGGGTTAATCATTTTATGTCCTAAAGGTCATGTCCTGTCCTTAGAGTTTGGGTGAGGGAATGTAAATTCTCAACCCCATCAACTGTAGGGGCTGAAGGTGTTTTGTTTATGAATAGATTGGCCCAATCTTTCTGAATATCCATTCAAAATCTCCTAACAATTGGCTTTTTTTGATTGAGGCTTTTTTTGTTATAGCAGAAAGACCGGGGCTGCTTTCTGCCTTTGTTAAGATTCCCCCCCCTCCATTTATTCTTTAGGGGAAATATCCTTTTCTGCCTCTTTTTTAATATTAAGAATGAAGAATATTTTAATCTGGGGAGGTGGGGGTCTTCCTACAATGTAAAGAGGCAGTCTTATAGATGGGGTGGTGCAAAGCTTCGTCAAAAGAGGAAGAGATTTCAGACAATGATCAGACTCAAGGTGTGGTTGCAGTGGGAAACCTTTCAAAAACAATTGAGAATTTTTCAGAAGGTATGCTGAGACTTGTCCGGGCAGGATTGACTGGGTGAGAAGAGTCCATTAAGAGAATCCTATTTTGAAAAACAAGGCAGGAAAGAGCTTTGCAAAGGAGACTGGCTTTATTGTCATTTTGTTTAAATTGGTTTAAAATTGGTTTCATTACCGCTGGAGCGTGCCAAGAATGGAAAGAAAACGAGGAAGTAAGGACAAAGGAACGAAAGCCCAGAATTACCGGCAAAGGTTGAATTCCTTTTTCTAAGGCAGAGAGAATGGTCATTTAAATAACTGAAAGGGACAAAGTTCAGGATCTGAAGAGGGAACAAACCAGAGAAGAAACTTGGAGATAAAATACAACGGGGAAGAGCAAGTGGCTGAAGGAAGCTTTCTGAGGAGACAGGAAGGAGCTATAAAATAAATTATATCTTTTTCTGATTTGGGAAAGGTTTTCTTTTTCGCCATGGCTGCCCCAACAGGCATAGAATGTTTTGCTGAGGATCTGCGCTGTTCTATTTGCCTGGAGCTCTTTTCAGACCCCGTCATGCTGGAATGTGGGCACAACTATTGTCACGGCTGTATCACTCGGTTCTGGGCTGAGATCCCTATCAGCCATAAGGAAGACATGCCACCACCCCTCCCTACTTGCCCAGAGTGTCGGCGTGAGATCCCAGGTGGCAAATATACACCTAATCGGGTGCTGGGACAGCTTGCTTGCAAAGCTCAGGAATCTCTTTTGGTCCAGGCTGGTGACAAGGAGAACAACGGTGATGAAGAAGATGAGGAGATGCAGGGGGACAAGCTTTTTTGTACTGAAGATGGGTGCCTGGTGAGAGCTCTGCAACCGGATCACTGGGGTCACCAATGTCTCCCTCTAGTTGAAGCTGTGGAACACTTCAAGGTGAGTAGAAGGGGATTGTGGACTTGGTGAGTAGAAAGGGCAGAGATGGGGAGATTACACCAGGTCAGGATCTTCTGGGAGGTGAACTGCTGGGGGGGGGGAGAGAGAGGCTTGTGTGGGTTGGGTGTGGGTCTGTGCTGTCTCTGGTTGGCTGTGCGGTTGATTTGTATCCTGAGGGGTTCGTAGGCTGGTTGTAGATCAATGTGTCTGTCGAAGGAACTGCTAGTGGAGTTCCAGGCTTCAATGAACTCACCAGTGTGGCCAATGATTTTTGTGTTGCTCCAATTGAACTGGTGTTGTTTGATGTCGGTGTGGGTAGCGATTAAAGATTTAGGATAGTGGCGTTTGACTGCAAGCCAATGTTTGTGGATCCCGGTTTTCAATTGACATGATGCTAGAAAGAGTACAGAGAAGAGCAACAAAGATGATTGGGGGACTGGAGGCTAAAACATATAGGGAACGGTTGCTGGAATTGGGTATGTGTAGTTTAATGAAGAGAAGGGTGAGGGGTGACATGATAGCAGTGTTCCAATACCTCAGGGGCTGCCACAAAGAAGAGGGAGCCAGGCTGTTCTCCAGAGCACCTGAGAGCAGGATAAGAAGCAATGGATGGAAACTAGTCAAGGAGAGAAGCAACCTAGAACTAAGGAGAAATTTCCTGACAGTTAGAACAATTAATCAGTGGAACAACCTGCCTCCAGAAGTGGTGAATGCTCCAACACTGGAAGTTTTTAAGAAGAGACTGGACAGCCATTTGTCTGAAATGGTATAGGGTTTCCTGCCTTAGCAGGGGGTTGGACTAGATGACCTCCAAGGTCCCTTCCAACTTCTTCTTCTTCTTCTTCTTCTTCTTCTTCTTCTTCTTCTTCTTCTTCTTCTTCTTCTTCTTCTTCTTCTTCTTCTTCTTCTTCTTCTTATTGTAGAAATGGTTGCAATAGTTACAACTGATCTTGTAGATTATGTTGTTTCTTTCATCCTTCTGTGTCTTGTATTTGGTTCTGGATAATTCCAGAAGTGGAGTGTGGCTGTGGGTTTGTGGGAGGTCCATAACAGATGTTCTTGGGGCCGCTCATGGAAAATGAGAAGATGCAGGTTATCTGAAAAGAAGGAGGACAAAGCAATTGGGAGTTAAGGAAATGAAGGCAATTTCACTTTAAAATGGAAGTACAGCTACTTCTCACTCAACAACCATTCATTTAGTGATTGTTTGAGGTTACAATGGTATTTGGGAAAAAACAATGTAGCACCAGTCCTCACATTTATGACCTTTGTACCATCACCATGGTCAAATGCTCATGATTCGGGTACATGGCAAGCATTGCACATTTATGACAAGTCTGGTCAAAGAATTGTCATTTTGAACTGTCTGAGCCAGCTTCAGACATGCAAAGTCAATGTTGAAGCTGGCAAGGGGTTGCAAACCACAGTCACATGATATTTCACTTAATGACCTCAACCAGGACAGTTGGAGCTACCATCATAAATCGGCAAGGTTGCATGATGTTTTTCTTGATGATCACTTCATTTAGCAACAGAGTGGCTGGTCCCAATTATGATTGTTAAGTGAGGACTATCTATACATACTGAAGAAGATAGCAAGACTACTAGTCATACAATGATTGGATGGATTCCTTTCTTTTCTTAGCATCTTACATTAAAAGAAAGAATATAATATTTAAATTAATATAATAATCTAAATTTAAAAATAATAATAATAACTATATAAGAAATATAATAATTAAAACACGGAAGGAATTTAAAACACTTTATGTGACATTATATAGCATTTGAGGCCCAGAAAGTAGCAGTCTGAATAGCTGTATCATTGGTTCGAAACAAATTATCCGTTGTGCATGGTCCATCAAGATTATGGCAAAATGGATTTGTGATATGTAGGAACAATGTGCCTCCAATAACAGTGTTTTAGGATGTTTTGCTGGAGGGTTTCCCAGAAACATCTGGCTATCCACAGCATCTGGAGCACCCATAAAAAAACCCCCTTTCCCTTAACTTGGATTCCACACTTGGAATACTGCATCCAGTTTTGGTCACCACGATGTAAAAAAGATGTCGAGACTCTAGAAAGAGTACAGAGAAGAGCAACAAAGATGATTGGGGGACTGGAGGCTAAAACATATAGGGAACGGTTGCTGGAATTGGGTATGTCTAGTTTAATGAAGAGAAGGATGAGGGGGGACATGATAGCAGTGTTCCAATATCTCAGGGGCTGCCACAAAGAAGAGGGAGTCAAGCTATTCTCCAAGGTGCCCAAAGGCAGGACAAGAAGCAATGGATGGAAATTAATCAAGGAGAGAAGCAACCTAGAACTAAGGAGAAACTTCCTGACAGTTAGAACAATTAATCAGTGGAACAATCTGCCTCCAGAAGCTGTGAATTCTCCAACACTGGAAGTCTTTAAGAAGAGATTGGACAACCATTTGTCTGAAATGGTATAGGTTTTCCTGGCTGAGCAGGGGGTTCGACTAGATGACCTCCGAGGTCCCTTCCATCATCATCATCATCATCATCGTCATCGTCATCATCGTCATCGTCATCATCATCATCATCATCATTATTATTATTATTATTATTATTATTATTATTATTATTATTATTATTATTTAGAATAGAATAGAATAGAATAACAGAGTTGGAAGGGGCATTGAAGATCATCTAGTCCAACTCCCCACACCCAATGTCAACCCTCATTTTTATTGTTTTGCAAAAAGCTTTATGTCAGGGGTCTTCAAACTTGGCCCTTTTATGACTTGTGGACTTCAACTACCAGAATTCCTCAGCCAGCATGCCTGGCTGAGGAATTCTGGGAGTTGAAGTCCACAAGTCATAAAAGGGCCAAGTTTGAAGACCCCTGCTTTATGGTTTACAAAGATCTGACATTCTTCTCAAGCAGGAGGCTGGTAGTTGGCTTTGATACAGGCCATCATCTGTGGAATTACTATGCAGGAGATCAGAAATAATCTAAAAGTAAAATACAATCAATACCGTGTTATTTACCTATGTTCAATTTTTACAGGATTCCTGTCTGCTTTACTTTTGAAAGCAATTACTGTATATAATTTGCGGCAAAATTTTTTAAAGCACTCATGTCTTTTCCTAGGACTGTGTGGCGGTTACATCCCTGTTTGCTTTGAGATACCATTTTGTCTTCATCCTCATAGTCTTTAGAGTTGCAAAGTCTGAGTAACTTTTGAGATGCTTGTTTTAAATTCTACCAACCCCTTCCTCAGTGTGGTGCCAGACTGATGTGACATGTACTGCATTTGGATTAGGCTTTTTAGGAAATGGGGCTGCAACACATCTGGAGGGCCAAAGATTGAGGGAAATTGTTCTAGGATTTCTTAAGACAAAGCTTGCAGTGTCCACACAGAAGAATTCCATTTTGTAGAGCTTATTGTGCAGTTGTGTAGCTCAGCCTAAATAACAATTGCCACTGGCTGAACAAAAAGGACTATCCTGCCAGCTGTGTGTAGTAGCCAGCAATAATCAAGTAGCCAGAAAACAACCAAGCTCAAAGTGCACCAAGGACTCCTTATTTCAACCTTGAGATACATATATTCTCCTTTATTGGAGTCAGAAATATGGTTATTAGCCACTGTGGATTTATACCTGAGTTGGATTGTCAATTCTTGTAATAGCTAGAGAAGAAATGGGTACGAAAGCAAAGTCTGAGATAGTGTCCAGAGATGGGTGGTCCCTGTAAGATCTGGATTGGACCCCAGTGCAAAAATCTGTCTCTACTTCGATGGCTGGCTGTTGGCTTTTCTGGCATCTGTTTTCATTGACCTCAGATGATCAATAACTGTGAATGGCTACTGTAATCTGGTTCTATCTTGTGTGGTGTTTCTGCTTCCTTCCAGGAGATCTTAACAGCGTCTAAAACACAGCTGGAATCCAAAATTGAAGCAGAAAGATCCGTTCAAGAGCAGAGGGACCAGAAACTTCCAGAAATCAAAGTAAGTCAAATCTTCCATGCTGTTGTACATATTGAACATATGTTTGACATGGTCAGTCATCACTGGTGCTTTAGTAGGTAAATGAACGTAGCGGTAGTGTTAACGTGCTGGTGCCAAATTAATTCTTCAGTGTTATGTAGAGATAATGAGCGGTGGCAGGGCCTAGTAATGAAGACGCCCGCCTCCCACTTGGAAGGTTGAGAGTTCGATTTTAGGTAGCCGTAGATGTTTCTCTCCTAGGGTGCAAAGAAAAAAAAATCTGCTGTGAACTCTGTGTGGTGTCAGGAAAGGCATCTGGTCAGTAAACACTCAGATACATCTAGTCCACCCCCCCCACCCCCCGACTGTACTGCAAATTAAGGGATTACAGGATTGTAAAAAGGGAGTAGATACAGAGATCATACAGTCAAAACCAATGTAGGCTGGGGAATTCTGGGAGTTGAAGACCACACATCTTAAACTTGCCATATTTGAGAAATACCAGTCCAAATTATCAATAAAATCAATCCAAAGATGAGATAGGTAGGTAGATAGGTAGGTAGGTAGGTAGATAGATAGATGATAGTCATAGATAGATAGATAGATAGATAGATAGATAGATAGATAGATAGATAGATAGATAGATAGATAGATAGATAGATACTGTAGATAGATGATGGATGGATGGATGGATGGATGGATGGATGGATGGATGGATGGATGGATAGAGAGATACATAGATGTATAAAAGTTTATATGGTTGGGACTGGTCAGTGTCTGATGGGAGATTATCAAAAATATCAGATTAGACAGAAGTTAAAAAACCTAAAAGCAGGTTAAAAAAATCAATATTATTCAAAGGAATGTTACAGACGAGTCCATGTTATTGAAAACTGAACTTGACCAGTGGGAGACTTGACATTATTTCCCACTAAACTACATAACAGGACAACTTGGGCAGGGGGTTGGACTAGATGACCTACAACAGCAGTGTCAAGCTCGCAACGTCACGTGTTGTGTTGTGACATATCGTGACTTTTTTTTGCCATTGCCGGCAATGGGGTGGGCACGGTTTTGCTGTGATGTATCTGGCCTGTGGGTCAGCAGTTTGACACCCCTGACCCTACAAACTCTCTTCCAGCTCTGTTATTCTATTATATTCTAACTTGAAGGGGCCTTCTTGATGTACAGTATTTTCTAAAAGCAGAGATGGTGGGGATCTCACACATTCCTCCTCCTTCTCCTCCCAAGGCCCAACGGTTGCGTCTAGAGCAAAATCTCTCTGCCCAGTTCACGGAGCTCCATCAGTGGCTTCAAGAGAAGGAATCTGCGCTGATCAGGGAGATCCAGAGAGAGGAAAAACTGCTTCTTAGTGAACTGGACAGGAACCAGAGGAACAGCCAGGAGAAAATCCGCACAGCCAAGGAGGAAGTAGCTAAGATTCAGGCTCGGCTTGCGATGGAACCGGATTCTGAAAGCTTCCTTAAAGTCAGTACATTTCTCAAGCAATATCTGCATTTGTGTGTCTAGATGTACATGTGTCTTTCTCTTACAGGTAGTCCTCAACCTGTGACCATTCATTTAGCGACTGTTCAAAGTTACAACAATACTGAAAAAGTAACTTACGGTTGGTCCTCGCAGTTATAACTGTTGCAGCATCCCTGCAGTCACAATAATAATAATAATAATAATAATAATAATAATAATAATAATAATAATAATAATAATAATGATGATGATGATGATGATGATGATGATGATGGTGCAAGCAAGGGTAGTACCAATAGTAATAGGCGCCTTGGGTGCAATCCCAAAACAACTGGAGCACCACTTGAACACCATTGGCAATGACAAATTCACCATTAGTCAATTGCAAAAGGCGGCCTTACTAGGAACTGCTTCCATCCTGTGACGATATCTGTAATACCATCAAACATCCACATTTGCCTATCCCAGGTCCTTGGTAAGGACTCGATAGGTAGACAAAAATTGCCCAATCCAGTCTGAACATCTGGCTGAATGTGCGATGATCAATAATAATAATAATAGTAAAGTTGGAAGGGACCTTGGAGGTCATCTAGTCCAATTCCCTGCTCAGGCAGGAAACCCTATCGTCTGGTCACTTGGCAACCAGCTGGCATTTATGATGGTTGCAGTATCCCATAGACATGTGATTACCAATTGCTATCTTTCTAGCTAGCATCTGACAAGAAAAGTCGATGGGGGGGGGGGAAGTAGCAACTTGTGGTGACGTGATGTCTCACTTAATGACCATGCCAAAAAAGGTTGTAAAATTGGGTGTGGCCACATGATGCCTCACTTAGCATTCACACTGCTTAACAATGAATTTTACAGTCCTACTTGTGGTCATAAGTCAAGGACTACCTACGTATCTCCATTATTCAAGATCCTCTGCAGTTTTCCTTTCATTTAACTCAAGGCTTTCCGATCTTGCAATCAGACTATTGCCACATTGCATTTATAAGCAGGGCCAAGCTTTAAGGGCCAACTCAGTATTTCCTTTCTAAACAATTTACCTAGGCGTTAGGAAGTTGCCACCTAACCAAACCTGGTTCAATTATGTGATCTTCCTTCAAAAAAAGATATTGACTCTCCACTTCAAACTCTTCAAAGGCTATCACTGGGAAGAGGGTATGAATTCATTCTCCCCAGCCCCCAAGGGTAGGCAAAGAACCAGTGAGTGGAAGCTTTACAGTATATGGAGACAACCAAACTCCAAATAAGGAGGATATTTCATCATCCTAAGAGCAATTACAATGGAATAAGTTGCCTCAAATTCCCTTGGAGAAGTGGATCTCCATCACTGCAAGTTTGCAAGCAATGGCTGGACAAACATTCATCTGGGATGATTTAAGACAGGGGTCTTCAAACTTGGCCCTTTTATGTCTTGTGGACTTCAACTCCCAGAATTCCTCAGCCGGGCACGAGGATTGGACTAGAAGATCTTCAAGAGCCCTAGGATTCCATGATTCATTGGGAAAGATAGTGGCATTCCTCTTTCTTCCATTAGATGAATTCTAGTGGAACCAGTTTAAAGTAATGGGCTAAAACAGGCATGTCAAACAGCCAGTCCACGGGGCGGATGTGTCACGCTGAAACTGCGCCCACCCCATTGCCGGCAATGGGGAAAATGTCCCGATACGTTGCATGATGTCACATGACGTCATGAGTTTGACACGCCTGGGCTAAAAACCCGAAGAAACCATTCTTAATAGCTAGCCTTTCTCTGATCATTCTTACTTTCTCCTTCCATAGGATATCAAAGTCTTCATAGAAAGGTGAGTATGTCTTCTGGGTGAACCAGTGCTCTGATGCTCTGTTGGTCCTTTATAAATTGGGTGGAGGCCTTCTGTTGAACTACTTTAATTTGGCTTATTTATAATAACTACAATAAAGACATTGTCTGCTTTTTGTCTGGCTTGGGACTTTCCCCCACTGCTGAGTTGAAGTGCTCTGCACTCTTCCTTGAATCAGTAGAAGACTATATCAGCTTGACTCTGGCTGTTTTCCTTACTGATCCCTGTTGCCTTTGATTCCAGATTCAAGGATCTGCCCAAAAATATTAATCATGAACAAATCTCAGAGCAACCTTGCAAGTTGTTGGGAGGATAAAATGAGGGCTGGTTGCTCAACAGAGCCAGTCTGATGTGGATTAGAGAATTGGAGATTGTAAAGATAGCCGGCACATAAATTTAACAAATAAATAAGTTCTAGTCCTATTTAGGCAAAAAAACCCCATCTGGGTGACCTTGGATCAAGAAGCAATGGAAAACCACTTCTGAAACCTTGCCAATACAACTGCAGGGATCTGTCCAGGCAATTGGCACGAGTTAACACTGACTTGAAAGCATAATTCTACTTCTACTTCTACTTCTACTTCTACTTCTACTTTTACTTCTATTACTACTACTATTAAGTTTCCTTGGTGCATCGTTTAATACTAAAGGAAAGTATTGAGAGCTTCAGAAATTCCCAGATATGACCACCAGATGGCGGTCAAGATCAAGCCTTGGCATTGAACAGTTCTTGCTGGTTTTTCTGTCTTTGCAGATACTGTCCCGGCGAGGACAAAGCAAGTCCACTGCCTGTGATTTCTCGTGATTTCAATTTAGGTCAGTTTAAAGGGCCTATTCAGTACATGGTCTGGAGAGAGATGTTGCTGGACTTAAGACCTTGTGAGTATCATGGGGGAACAGCATCAAAATCGCAACAAAGCCAAGCGAATTCTTACATGATGATTTGATCATGCGTAACTCATTTCAGTTCTGGTAAGGGTGGCATCATGGTTAGAGTATTAAGCTAAGAGGCTTTTTAGCCTCAGCTGAACCCTGTAATCTGCTGCGGCCTTGTCTAAAACGCTTCTCTCCCTATACTGTGGATTACAACTACCATGAACTGCAGATAAACCGCGTGGTTCCCAGGCTGATAAAAGATTCAGGAGGCTGTTACGTAAATTGCCAGATGCAAGCCTCTCCATTATCACTGAAAAGGCACACCTCTTTTCCAGATCATAGGAAAACTGTTAGAAGAGAAATAAAAAAAAGTTTCACCCTTACCGTACATGTTGAATCTAAACAGTTCAGCAGCTGGAATTGTTGTAAAGCCCATTCTTTTGCAATTCAAAACACTAAAAAATTGTGACTGGAAAGAATCATGATAAACAGTGCCAAGGAGCATAACAGTACAATTAATGTTTATGGATGATGGGCATAGTAGTGCCCAAGCCCTGGATGGAAACAGGTTGAGGATGGCAGGCTCAAAAATCAACCTTCAGCCCTCTCTTACCTTAATCTATTTCACAGAATTGGGAGGACAAAGGTTAAAAATTGCCTGGGTACAAGTGAGGTGTAACTACTCGTAGCTCATTGGAAGGAAGGCAAGCAAGTTCCCATCTGCCTTCTCACTTAAGAATTTGTTTCCATCTTTTTGGAAGGGGATTGTAACATTGACTAACTTTCAAAGTTCAAGTGGTTGCATTTTGCCACCAACCTCGAAGCTTTAGGAGCTGGCTGGTGGTTTGCAAAACATTTAGCCACGAGGTGATCCTATCACATCCTCACAGAAAATATAGGGGCTCCTGCCTGAGCAGGGGGTTGGACTAGAAGACCCTCGAGTTCCCTCCCAACTCCGTCATTCCGTGTTCCGTATAAAATGCTTTTTGCTGAGAACGGTTCTACTCGTTCTGCCAGAACTTTGTTGAAGGTAACAGAATAATAACAGAATAACAGATTTGGAAGGGACTTCGGAAGTCATCTAGCCCAACCCTCTGCTCAAGCAGGAAACCCAGATCCCGAGAGTGAGCTCACCTGGATATTTATACCTCCTTCTTTTCACAAAACTGGGCCAGGACAGAATAACCAAAGAGTTAGAAGGAACAGGTCTCTTCTTGAACACTAAAGAATCATTTCAAGTGTCTTCAGGGGAGAATCATGCAGAAAAGAATCCCCTTTTAGAACTTGCAGACGATGCCTTCAGGGAATTTGGGTTCTATCCAGGGGTAGGCAACCTTGGCTTTTATGACTCGCGGACTTCAACTCCCAGAATTCCTGAGCCAGCACGGCTCAGCATGGCAACCTCTCCCTTTCTCCTCAGCATGGCTGGCTCAGGAATTCTGGGAGTTGAAGTCCGCGAGTCATAAAGCGGCCTAAGGCCTAGGCCCGGGGTAGGCAACCTTGGCTCTTTTATGACTCGCGGACTTCAACTCCCAGAATTCCTGAGCCAGCCATGCTGAGGGGAAAGGGAGAGGTTTCCAAGCTGAGTCATAAAAGAGCCAAGGTTGCCTACCCCTGCCCTATACCATACTTACCAAGAGCAGCGAATCAGTCAGAAAGCTGGAAAGATCATGTGTATGTCCAGAGACATAACAACTAATAAAGTTGCAGATAGTCCTTGACTTACGACCACCGCACAGTTGTTAACTGAGTTTTGCCCCATTTTATGATCTTCCTTGCCGCAGTTGTTAAGTGAATCACTGAAGTTGTTAAATTAGTACTGAGTTGTTAAGTGAATCTGGCTTCCCCATTGACGTCGCTTACCAGAAAGTCGCAAAAGGTGATCACGTGACTCCGGTACACGGCAGCCGTCATAAATATGAACCAGTTGCCAAGCACCTGAATTTTGATTGCAGGACCATGGGGATGCTGCAGTAAGTGTGAAAAATGGTCATAAATTATCTTTTTCAGTGCTGTTGTCACTTTGAACAGTCACTAAACAAATCGTTGTAAGTTGAGGATTTAATCACCTAACTAGAATGTGGAAGTAATAGAACCCAAATCAACTAAAATTTGTCTAGTTTTTAGCAGGACAATAACAGGATTTCTTGATTGGCATTGCTGCAAACTGATGCTATCTACTCGGCATAGACCTGTTTTTAAACATCTTCTTGGGGGGACATTCCCAACTTCAAAATCAGTAACTGTGAGAGGGACCTTGGAGTCTTAGCGGATGGTCACTTAAATGTCAGCCAGCAGTGTGCAGCCGCCGCCAAAAAAAGCTAATACAATCCTTGGTTGAATAAACAGACATAGAATCAAAAATCACACGAAGCATTACTACCGCTTTATAAAGCCTTAGTAACTGGAATACTGCATCCAGTTTTGGTTACCACATCACAAAAAAGATGTTGAGACTTTGGAAAAAAGTGCAGAGAAAAGCAGCTAAGATGTTTATAAAGGCCTGGAGGCTAAAACATATGAAGAACGGTTTCAGGATTTGGGTTTGGCTATCTAGAGAAAAGAAGGACTGGGGTGACATGATAGCAGTATTCCATTATTTGAGGGGCTGCCACAAAGAGGAGGGGGTTTGTTTATTTTCCAAAGCACCAGAGGGCAGGACAAGAAACAATAGATGGAAGCTAATCAAGGAGAGAAGCAACCTGGAATTAAGGAGAAACTTCCTAACAGTGAGGACAATTAACCAATGGAACAGAAGTTGCCTTCAGAAGTTGTGGGTGCTTCATCACTGGAGGTTTAGTTGCCTGAGATGGTATAGGTTCTCCTGCTTGAGCAGGGGGTTGGACTAGAAGACCTTCAAGGTCCTTAACAGCTCCATTCTGATTGATTGAAAGTTGCCAAATATAGATAACTCTCTTATTGTTCTCCTCCCAACAGTCCCTTCCCATATAACCTTGGATCCTGCCACCAACCATCCGAACCTCGTGCTCTCCAAGGATCTTGACACAGTACGCTTGGAAGATCACCCCGAAGAAGAAATCCCCGATGGCCCAGAAAGATTTAGCAAGACTGTGTGTGTGTTGGGTGCCCAGGGCTTTACTTCGGGATGCCATTATTGGGAGGTAGACGTTGGAAATAAAACCAGCTGGGATATTGGGGTGGCCAAGGAGTCGGTGAACAGGAAGGAGGCCAAAGTGATGGTCAAGCCTAGCAATGGGTTTTGGGCCATTTGGCTACGGAATGGCACTGAGTACAAGGCCCTTGACTCTCCTTCCAAGCAGTTGCTCCTCAAGATCAAGCCTCAGAAAGTGGGGGTCTATTTAGATTATGAAGGAGGACAAGTCTCTTTTTACGATGCTGACACCATGACCCACATCTATACCTTTCTGGATGACTTCTCCGAGTGCCTGTACCCCATGTTTAGCCCTGGGGTCAACAAAGATGGTCTGAATGGTGAACCTCTCTGCCTCCTGTGCCCATGGATCTAGCAAGGACCACATAGGTTATTCAACTCTGTGTTGACTTTATTTCAGTTGTGAATAGTCTGAAAGTGCCTAACATGTCATGTTGTTGAAATTTGGGGGAACTGAGCGTATTCACGGAACCACATGAAAGTTGGCTTGAACTTGAACTTTTCCATATATGGAAAAAAGAAATTTAAGAAGAGATGATATTTTATTGTACACCGCCCAGAATCCCTTTTTGAGGGAGATGGGAAGTCCAGAAATGTGAAATATAAATAAATAAATAAATATTCCAACAAATTCAAACACAATAAATCAGCAGGTTTTGAGGGGCTCTGGAGAACGTTTTATGATTAGGACTAGCTATAATGGATGTTCTTCTGTAGACTAGCTTTCTTAACCTTTGACTATACCAGGGGTCTCCAAATGTGGCAATTTTCAGATTTGTGGACTTTAGTTCCTAGAATTCCTCAGCTAACCATGCTGGCTGGAGAATTCTGGGAGTTGGAATCCACAAGTCTTAAAGCTGCCACATTTGGAGACCCAAGGACTATACTTAACAACCTGGTTTCAACCCGTGTGTTCACTGCATTCTATTTAAAAACTCTGTGCTCTCACTTATGACATTGAATTAAGTCAATCCGAGTTCTGATTTTATGGGACCAGCATTTCTTGTCTATTTTTTTACCTCACAATCAGTATATTAATGCCTTGAAATTTGTATTTATCAGACTATATGTCTTCGTTTATAAGACATTTTGAGAAATGAGTTTCATATAGGTAGCAGACACTTCTGTGGCTCATTCTCCTTAAAAGGAAGTGGATTTTTCCAGTCCTACAAATCAAATAATAACAACATTCCGGTTGCTAGGGGGAAAAAAGAAGTTTGTGTTTTGAAAAGTATCTAAGGGACTAAAATGCTTTGGGGGACATGTCATTGCTTCTGGGAGAAGAGGTATACCAGTTCACTGGGGAAGCCTCATGGGAAACACAGTATCATAGAAAGACGTTGGTTGAACCAACCAGAGATTTTCTTCTCTAGCAATAGATTGGATCAGATTTTCAAAGATACATGCAAAGGTAAGTGTTTGTGAAGAGAAGTCTGCTGTTTTCATTTTTAAATACAATTTCAGGATTAATTTAATATAATTGTTCAATATAATTTCCAAAAGGCCCTCGTTGTGCTGTTTGCAATTGTTCACGAAGGCCCATTTGAGAGTTGCTTGTTTGATAAAATGTCAGATAAAAAAATCATTTTCTTTTAATTCCAAGATGTTGGAATAATTCTGTGGACTTCATAGCTTGTGATGGCAAACATTCCAGCTGGAGATTCATTTAGAATAAGTAGGACTTTGCAGTTTAGTATATGGAATAAGTTACATTAATATTTTATGTACTCAAACACACACAATCAGCTTAAGATTTTAAAATTTGTTTTTATTTATCACTGCCACATCTAGCCTGCTCTACCCCACACAATTCTGCTTAATGTTCTACTGGTTTTAATCTAGAGATTTTTCACTCTAGATTTTTCACTCTTAGACTACCTCCTTTGAAAAACTTTGGGAGAAGCCTATGATGGAATCTGTAAGTTGGTGCTTTTAGCCTTATCATTTATAGTAAGTTGCCCTCCAATATTCAGTAGAATGAAGTTAATTTGCAGGTGACGATTTATACTCTTTTTATAAATAACAGGAACTCCCCAAAGTGTACTATGGTAAAATGAACTGGGAGATTCATGAAAGCCAGATTTATTTAGGATCAGATATGGTTAGATACATATATATTGCACCAAGCCATGGTTTGTTTTAAATAAATAATAAGTAAATAAAATACATTTGGTCCCCCCCTCTCTGTGTGTGTGTGTGTGTGTGTGTGTGTGTGTGTGTGTGTGTGTGAATGTTTGTGTGCTTAATGCATGAACCAACCTTGTTTTCTCTTTTCTTCTTACTTCTATGCAATTACTCTATAGCTAGGGTGGGAAATCAGAGGGTGTCACCACCAAGGAGATAAGTCCATCTTTCTATTAAACAGCAGCAACAGATGAATAAAAAGGTAATTTTTCTTTAGTAATTTTTCAACCAATGTACTGTCTGAGTTTACATGCTAATACATATTTAATTCCTAATCTTTTCTTCTTTCCTCCAGCCAATGGTAAAATAACTCCCAGGTTTGATAACAGTCCATTTCTTCTTTTTCTTTCACTCTCACAGTCAGTCTGTCCATCTCTGAGCATTCTAGTATTTTTTAATTATTTCTTCATCTGATGGTATTCCTTCATTTTTCCAGTGTTGCGCAAATATAATTCTTGCTGCTGTTCTGACATGCAAAGTCAAGTATAAGCTTTGTTTATTTAGTCTTTTCTGGCATTATACCTAATAAAAAAAGTTCAGGTTTAACATCAACATGTTCTCCTAACATCTGTCCTAGCCAAGTATGTATCTTTTTCCAATAAGTATTTACTTTATCACATGTCCACCAAACATGATAATACGTGCCTGACTTATGTTTACATTTCCAACATCTATCTGACATATTTTTTAAACATTTTTGCCAATCTTGCTGGTGGCAAGTGCCCTCTATAAAACATTTTGTGTAGGTTTTCTTTATAGGAAGTTGACATTTTCAATTTATAGTTTCTTTCCCATAAATTTTGGGAAACGGATAATTTCTCATTGGCGGCTCTTTGTTTTCTCTTATGTTCTGCAGATGAGCCATTGTCTGATGTGAATTATGTCCAATCATTCTTTGCTGGTGACCGAGTTCATCTTTGCTGGGTTTTCTGAACGGCCGCAGTTGCAGATGCTCTTCTTTGTTCTGGTTTTCTCCATGTATGCTATGTCCCTTGCTGGAAATACTATCATCACCACTGTGATCAGGCTCAATCCGGTCCTTCATACACCCATGTACTTTTTCTTGACCAACCTCTCACTCCTAGAAATATGCTACACAACCACCATTGTTCCTAAGATGCTAGCAAGCCTGATGTCAGAACATGGGAAGAAGATAGCTCTCTGGGGTTGTGCTACCCAGATGTACTTCTTTACTTTGTTTGGGATCACAGAATGCTGTCTCCTTGCTGCCATGGCCTACGATCGCTATGTGGCTATCTGTAACCCCTTGCGTTATACCCTCATCATGAGCCCAACTCTCTGTGTCCAGCTCTCGATAGCATCCTGGTCAGTAGGATTGATGGTGGGGCTGGGTCAGGCCAACTATGTTTTTAGCCTGACTTTCTGTGGCCCCAATAGGATCAACCACTTCTTCTGTGACATCCCACCACTCTTGACGCTGGCTTGTGGTGACACCTCCAGAAATGTGATTGCTGTATACATGGTGGCCCTCCTTTTTATTACCACACCTTTCCTACTGATTCTGACCTCTTATGTCTACATTGTCATCTCTGTTTTGAAAATCCCATCAGCTGAGGGCCGTCAGAAAGCTTTCTCCACCTGTTCTTCTCACCTCATTGTGGTCTCGCTATTTTATGGGTCAGGCATTATCACGTACCTTCGGCCCAAATCCAGCTATTCAGCTGAGAGTGACAAACTGTTGGCCCTGTTCTATACAGTTGTGACATCCATGTTGAACCCCATAATCTACAGTTTGAGGAACAAGGAGGTTAAGGTGGCTTTGAGAAGAATGATGGGCAACAAACTATGCTCTGGGGAAGATCAACAGTGATTGTTATTGGAATGGTTTCTTATCCTGTGGTGTCCATATAATCCTACCGTGAATATTTTTTTTCTGACCAAAACTAGTTATCACCTAGATTGTTATATTTTTGTGTCTCTGCTGAGACAGGTATGTGAATGTTGGTTGGTTGTTACTCCTTGGCCAGATAAATAATCTGAATAATTGAAATCTAGAAACACTGGAGGGGAGTATCCTCAGTAGGTGGCCCCATCTAGTTGGCTAGCTTTTGGGTGGAGAAGTATTGAAGGTCCCAAGACTGTAGACTGAAGTGGAAAACTGAGAAGAAAAATATCCTGAAAGAAAGCAAGGATAAAGCACTTCTGTGTATTTCGTAGCCAAGAAAACATCATCTATTTATTTTAATGCTAGTTTTAATCTGGACTGAATCAATGTGACAATATTTCCTTTGCTGTTACAAGTTGCTTTGACAGATAGAAAGTTGGGACATACATCCATTAAACTTAAGTCAAAGTGCATGATCATCAGCAATTCAGGTTGACATGAGGGAGCTTTCATGATTATTTAGGGGTGTGCAGACAACTAGATCAGACTTGGACATTTTATGGTCCCAGCCCACATCCTGCCCTTTGGCTGTCCCTGTCCAGCCTGCTTGAAGTCAATTGGAAACTAAAAATCAAATGTAATTAAGCATACACCACAACCACAACACAACTGCATTACTTTTATTCTGAAGGTGACTGTTATTTTTTAAAATTTACGTATGTGCGTGTGTACATGTGTGCATATATATCTTCACAACCCTATTGGTTTCAGCCCTGCACAATACTGCCAGTATCTCATGTGACCTCTTGGGAAAATAAATTGCCCCTCCCTGTGCTACATCTTCATCTTCTGCTCAGTCTACACTTTCAACCCTGGTTGATATAAGCATGTTTTTAAAATTAGAAGAATCCCAAACATTAGACTAATGTATATAGATTGCATTGCATCCTCAAGTAGAATTTTGCAGGTCCCTGATCCCAAAACATTTTTCTGGCAAACAGAAAGTGCTACTCAACTATATGATATCTATTTAACTTTCACTTAGCGATCGTCCAAGGAATGTTGATTGGCTGGGAAAAGATACTAGGACGTGTGGAGTATACATATAGTCCTCAACTTACGACCACAACTCAGCTGAAGATTGTGTTGCTAAGCAAGACAGTTGTTAAGTGAGTTTTGCCCATACTTTACGACTTTTCTTGCTGCAGTTGTTAAGTGAATTACTGCAGTTGTTAAATTAGTAACATGGTTGTTAAGTGAATCTGACTTCCCCATTGACTTTATTTGTCAGAAGGTTACAAAAAGTGATCACGTGGCCCTAGGATGCTGCAACCGTCATAAATAGGAATCAGCTGTTAGGTGTTTGAATTTTGATCACAGGATCATGGAGATGCTGCAATGGTCATAGGTACAAAAAAACTGTCATAAATCACTTTTTTCAGTACTGTTGAAACTTGAAGCAGTCATTAAACGAATGGTTGTAGGTCAAGGAACACTTGTATATTGGAAAAAAAGGACAGTTTAAAGTAAAGTAGTCCATTATAGGTATTCCTCAAGTTACAACCATAATGGAGCCTGCCTATTACAGTCATAATGATTAGAACACCGGTCGTTCTCTTGACTGATCCAATTTTACAACTTTTTTGTGGTGATTGTAAAACCAGCATCACAGAATGAATCAGTTACTTATTTAGCGGAAGTGCCAGTTTTTGCTGAAACCAACATGGTCACGTAATCATAGGACACTGCAAACGTGGCCATGTTGCCGAGCACCCAAAGTGAAGTCATGTGATTGTGAAGGGGAGGGGCTGTCAGAACTTCCAATCTGGGTCATAGATCCCCTGTTTTGGGTCGGTCTTCATAAGAGGACTATTTGTATAAATAAATAAACTCTGTTCATGGCATGTTGCCTTTATCTTCTTTCAACGCCCCTCGTTTTCGTAATCCTGCCTCACAATTGCCTCATCAACCTCACTAGTTCATGTGCAAAATCCCATCAGCTGTTGTGTACATCATTCTCCTTTCCATAAGTCCAGAAAGAGGGACTGTATCCCATCCTCTTTTAGTGTCTGGCTTTGCTCCCAAGGCTACCAATAAACTGATTTGTGCGTCAGTGTCACTGTGTCCTGGTCTCTGGTTTAAAGCTATGCCTGTGGGGATTCCACTTGCCAAACACTGGAAAGAAAAAGAGATGCCGACTGTTGAAGAATGGATTTTGAAATTGATTGAGTTAGCAGAGATGGCAAAACTAACCGCCTTGATGAGAGATAATGGACTAGACAGCTATATAAGAGAGTGGAAACCATTTGTGGACTTTCTACATGCTAAGTTTAAGAACAGATGGTTAACAGAAGGATTTAAAGATTAGTGTAATGTTTAGCTTAACCTGTGGATTGCTTTTCTTCTTTTTTCATGTCTGTCTGCCTACTACCTACCATCCATCCATCCATCCATCCATCCATCCATCCATTATCTATCTATCTATCTATCTATCTATCTATCTATCTATCTATCTATCTATCTATCTATCTATCTATCTATCTATCATCTACCTTACATATTTGTAAAAGGGGAGGAAAATTTATTGCTTTTTTCATTTCAGCACTCAGCCAGGGTAGATCCTACAAGTTAAATGTTAAATTTAATTGACCGCTTTTTCCTCCTTTTTTGTACACTATTTTTTCTTTCTTTCTTTTTCTTTTTTGGTTAGGATTGAATGTATGTTTCTGTTTGTTAATTTTACCTTTCTGTATTTTATTCTCTACAATAAAACAACATATAAAAAAAGCTATGCCTGTGAAAATTCTCCTACAATCCTTCATTTTATAGATAATTTCTCATACCCGTGACCTCACGTTTCCTCAAAAAATAATTCAGTATGAAGAGCATAACTCTTAGTCTTCTGTTACACACACACACACACACACACACACACACACACACACACATATAGTGTGTATATGTATACACACACACACACACACACACATATATATACATACACATACATACAGAAATTTCATTATATACATTACAAAACTACAACATTACATTACTTTTTGACACAATCGCCATTCAAATTGAGGCACCACACCAGAAGAGGTGCCATAGAAAATCCCAGCAAATGTGAAGATGCCAAAGGAGGACTGCTATTGAAGTTCATGGAGCATGGTTTGACCATCAATTCAGAAGTCTACAGTGAAATGTTATGAAAATTCAGACAAGCCATCCATAACAAGTGTCGGGGCATGCTGACTTCTGGTGTTGGTTCACAATAATGCTTGCCCGCACACTGATAGATGGAACCAAGAACTTTTGAAGCAGTTCCATTGGGATGTTTTTTTATCACATACACCCCCTCCCCATAGGCCAAATTTAGTGCTGAATGACTGCTGCTAAGGAATTTCAAACCTTGTAAGTGCCTCAATTTGAATAGCGATTATGTTGAAAAGTAAATGTAATGCTGTAGTTTTCTAATGTGTATGATAAAAGTTCTGTATCTGATACATACAGAAGTTTGGCGGGTCGAATCCCGAGTGCCACATAACAGAATGAGCGCCTGTTACTCGTCCCAGCTTCTGCCAACCTAGCAGTTTGAAAGCATGTAAAAATGCAAGTAGAAAAATAGGGACCACTACGGTGGGAAGGTAACAGCGTTCCGTGCGCCTTTGGCGTCTAGTCATGCCAGCCACATGACCACATGACCTTGGCGTTGAAACGGAGATGAGCACCAGCCCCTAGAGTCGGAAACAACTAGCACGCATGTGTGGGGGAAGCTTTACCTTTTTATACATGTGTGTGTATGTATGTATATGTGTGTGTATATATATATACACACACATATACACATAATACACCACATTTTGGTAATTAACACATAGCTAATGCAATCACTTCCTATATGTTAAATAATTTCTCTTTTCTGTCAGATAAAAATATTACAATTTAGGGCCAACTTTTGGGTGGGCTTTGTAGTCTTCAACCAAAGTTTGAGAGAATGAATGAATGAATCTTCTTTCAACTGACTGAGATCTTCCCAATGAGAATTAACTATTAAAAGGGTGCATCTGTATGTAGCTGGTAGAAGCCATGATGATCACAGGCAATCCAGGGTGTCATCACACCAATGATAATATAATGCAAATGTCACATCCCTTCAGTGGTGGGATTCAAATATATGAACAACCCGGTTCTCTGTGTGGATACACATTCCGGAAGTCCATTCTGGGCCTGGGCAACAAAAAATTAGCTACCGGTTCTGCTGAATTGGTGAGAACTGGCTGAATCCCACCACTGCATCCCTCCCTTGCCCTCCCCATAATGCCATTCTGCAATGGATTTTGATACAGCTTTCTGCTGAAAATCGGTGGAAAATTGCAATGATTTCTTAGTGCCTTCCTGACAAAATGGGACAGTGTGATCTCCAAGGGACGCCACCAAGGATCTTGGTTGCCCACCCCCATAACTCAGGCCAGGCTGTATTCAAAGAACAGCCCCATCCTCATGAAGGGGGTAATAATTCAATAGGGATGGAATTATAAGGTGTAAGGAAAACTCACTTTTCTCTAATTGAACCCAAGAGGAAGATCTATGAACTTTGAGCCACTGGCTCAGGAGATACATTATTCACCTTGCTGTACTTCTGAGGCTCTTAGATGAACTGGTCCATTGTCAGAGGAAATGAATTTCTTGCCATTAAATTCATTAGTCTTAATAATGCCTGCTGGGATTTATTTACCAAGTTAAACAAAACTTGCATCACTTTTATTTTCTTTCTTTCTCATTCTTGGGCTGTTGGTTTTCATCAGCCATAAAGCTTTTATATGTCGACACATTGGTTGAATGGACACATTGCACTAAGCCCTGATTGGTTAAACTGTTCATGCAACATAATTATTTACACAGCACACACTAAGTTGTAAGCCAGGTTTGCAAACTATTACCGATGGAGTCATACACTAAGCCAGTGCTTCTCAACCTTGACAACTTGACGATGTAGGAACTTCAATTCCCAGAATTCCCCAGCCAGCCTCGCCAAGGTTGACAAACACTACACTAAGCCAATCCAAAACCAAATAACTTACATCACGTCTTAATACAAACGTTCCCAATCTTTTGGGCTGAAAGGCATATGTAGAAACTGGTGGATGCTATGCTGATATGGTGCAAGAAGTCAGGAGCCAGGATAGAGCTTAAAAGTACTATGAGTTTATTTCATGCTATCTACATACAAGAATCTGAACTACTCATGGTCAAGGCAAATTGGTGCCAAATAAGAGTCAACAGACTTCAAAGGGTGCTGGACTTAGGTCGCTTTTGATGGTGTAGAGCAGGGGTCCACAACCAATGGACCTATTTGCAATTGGGCCACAGAGTGGTGGGCTGGTGCACCCAACCACTCACAGCTCAACTTGCATGAGTGGCGGATTGGCGTGCATGCAGCATGTGTGCGCAGCTCGACTTATGCAAGTCAAGCTGCAAGTGTGTGCGCATGCATGCTGGCCCACTGCTCGCCTAAGTTGAGCTCCGTGTGTGCATGTGCACACCAGCCCACTGCTCTGTGGCCCAGTTCCCCTCCCCCCCGCTGAGCTGCTAAGCTGCAAATGTTGGGGACTGCTGGCATAGGGACTCCAAACTAAGATGCATTTGACCCCAACCTTAGGCTCAACCTGGTCATCTCTTACATCCTATCACAAAAAGGCCAAGATTGATGTCAGGCACCAAAAACTAAGAAAGACACATTCTAAGCAGATTTCTTTATGGCTCTTCACCTATAGACAGAAATCTTGCCAAACTGAAGTAGACTACTTGCACCATAAAAGATACACTCTGGGAGCTATTGGGGAGGAGTTGTCTTAACTCTCTTTCTCCCACACAAACCATCTAAACTGTGTTGTCTCTTGCTTTTCTGGAACGCGCTCCCTTCCTCTTGGAAATCCAGACAACACTCCATCACACCACCATATCTGAGCTGCAGTCATCCAGATGACTGCAAGATAACAGCAGGCTTGTCATCGAAAGGCCTTCTGGAATTTTGCAGTATAGATTTAACAGCCCTTCCTTAGAGCTTCAGCCCTGTCTGGAGGAAGGGCAAAGAAAATCAAATTGCCCAAATGAAGAAAAAGTGAAGAAGAGCAAGCTATAAACTGGGTTCACACATCCCATTAACCTGTAATGTGTATTTGACCTGGCATTTTCAATTGATCTTAAAATTTCTTTTGTTAAGTAAGTTTTGCCCCACTTTTCGACCTTTCTTTCCACATTTGTTAAGTGAGTCACTGCAGTTGTTAACTTAGCAATACAGTCGTTAAATGAATCTGACTTCCCCACTAACTTTGCTTGTCAGAAGTTGGCAGGAGATCACATGACCCCGGGACACTACAACCGTCATAAATGTGAGCCAGTTGCCAAGCATCTGAATTTTGATCATGTGATCATGGGGATGCTTCAACAGTTGTAAGTATGAAAAACAGTAGTGCCGTTGTAACTTTCAACAGTCACTAAATCAACTACCTTTACAGCTTGAATTTTTCCCTACTCATGGATTATTTGCCTGGACAATTTTCAGGAGGAAAAAATATAGAATGACTTTAATGCCCTGAAGACTTTAATTCCCTTTTGGTCTTGATGCTATGGCTTAAAAGGCTTGCAAAGTATTCCTCATCACCTCCATTCAGGCCAAGGAATATGAACCAGTTGCAAGTAAGTATTGGAGATTAGCTTTAAGGGATTGTAGAAGGCAAGTGTATCATATGTTGAAGTGGTTAGGTCTACAAATTTGGGCACTGCCAGAACAGCAAGACTCATAATTAATGTGAATGGTGGAGATGTTCTTATCTTCTTCAACCTACAGGAAGATGAAAAGAGACATAACTATTTCACCTCGTGCCTCTGCAGGATGTTTTTGTCAAAACTTATTCCAGCTTTGAAATACTAACCGCCAGCTTTTAACAATATTCGTAGTGCTGTTGTGCATAAATAACAGGGTAAAAATGAATGAACATAGTTTCAGAGATTTTTGAGCCTGATGTTCAGTGATGTACCATTGATTCCTTTATAATTGATGGGCCTCAAAATTCCTTTGTTCTGTACAACAGCAGCAGGACAGTGGTCAACAATGGTCTGAATCAGAGAGTGGTTTGAACAAAGCACCTTTCAAAGGTAGCCTTGGAAGTTGAGACCCATAAAAAAAACCCCTTTCCCTTAACTTGGATTCCACACTTGGAATACTGCATCCAGTTTTGGTCACCACGATGTAAAAAAGATGTCGAGACTCTAGAAAGAGTACAGAGAAGAGCAACAAAGATGATTGGGGGACTGGAGGCTAAAACATATAGGGAACGGTTGCTGGAATTGGGTATGTGTTGTTTAACAAAGAGAAGGACGAGGGGGGACATGATAGCAGTGTTCCAATATCTCAGGGGCTGCCACAAAGAAGAGGGAGCCAAGCTATTCTCCAAAGCACCTGAAAGCAGGACAAGAAGCAACGGATGGAAACTAGTCAAGGAGAGAAGCAACCTAGAACTAAGGAGAAACTTCCTGACAGTTAGAACAATTAATCAGTGGAACAACCTGCCTCCGGAAGCGGTGAATGCTCCAACACTGGAAATTTTTAAGAAGAGACTGGACAGCCATTTGTCTGAAATGGTGTAGGGTTTCCTGCCTGAGCAGGGGGTTGGACAAGATGGCCTCCAAGGTCCCTTCCAACTTCTTCTTCTTCTTCTTCTTCTTCTTCTTCTTCTTCTTCTTCTTCTTCTTCTTCTTCTTCTTCTTCTTCTTCTTATTATTATTATTATTATTATTATTATTATTATTATTATTATTATTATTATTATTATTATTATTATTATTATTGGAAACAAAGACACTTTGAGAAGCTGTGTAACAGTGATTGACAAGAAAAGATAATTTGGTAGGGAAATAGTAAAGGAGTAGCTGAATTTAACAAAATACTCCCATTTTGATTAGAACAGTGAAATTAAATTGATTGGCAGGGGATTCAGCCAGACAATGGAAGAATGAATGCAAGAAGAACAGCTTTTACCACTGGAAAGTTCCTGCTGTTGACTGCAATAGTTAGAAATGTTCTCCATAGTATAACCTCTATGATCTTATAGTCTCAAAGTCTATGATCTCTGGCTGGGGTGCACAAAGGCTGGTGCTTACATGAACTGGAGATACAGAAATGGGAGTGGAATTCAACATACGGAGATAGCATAAGGTGGAGAGAACTGTCAGAGAGGAGTGATTTATTAACAATTTTTAATCAAGAGCATCCTTATCATCAAAGACCAAAACAACAGAATAGGAGATATAGTAGCTTTGCCTAGATATATGACATTCTTCCTCTCCCTCTCCGTAATGTTTTTGGAGGCCTCATATTGTAGGTTTTGGCGTCAGATGTTGAAACATTTTCCCACTGTATGCAAGTGGAAAGGGAATATATTTTGTTTGGATAATGTTGCCGTGGATTAGAAAAGGGTGGGGAGGTGTATGTCTGTGTGCATATTTGTGTATGTCTAGGAAGGACAGTGATATACTGACTCATTGTTCCGTTAGTTTTAATGGGTGGGACTGACCCAGAGAAGAAAAGGTCATGACAAATCTATTTATCTTAAAAGTTTGTTTGGGGGGGCAGAAAAAGGATAGTAGAATACCCCATCTAGAAACTATTAGTGTGACAAAGTAACACTAATATCCTCTCAAATATCCTTGAGAATTTATGTAAAAATGACACACACACACACACACACACACGCACACACACACGGGGGGAGAGAGAGAGAGAGAGAGAGAGAGAGAGAGAGAGAGAGAAAGAGAGACAGAGAGACAGAGAGACAGAGAGAGACAGAGACAGAGACAGAGAGACAGAGAAGGGGGGAGAGAGAAAAAGAGAGAAGGGGAGAGAGAGAAGGAGGAGAGAGAGAGAGAGAAAAAGGAGAGGGAGGGAGGGAAAGAGAGAGAGAGAGAGAGAGAGAGAGAGAGAGAGAGAGAGAGAGAGAGAGAGAGAGAGAGAGAGAGAGAGAGAGAGAGAGAGAGAGAGAGAGATATTCCTGAGGACCAATTCACATTTTAGGTAAGGAATGCCTAAAGGAATGCCTAAAGGAATGCCTCTGTGTGTTCTCTATGCTTCTATCTATCTATCTATCTTCTACCTCTTTCAGGATGAGCAGGCAAATGGAGAATGTCACCGCAGTGACGGAATTCATCCTAACTGGACTTTCAGACCTCGCAGCCATCCGCTTCTCCCTGTTTGTGGTCTTTCTGCTTATTTATCTAGTCACACTAATGGGCAATGGCGCCATCCTCCTTGCCATAGCAACTAATTCTCAGTTGCACAACCCCATGTATTTCTTCCTCAGTAATCTTTCCTTGCTGGACATCTTCTGCCCCACAGCTACGGTGCCCAAGATGCTGGAGAATCTTTTGACAGAATGCAGTTCCATCTCCTTCGCTGGCTGTGTGCTACAACTCTACTTCTTAGTGGCCCTGGCAGGGACGGAAGTCTTCCTCTTGGCCGTCATGGCCTATGACCGCTATGTGGCCATATGCAACCCTTTGCGATACACTGTCATCATGAACAAAAAGCTGTGCCTTCAGATGGTTTCAGGCACGTGGACCACTGGCTTCCTCAACTCCCTGTTGCACACTGTAATGACCTTCACGCTTCCTTACTGCCAACTAAATAAAGTCAACCAATATTATTGTGACATCCCACCCGTGTTAGCTTTAGCATGTGCCTCCACCTATGCGGCTGAGATGGTTGTCCTTATCTTTGGGGGAATTTTTGGGGTGGGGGCATTTCTAGCCACTCTGATCTCTTACGTCCATATCATTTCCTCAATTCTGAGGATCCGTTCTGCGGAAGGGAAGCGCAAGGCGTTCTCCACTTGTGCCTCTCATCTAATAGTGGTCTGTCTTTTCTATGGGACTACGATCTTCACTTATGTCAGGCCTTCCTCAAGCCATCATCCAAACCAGGACAGGCTGGTGAGCATGCTGTATGGAGTGATTACCCCAATGCTGAACCCCTTAATCTATAGCCTTAGAAACAAGGAGGTGAAAGGAGTTTTGAAAAGGCTGATAAATCCCAAATAGTTCTGGTGCTGAGGGGGTAGAAAGGTGGGTCCAGCAAAATTTGTTTTCCGTTCAGTGATGTGTAACTTAGTCAACCTTGGAATCACCGTTACACCCACACCAATGTAATCCTAATCCTGATTCAAGGAAAAGAAGCATCTAATTAATATATTTGCTATTTTGTCCTTCTTCAAAATAGCCTGCCATAAATATTTAAAATATTTGGATGCTAAATGAAGAAATTACAATAAAATGAGGGATCTTCCTAAAAATCAGTGAATATTGAGAGAAGAGTTCTTACTTATTGGCTAAAAATGATTGGGCACAGAAAGAGGCAGCATCTAGGTACCTGGATCTGGTTTTGTAAATCTTTGAAGCCAGATGCGGTTAGTACTCGTACAGAAGACCACTAGAAAATCACTGGGCTATAAGATAGACTGGGAAAGTGAAAAAAAATGTTGTCTAGAAAATGATAGGGATGTGTTCATGTAGTTACCAGAAGCTGAGCTTGGAGGTGGGAGTGGAGACCATTGTCATTGGAAGGCATTTCAAGAATTATATAAAACATACTATAGCTGGAAGAGTTAGAAGTATCTCTTTCTGTGTTGACCAACTTTTTAATCTTCAGACCAAGTGGCAGAAAATCAGGAGTCTGGTGGTGCTTTTTTAAATTGGAAAATGTTATTAAAAGGCACGATGCATCTGATGACAACAACTGCAGTTCAAAATAACAACAACAACCCCTCTGTTTTTTTAATCAGATGTGCTAATTGGGAAAGGTATTCCTGATTTTCAATCCTTAACCCAAGATAATATCCCTTGGTTCTGCTCATTGCATTTTCCACGTGAGCTTTATTCGTTCTGTTCTGTAAATATATTAAAATTAGTATTATCAAGAGATTTGGGAAAGGGTCTGTTTTTGCTTTTGCTCATGTGACTCCATAAAATAGATGTATATGTATAAAAATTAAAAAAGCGAATGCATGAAAAATCCGAAACATTGCGGTTTCTTTTACTGTGTGCAGCTAGTCCTTGACTTACGACCACAACTGAGCCCAACATTTTTGTTGCTAAGCAAGACTGTCGTTAAGTGAGTTTTGCCCCATTTTATGACCTTTCTTGCCGCGATTGTTAAGTGAATCACTTTAGTTAAGTGTTACTAACTTAACAGTTGTTAAGTCAATCTGGCAATTGACTTTATTTGCCAGGTGATGCCATGACCCTGATGACAGCAGTAGATTATTAATCAGAAATTTCTAATGACTCTAAAGTTCTGTAGGAGAAGCCACCTGCAAGTCATAAACTCAGACAAGTTAACTACTGTATATACCAATAAGAAAAGCAGAAGTTGCTGGCTAACTGAAACCTCATGCAGAGGAAATATAGAAATAACTATAGAAGCCGAGCTGTCTTAACAGAAAATTAGATGGTGATAGATAACACGTGCACATAGGGGCTTCCTGGAACATGGGAGGGTATATATATATCAAAAATACAAGATACAAAAGTTAAAAAAAATAAAATAATTGTGCCCGATGCAATAAATTAATTAAAATCAATATTAAAACCCCAAACCCATCAGACCAGGCCGGCTTGTTTGAATAAATAAGTTTTTAGATCACAGCGGAAGGAGCGAAGGTCGGAAGCCATCCGGAGCTCAACCGGTAAGCGGTTCCAAAGGTCTGGCACGCCCACAGAGAATGCCCTCCCCCTGGGGGTCACCAGTCGACATTCTCTGACCGGTGGCACCCTGAGGAGGCCCTCTCTGTGGGAGCGCACTGGACGAAGGGAAGTTGACGCCGGCAGCAGGTGCTCCCATAGGTAATCCGGACCCATGCCATGTAGGGCTTTATAGGTCATCACCTATAAAGTGATTTTAGGCACTCCGGATTAGTTTATTGGATGATTAGACAAGGGGCGTTGAGAGTGATAGGAGAGAGAGGAATCTGCGTCATGAGTAGGATATAATAATGTATCAAACAGCTGTTTAAGGTATGGCTGGACTACTAGTGTGCTTCAGCTCACCAAGCCTTTGCAAACGCTTCTTTTTAAATAAAACTTTGTTGCTGGAATTCCAAGTGAGTTTGTTTGTTTTGGGATCGTGAGCCACGTTCCAAACACTGAGACACTGAGATACGGCAACTGTCATAAATACGAGCCAGTTACCAAGCGTTTGATCACATGGCCGTGGAGATGCTGCAACGGTTTTAAGTGTGAAACATGGTCATACGTCACTGTTTTCAGTGACGTTGCAACTTCAAACGGGGGTCACTAAACAAAATGGTTGAGAACTCCTACATTTCTCTCTTTTTAAAGCTTAATATCAGGGCTGCGCACACTTTGAAAATGATGCAGATGTACTTTGGAGTTTATCTGAGTGCAGCATTTCTCAATGTATTCTTCAAAGGTCTCTTGCTTGTCTGCGGCTGTGCAATTCAAGGTTGAAAATAAAATAAAGTCTAAATTAAAAGAAAAAGTCCCTAGGAACAGTTGCTATATCCAGAATTGACCAAGAGCAGTTCCTATATCCAGAATGGATTCCAAAGTAATGCGGAGGCATCTGTTACAAATGAAGACTCGAGGAGCTGAATGTGAAAATTAAAAACAAAAAAACACAGAAATAAGCTGAGTTTATTGACAGCTGGGCTGGAATGAACAAAAACATCCCTTAGATGTTAGATCTATGATAGTCCAGCCTACATAAAGGAGCTAAAGTTGGGATGCCCAGTGCTCTCAATTCTTCTCCCACAACAGCAACTCTGGGAAAAAAACTTGAGGAAGGATTAGCCCAAAGTCCTCAGAGAGCTTCTGTGTTTGATGATGGACTCTCCCTGTTCAACAATTTCACCAATGAACCATCTCTCTATACCGCCCCCCCTCCGGTGGTGGAGAGAAATGGACTGACCCAGACACCCAAGAAGTTTCATTGTTGAGGGGGGACTAGAACATGGATCTCTCAACTTCTAGGGCAGCCCCTTCACCACTGAAGCATCTTGTCCCTTTCCCTGATAGGAATGGACTGGCCCAATCACAGGAAGCTTCCATTGTTGAGAGGGAGGACTAGGACATGGATCTCCCCATTTGTAGTTCAGCACCTTTACCAATGAACCATCTTGCCCCTTAGTCTGATAGAAATGGACTGGCCCAATCACAGGAAGCTTCCATTGTTGGGGGGGGGATTAGGATATGGATCTCCCCACTTCTAGTCCAGCACTTTTACCAATGAACCATCTTGCCCCTTGGACTGAGAGAAATGGACTGGCCCAATCACAGGAAGCTTCCATTGTTGTTGGGGGATTAGAACTTGGATCTTTGAACCTCTAGGGCAGCACCTTCACCACTGAACCGTCTTGCCCCTTGCTCTGAGAGAAATGAACCAGTCCAGTCGCAGGAAGCTTCCATTGTTGAAGGGGGACTAGAACTTGGATTTGTCCATTTTTTTTGTCCAACACCTTCACCACTGAACCATCTTGCCCCTGAGAGTCTGATAGAAGTGGACTGGCCCAGTCAGAGGAAGCTTCCATTGTTGAGGGGGGAGTAGAACATGGAATTCCTCATTTCTAGTCCAGCACTTTTACCACTGAACCATCTTGTTCTCCTCAGGCTGAGAGAAATGTCTTCAGTAGTAAAGAAATGCAGCCATTGTAAACAAAAATAAGGCCTCATCTTAACCCTGGCCCCTCCTTGGCTTATAAAGCTCATGGTTTATAAACTGGGAATCATAGTTTACCCAGCCCAGCGCCTCTTAAACAAGGGAAAATTACCCAAATTGAATAAATAAATGGTTCTTTTGGGTCAAGAGACCTGGACTAATTACCCATCACAACAAGGAATTTTAAATGGGCTTTAAATTTAATTTCAATTTAAAATGTAAATTTTTTTAAAAAAATCAAATTAAATTTAAATTGCCATCTGTGCTAAAATATATTTAAAAAGATCTCCCAAAATATTAAGATAAAAAATGGATGACATGGCTCCTGACCTTCGCTCCTTCCGCCGTGACCTAAAAACTTACTTATTTGAACAAGCCGGCCTGGTCTGATGGGAGTGGGGTATTTTAATATTAATTTTATTAATTTTTATTGTAATTTGGGCTACACTATTTAATTCTTTCTTAAATTTTGTACATTGTATTTTTTATTGTATTGCCCTGTACACCGCCCTGAGTCCTTCGAGAGAAGGGCGGTATAGAAATTAAATTATTATTATTATTATTATTATTATTATTATTATTATTATTATTATTATTATTATTATTATTATTATTATTTGTTGAGATGGTGTAAAAATCATTTAGTGATATTGTTTTTAATAATACAGGGAGTCCTCAAGTTATGACCATTCGTTTAGCAACTGTTGGAAAGTATGACCATACTGAAGCAACTTTCGACCAGGCCTCAAAAGAGTTTGATAAGACTTTTTGATAAGTGGTTTTGGGTAATGAAGGATAAAGTTTGGGAAGCCCTGGCTTAGTTCACGGTAAGAGCCAGTTAACTGTACATTCAATGGTGCCTCATTAAAGATTTCCTTTGCTTTCTCCTACTGTATGTTGCAGCAATCTGCCACATGAGGAATAGCAGCACCATGGAGAATATCATCCTGACCTTGGGACCTTCCCTTGCTCTGTTGATATTTGTGCTAGAAAAGACAAAATTGTTGCAAAATCCTTAGAGCTTCCAATTCCCCAGCCCCCAGTAATTCCCACTGCATTGCAGACTTCACAGAGGAAATAGGGCTGGTAATAAAAAAAGATGAGTCTCCCTCTTGTGTGTTTTCAGAGCACATGGGGAAAAAAACACACCCTCCTGGCTTTTGGGGTTAAGAAGATGGACAAACAGCAGCTGTCGACAGTGAGTACTGAGAGATACTAATTTTATGTATCGTGAGGGCCAGGTCTGAAGGAGAAGGAGGAAGAAAGGAAGTGGGACAGCTAGGATTTAGCCCACTAAAAGGTAAAGCTAAAGGTTCCCCCGCACATGCGTGCTAGTCGTTTCCGACTCTAGGGGCCAGTGCTCATCTCCGTTTCAAAGCCGAAGAGGCAGCGCTTGTCTGAGGACGTCTCCGTGGTCATGTGGCCGGCATGACTAGATGCCAAAGGTGCATGGAACGCTGTTACCTTCCCACCGTAGTGGTCCCTATTTTTCTACTTGCATTTTTACGTGCTTTCGAACTGCTAGGTTGGCAGAAGCTGGGACGAGTAACAGGCGCTCACTCTGTTACGCGGCACTCGGGATTCGACTCACCAAACTGCCGACCTTCTGATCGACAAGCTCAGTGTCCTAACCCACTGAGCCACCGCGTCCCTTGATTTAGCCCACTAGGACCAGCCAAACACAACAGGAAGACCTGGAACAGAAGAGGTTCAGGGAAGGATCTGAAAAAGAAGCTCGGAGGCCCAGACCTCTCCATCAGAATCCAAAATAGAAGAAGAGTAGCACTGAAATTGGCCAATGTCTAGATAGCAGAGGCTTTTGTTTTTGCAGTGATTAACTGGAGACCTTTGAGAAGCTCTTCAAGCATGTCAACAGCACTCTAGCTCTATTCTCATCTGCCCTCAGCAACTGCAAAATGTAACAGAGAACACTCATGCTTAGTAGCTGTGAGAGCCTTCTCCTCCAATGTAGAATAGAATAGTATAGAATAACAGAGTCGGAAGGGGCCTTGGAGGTCTTCTAGTCCAACCTCCTGCTCAGGCAGGAAACCCTACACCATTTCAGACAAGTGGTTGTCCAGTCTCTTCTTAAAAACTTCCAGTGTTGGAGCATTCACAATTTCTGGAGGCCAGTTACAGTATTCCACTGGTTAATTTGTTCTGTCAGGAAATTTCTCTTTAATTCTAGGTTGCTTCTCTCCTTGATTAGTTTCCATCCATTGCTTCTTGTCCTGCCTTCAGGTGCTTTGGAGAATAGCTTCTTTGTGACAACCCCTGTGATACTGGAACACTGCTATCATGTCACAATTAGTCCTTCTTTTTATTAAACTAGACTTACCCAATTCCAGCAACCATTCCTTATATGTTTTAGCCTCCAGTCCCCTAATCATCTTTGTTGCTCTTCTCAGCAGTTTTTCTAGTGTCTCAACATCTTTTTTTACATCGTGGTGGTGTAAAATGTATTTGCCAAATACGCTTTGCGAGTCCCCCAACTTGATGGCTATCGTATGGTACTAAAGTCCTTCTACCTTTCCAGATACTACATTCTTTTTTTAAAAATGTAGCTGAATTACTCATCCTTATTCATTATATTTTGCAGCTTCCACATACCATGTATAATTTTATATGTATATACCATACATTTCCTTATATGGTCTTTTTGACTCAGTCTGAAAGGATGTCTGAAAAGCGTTTTTTCCCCCAAAGCTTTAATGCTGCCTTGTTAGAAAATTCATTTAGGTTCCCCACCCCTACCGGAATCTTTCTGCAAAACTTTCCCCACCTTCCCCCAACCCACAGACAGGTGAGTTCAGGAATAAGATGCCAGGATAGATGAAAACAACTTGTTCAGACTGAAATAAATATTTCACAATGGATCGAAGGTTACAGGTTCCTGCAATGTTTGGAGGGAAAAATAATAATTGGATTTAACAGAAATGGATAATACTATGATTGCTACATCTGCAAACAAACAGATGATGAATATAATAATATATAGTCAAAACGGCTAGCTTGAGGCTAAATGTGTAAATTAAGATTCATCTTAAATAAAGCAAGCAAATAAACTTCATTTTTTTAACTAAGTGATGTACTGCTCCCAAATGAAAATTTGAATGATTTTGCAACAAACTGACCTAAAACCCTTATCAGAACAGGATGGGATTTAATGGACCAATATGTAGAGAAATCAGTGATTGCCATCTGAATTTATGACGTTGTGTAAGGCTCCGGGGCTATCTGATGGTTTTAATACAGGGTTTTATACATTTAACAAAAACTTCCCTTATTTCCATCAGAATAAACATGTCAAAATGAAAGGCTGTTATTTTCCTAAGACACAGAAAGAATTAATGAGTTCACTGCCCACTTCTCATGAACCCCCCCCCCCGTGAAGTGGAGTCTTTCCAATTTAACTTTAAAATGTAATTTCTTTTGTTTTTGGTCTCTTACTGCAAATAGTTTTAAAGCCATTGATATGGAAACCTATAGGTCAAGATGGATTTTGTTCCTGAAAGAAGAATTGTAGACCCAAGTAAGGACTATTGTACTCATATGAGCTAATTACTCTGTCCTGCAAGAGCGAAAGTCTAAGGTTTTAAAATACTACATTTTGCATTTATTCTACTTTCTGCTTTCTAATATCTACGTAATATTGTCAACTGTAGGTATTGGCAACATCTGGCAGTGTTCCATTCTTGGAACAGAAATACAGCACGGTTTACTGTTGGAAGCCTCGTACTTTTTCTACATGTTTTCTACATGTTTTTCCCTTTAAATCTTTTACAGGGAGAATGCTACCCTTTGAGCAAGGGACCAGAGAACAGGACCCAAGTGACAGAATTTATTTTAATGGGACTTTCGGACCTCCCAGCCGTCCGGTTCTCCCTGTTTGTCATCATTTTGCTTATCTATTTAGTCACACTATTGGGCAATGGCACCATCCTCCTTGCCATAGGAGCTAATTCTCAACTGCACAACCCCATGTATTTCTTTCTCAGTAATCTTTCCTTGCTGGACATCTTCTGCCCCACAGCTACGGTGCCCAAGATGCTGGAGAACCTTTTGACAGAATGCAGTTCCATCTCCTTCGCTGGCTGTGTTCTACAACTCTACTTCTTAGTGGCCCTGGCAGGGACGGAGGTCTTCCTCTTGGCCGTCATGGCCTATGACCGCTATGTGGCCATATGCAACCCTTTGCGATACACTGTCATCATGAACAAAAAGCTGTGCCTTCAGATGACTGCTGGAACATGGGTCACCGGCTTCCTCAATTCATTGCTGCATACAACTTTGACTTTCATTCTACCTTACTGCGACTCCAATAGAATTAACCAATTCTATTGTGACATCCCACCAGTCTTGGCCATATCTTCTGCTTCCACCTATGTGGCAGAGATGGTTGTCCTCATTGTTGCTGGCATATTTGGTGTGGGGGCTTTTCTAATCACCTTGATTTCCTACACTCACATCATTGCCACCATTCTGAGGATCCGTTCTGCCGAGGGAAAACAGAAGGCCTTTTCTACCTGCGCCTCCCACTTAATAGTGGTCTGTCTTTTCTATGGAACCACCATATTCACCTACATAAGACCTTCCTCCAGTTACCATCCAGACCAGGATAGGCTAGTGAGCATGCTCTATGGGATGATTACTCCCATGCTAAATCCCTTGATTTATAGCCTTAGAAACAAAGAGGTGAAAAAGGTCCTTGAGCGCCTAATAGTAGGTCAATTCCATTAACATCAGAAGAATTTAATGAGACTGTCAGAAAAGATATTTTGTACTCCCTTGCCTCGGGGTAGAGTCGGGACAACTGAATGGAGCTGAGAATTTACTGGCTGGATGCCCTTCGTGATGCCTACAGGAAGCTAATAGCAGATATTTTCTCTTTGTACCCATATGTACTGTAAAAGAAAACAAAATATTGGTTGATAGTCCTTTATCTTCATTTGCCTGGAGTGTAGTGAAAAGCAGACTGTGAGGTCCCAAAGAAATGTATCCTCAGTTATTTCAGCTTTGTAGCTTTCTTTGTTGCCTGTCATTCTATTGGGAGGGGGTGAGCCTTCGGGGATGCTTTGCACTGTGCTTTGTTGTCTTGTTGCCCTTCCCCTGGGGGATGGAATGTCTCGCCTTTATTTGAGAAACAGTTTTGTGCTTGAAGCCAGAAGAAATCAAAAGTGAGAGAGACTTTGAAGAGCTCGCCAAAAGGACCGGTTAACAAAACACGATGCCACCTGTGGATTGGCTGGGATTCGAATGAACACTGGGACACTGGGGGGGGGTGAGGAGTATTGAATGCTACTTATAATCTATCACTTTGCAGGTTTTTCTCTCAGATCTCGCCTTGATTCCCTGCTGTCACTAGCCCCTAATAAAAGTTTGCTTTTGAGACGATGCTTGTTTCAAGAGTTCTGCTTTCTTGGGAGGCTTAGCTGAAGTAGGTCCTTATGTATTTCCTTATTAGATAGATTTTCTTGAGTTCATAGAAAATTTGGACCCTGAAGTTGAAGATGAAATGCAGTGAATAAATCCAGTCCATATTTGAGACTATTCGTGCCCTTGTCTCTCACATTGACTCAAGACCCATTTTTGACGATTTAGTACAACCGGTGATAATGCTGTCTCATTCCCAAGTTTATAACTACTTCAGAATAAGTTGAGGCAGATTTCAAACCTAAAACTTGCATCCATCAGAATTTTGTACATACAGTGCAAGCTAAGTTATAACTCTGTCCAGAGATAATAGCATTTTTCCATGTGGAGCTTTTAATACAAGTAGTCCTTGATTTACTACAGTTCATTTAGGGACCGTTTGAAGTTACAATGGCACTGAAAAAAGTGACTTCTGACCGTTTTTCACACAACCACTGCAGCATCCCTGTGGTCCCATGATGAAAATGCAGACCCTCGGCAACTGACCCATTCATGATAGTTGCAGTGTTTTGGGGTCATGTGATCACCTTTTGTGACCTTCTGACAAGCAAAATGAATGGGAAGCCAGATTCGCTTTACAACTGTGTTACTAACTTAACAACTTAACAACTGTGGCAAAAAGGTGGCAAAATTCACTTAACAAATGTCTCAGTAACAGAAATTTTAGGCTCAATTGTGGTTATAAGTTGAGTACTACCTGTATGAGACAATCTTTAGGGATACTGTCTAGCTTTTATTTATCTTTCCTAGACCTAGAGCATAGTCCTCAACCCCCGGTCCGTGGACTGATACTGGGCCGCAGCATGTCAGCAACCGGTCTGCGCAAACAAGCAAAGCCCCATCCATGGGTGTTCTGAACCAGCCCTCTTCTCGCACCCCTAATCAAAAGAAGAGACTGGAAAGCGTCCAAGACCAAAAGGCTTCTGCCAAGTTTTAATTACACTGTTACAAAAATACAAGAGCTTGACTTCTCAAACGGAAAAGTTGCTTTCAGCAACCAGCCCCTCCCCAAACACTTCTTTTATAGAGAGCTCAGGGCGTGGTCTCCCTGTGCCTCCTCCCGAGGAGTCCCATAGCCTTTCTTTGTTTGTCCCTGCTCGTCTGCCTCCTGCGTCGGGCGTCCTTGAACAGGGCCAGCTGTGGGTCATCATCCTCCGCACTCTCGGGCTCACGCAGCTGAGAAGAGGTTCCCGGCTGAGGACTCTGCAAAGCCTCCAAACCATCATCAGCCGGTTCGTCTCCCTCCTCCCCTGCATCTGAGTCCTCCGATACATCGGACCCGGCTGTCGGACCCACAGGCTGGCCCTGAGTCACAACAATGGGATGCTGGCAGCACACAAAACCACACACCCTCCAGTCCGAGGAAAAACCTTTCTCCACGGAACCAGTCCCTGGTGCCCAAAAGGTTGGGGACAACGGTCCTAGAAGACTCATCTGAAAAGACTCATCCTTGACTTTGAACCCTCTAAGATATTTTTAGACTTTCTAAGCTTTGCATGATTTTGGTTTACATCATTACTTTCCAAACTTGGCTGCTTTAAGATATATAGACTTGAAAAAGAGGAAGCTGAAGTTCACTTATTTTAAAGTGGCCGTGTTTAAAAATCCCTGGTTTACACCAGTCTCTTTGCTTTATAGGAAGAAAGCAGAACAGAAATAAATTAGAATAGGTACTTCATTTAGGTCTTTATTTTGCAATGGGAAATAGAAGGGGCTCTTGATACTTGATTAATTTCAGGAAAGCAAATTTATTCGGTTTGGGGGATGATGGCCCAAACCTCAGAAATCGTTACGCTGCAAAGAGATCTTATATTGCAGTTTCCTCCAGAATACATAAAAATTCAGAGAAGCTGAGTGGAGCAGGCAGCTTATTATACTCCATCTGAAGGATTAAAGCATTCAGAATAACTTTGCATGAAGAACCTTGCTTCTTTTGAAGAAGTGCATCACCCCAACTCCTTTCTGCTTTATTCCAAATGCTTGATGAATTGCAAAATCTATAGCCTCTTTCTTTCTGCTTTATATAGTTACTAATCATCTACTTTTCCTTTCCCTACTTTTTATGTCGTCCAATTTTTAACTTGTCTGTCAGCTTTTACACAAACCAAATGTTAGACCACACTTGGAAAATTGTACCCAGTTTTGGTCACCACAATATAAAAAAGATGTTGAGACTCTAAAAAGAGCGAAGAGAAGAGCAACAAAGAAGATTAGCGGACTGAAGGCTAAAATATATGAAGAACAGTTACAGGAATTGGGCATGTATAAACTAGTGAGGAAAAAAAAGACTAGGAGGTGACATGATAGCAGTGTTCCAATATTTGAGGGGCTGCCACAAAGAAGAGGGGTTCAACCTATTCTCCAAAGCAGGGCTTTTCAATCTTTTCACCCATTGTACCACTTTTAGGATATGACAACATCCGAGTACCACCAATCGCCTAGCAAGGTGTCAAAAACTTGACCAATAAAAAGGAAAAAAGTGATGAAGTACAGGTAGTCCTTGACTTACAACAGTTTGCTTAGTGACTGTTCGAAGTTACAATGGCACTGAAAAAAGTGCCACCTCAAGCCACAGCGGAGCAAAACACCTGCCTGCCCACCCTGCAGTGCTCTTCCTCCTGTCCGAGGTTTTCATTGTCCAAGCATTTCTGTTGAGGATTGGCAGGGACTCGATCTGAGCCTCTACGTAGAATTAAGCACTGCTCCCCCCACCTCCCATTCCCGGTCCTCTCTTATACTCACAAGGAGACGGTGTGGTTGGGCAGCAGGGAGGTGTACAAAGTTCCTGCCAACTCGCCTCTGCTCTGAGTGCTCAACAGTGCAGAGACAGCTGTCAACAATCAGGTCCGGGCAATTCCTGTTGGCTTTGGGAAGCCAACAGAGGGAGTAGCACAGCCCATGCAGGAGACAGCAGCTGAGTCTGACGGGTGCAAGCATGTGAATCGTGTCCCGGGACTAACCACACACTGTTCCCCTGTTGGGGGCAGCAGGAGCCAGAGGTCTTCCCCCAAAGCAGCGTGAGAAACTATTGTTTCTGTGGAAGTTGAAAATCTGTCAAAAAAGGTGCTGGAACGCGTTCTATGCATTCTATGACAAAAAAGCCCTGTTTACAATATTGTTACTATTCTCAGGATCTGTTGATATGGTTATCTATTTCTATGCACTGAGAATGGTGGTTATGTCACCAGAGTTGCAGTTACTACATTTGTAGATATTAAATCAGGGCTTCAATAGATTTGTCAGTGAAGAATGAGAAGAATGTGGAGAGAAATACATCAAAACAGGATAATAACACTCTAATAACATATAAATATATAAATGGATAACAGAGGGTTTTTTTAATAAGGAAGAACAGAGAAACATAATTAGTTTATTATTGCAATTTTATTAAAAAAACTGATATTCATGGAAATATATTTTTTTTAAAAAAATCAAAATTAGTTCAAAGTATTTAGGTGGTACCATCTCTGAATTCAGTGCTCAGTTGTATACATACCTGAATAAATAATACTTCCTGATGCTTCTTTATTTCCCTTTGCATTAAAGTAATAAGTCACACGTGCTAGTATTTCTGAAGTTCAGATTAGAAGCTCCTAACCCAAATATTACTTTCCCAGCAAAAACAAAGCTCTGGCACAGCAATGTAAGCTCGTATTAGACAACTATCCCTTCTGCAAAAACATTTTTCAAGAGTAAGTAAAACTATCAGTTCAGTCATACAACTTTGAAAAGGCCAAGCAATGATGCTAAGTTTGGAGAAGATACCATGAGGTGAGCAGAGTTCTGGGAAAGCAAGCAATAGGAACTCCCTATCTTTCCCTCTCCCTATCCAGAAATTGTGTTTGTAGAATATTGCCTCCTTGTTTTTTCAAAACCCCCAACTATAGCCAATCACATTTTGATTCTAATCTGAGTTAGTCTATCAGGAGGGACTTTAACCCCATTCCTCTTTATGCATATCTTTTAATCCAGAGCTGTCAGTAAATCAATCAATATTTCAATGTACTTGTATCATGTCCCGTGGTTCAAACATAACCCAATGAAATGGTTGATATTCATGCATTGTTCTTTCAATGAACCTGTTTTCAAATGCAAATAACCAGGATATTTGTTGAGCTCAAAGGATAGAAGAGCTTATTATTGCTATATTTGATACCAGATTCTAGTAAACTAATGGGCAAAGCTAAATTGGTGTTAGATAAAGGTCAACATAATTCACGGAGGGCTAGAGTCAGGTCTTTTGTGACAAAGCATGTAGTATCTGTGCTGCCTAAGTTATCATCACAGGTGATGGGAATAACATCAGATACCTGGATGATGTGAAGAGGCTTCTCCTTTTCTTCATGGTGGTGAGGGTATTGTCTGAAGTGAGATACACTCCCATTCCTCAACACGTGAGTTTTGAAGGAGTTGATCTCTGATGGTGTGCGCGTTCTATTTACGCATATATCTCCCACTATTACCTAGCCTAGGTCAAGTCTTTGTGCGTATGGGGCATCATCAGGTCCATTGTAATGCTGACGTACTTTATGAACTCTGAGAATGTCTCTTCCCAGCAAGACTAAGATGTCAGCATCTATGTCCATTGGAGAAATCTCAGTAGCCAGGTGCCTTAAGTGGGGATGGTGATATGCAGCTTCTGGAGTGGGAATCTCTTCCCTGTTGTCTGGTATTTGATCACACTCAACTAATGATGGCAATGGTATGCCCTTCTTTGTTTTGATATGAGAGATGACGCGGTGGCTCAGTGGGTTAGGATGCTGAGCTTGTCGATCAGAAGGTCGGCAGTTTGGAAGGTCGAATCCCGAGTGCCGCGTAACAGAGTGAGCGCCTGTTACTCATCCCAGCTTCTGCCAACCTAGCAGTTTGAAATCACGTAAAAATGCAAGTAGAAAAATAGGGACCACTACGGTGGGAAGGTAACAGCATTCTGTGTGCCTTTGGCATCTAGTCATGCTGGCCACATGACCACGGAGACGTCCTCGGACAAGCGCTGGCTCTTTGGCTTTGAAATGGAGATGAGCACCGGCCCCTAGAGTCAGAAACGACTAGCATGCATGTGCGGGAGAACCTTTACCTTTACCTTTAATGATTCTAAACTGATGACATGTTTAAACCCACCTTTCAGCTTAGCCTCTTTTTCTCCTAACCTGTGTCATACACCCTGCTTCTCACCTGGTCCTTCTTTCTCCACACATTGCCTCTTTCTTCTTTCTTCCCACATTCCTTCAGCTGTCTGGTTTCCTTCCTTGTAAGGAAATGGCTTTTCAATCATTTACTTGTTTTACCAGACCAAAAAATTAGGTTTTCTGTCAGGGCTCTTAGCTTCTTGAAATAAATTATTACCAACTTTGGGTCATACAGAAGGAAAGAGAAACATTTATTAGGAGTACCTGCTGGAGTTCATTTTTACAAATAATATGTGAACAAGAATTGCCTCTGATAAAGGGATGAAAACAACTGCATTCTTGTATTATTAGATAAATAAGATCCATCTCCTTGCTAATGATTCCTTAAAAACATCTTTTATGGCCTTCCTTTTGCAGTCTCCTTTTGCGGATTTTCTGAGCAGATGAGCCATCAACCTTTTATTTGAACTCCACCACAACAATACACTGAGGTTACCTTTCAGGGTTCTCCCTTGTTTTGAATAAATTTATCAATCTCTAAGTGATTCTGCTTTAAAGGGTGAAATCTGCCACTAATATCCCCTAGAATCCAATGTACCACATAAATATGTGCATGACAGCCACATTGTAATGAAGAGGTTATTTCTGCAGATATACTCGGATTATTCCATAAAGGAGACCTGTTTCTTTGTTACAGATTTTTTGAAAGCAGCTTTTATCTCTTTATTCCTCAAGCTGTAAATGATGGGATTCAGGCTTGGGGTCACCATTGTGTAGAGCAGGGCAAGGAATCTGTTACCGTCCATGGAATATTCTGAGTTGGGATGAATGTAGGTAAAAATGGCAGTTCCATAGAAAATACAGACCACAGTGAGATGCGAGGAACAAGTGGAAAATGCTTTGCGCCTGTTTTTGGCCCCGGGCATGTTGAAAATAGTGGAGAGGATGAGGATGTAGGAAAAGAGGATGAGCAAAAGGGGTGTCAAGATAATTAGAACAACTAGTATGGCAATGGCCAGTTCATCCTTGTAGGTATTAGTGGAAGACAATCTCAGAACTTGCTTAATATCACAGAAGAAATGGTTGATTCTATCTGATCCACAGAAGGGAAGGGTGAAGATGGAAATAGATTGTCCCAAACTCACAAAAATACCAATGGCCCATGACACAGCAGCAAGCTTAGCACATTTTCTGTATTTCATAATATATGGGTATTGCAAGGGTTTGCAAATAGCAACATAGCGGTCATACGACATGACACAAAGAAGGCAACACTCGCTGAGACCAAAGAGAATGAAGAAACACATTTGACAACCACAGGCCCAAAAGGATATAGTCCGCTTTTCTGATAATATGTCCACTAGCATCTTTGGGCTGATGGTAGAGGTGTAGCCAATTTCCAAAAAAGACAAATTCCAGAGGAAGAAATACATTGGGGTGTGAAGGGTTGGATTGAGAATGGTGAGGATCAAAATCAGACTGTTGCCTATCAAAGCAATGAGGTAGAACATTAGAAACAGGCAAAAGAGAAGCTCTCGCATGGACTGGAAATCGGAGAAGCCTAGAAGGACAATCTCGACCAAACAGGATTGGTTGTCTTTCTTCATGGTAAGCCTGAGAATACAAAAGGATCATTAAATAAAGAATTAAGCAATCCTTCAAGAGGAAATAAGCGTGTTAACATTGAAATCTAGCTTCTGTTTCCTTCTACTGCTGCTAATGAGCTAGATCAATAACATATTCAATAATGTTGCCCAACAGGAAGAACCAACCCACCAAACAGGACCTTAGGAAAGGTAGTAAGTATTAATCTTACTTTTGAATATTTTTCTGATATTTCTGGAAAGAAGGAATATTTTACCTTCGGATGTACTCATATACACTGGTGATTTTGCATCAGCCAACATCAAAGACTGTGAAGGAGCCTTTAAAGTCAGTTGACTCCTAGAGGATCAGAAATTGCAGAGAGACGAGGGGACTTTTTTCTTTAACGAGATCTCCTGACAGAAGCCTAAGGATTCATCCTGGGAATTTGGTAAATGGATGGACCTTAGGGGAAGTTTCTGCAGAGTACTGTTAGAAAACCCAGTGAAAACCACTTAGCCAGGAAGTAGCTACTAACCGGTAGTAGATACTTTCCAAATTATGATGTTGAAGTTCATAATGACATTGCAGTGGAATATTTTTCCTTTAAATCATAATGCCATAACTATAAGGAGTTAGCATTCACTGCAAACAAAATCACCATGCAAGGAGAATAAAATATATCTCTTTATTTTTTGGAAGAAAATAAATTGCTTTTTTATCTTGTTCATTTCTGGGCTGAGTTTGAATCGCCAAGACTTTTCTGATACTTTCTAAGCTTTTTATCTATCACATTATTGTATTTAGGTCATGCCATTCTTTTTGGTTTATAGAAGAAGACAACAATAAATGAATTAAAATAAACTGTCAACAGTTCCTTCTTGGATTAGAACCAGTCGACTTTAATGGACCTTAGGGGAAAGATTCTGTAGAGTAGAGTTAGAAAACCCAGTGAAACCACTTAACCAGGAAGTAGCTACTAACTTGAAATAGATCATGACATTTATGACGCCCTTGTGTAGAATTGTCTTCTTTTAAGTCAATAATGCCATGGTTTTAAAAAGTTAACACTAACTGCAAGCAAAATTACCATGAATCTTTCTCTTTTTTTTGGCAAAATTAATTGCCTTTTTATCTCCTTCATTTCTGGGCCAAGTTTGAATCACCAAAACATTTCTGATACATTGTAAACACGGTCTCTATCACATTATTGGGTTTAGGTCACACCCTTCTTTTGGGTTTATAGAAGAAAATAAAAATAAAAATTAATTAAAACAAATCTTTCCATTAACACCTCCTTTTTGATTAGAACCAACAAACCTTGAGGGGAAACTTCATTAATCTGATGAGAATTTCGTCTTTTTGAGGAGTGGGTATGAATTGCCATACTAGAAAATCATAGTGCTGCCACTCCAAAACTCATCATGCAAATGGGATCTTACCTGTTATTCTCTTTCTTCTGAATTCTTGTCTTGGTAAGGTAAGACCTTAGTCAGAGTGAGTGAGGAATCTGACTTAATATATTCTATCTCTTTCAATTATTTATCAACCATTAAAACATTCAGAATAATATTGTTTGAAGGGATAGTGGGATTATTCTTCTTTCAGTGATACATCTGGGTTTGTTTAATTTTGCCATTTTGCAGAATGGAAGGTTTTCCTGTCTTTGGCACCATAAGATGGGTGTCTATGCAGATTCTCAATCATTCAGGTCATGGTTGTCCCAAAGGTGCTTTTTTTCAAAAGGCAATTGAACTTCGTTTTTTCGTTGAAGACGTTTTGCTTCTCATTCAAGAAGCTTCTTCGGTTCTAGGTGAAGCTCATTCTGCTGTATCCAGTTTGTTAATGTTTCCCCATTCTCATTATATGCATTATAGAGCCATGAAGATTAGACATTATGCCGGGTGCAATTTTGTACCCTGGGATCTTCCCTTTAGCTTTAATCTGTTTGTTGTTAGCAAAATTAGTATCTTATTTTATTTTATTTTATTTTATTTTATTTATTTTATTTTATTTTATTTTAATTCCATTTATATCCCACCCTTCTCTGAAGACTCAGGGCGGCTTACAAGCTTAGCAGTAGCCTTCATTCTATGTATATGCCTGCTTATTAGGGCTTTCACACACACCCCCAAGCGGCATTAGTACAAAGTCAGTTTAATTGCCCCCAACAATCTGGGTCCTCATTTTACCTACCTGGGAAGGATGGAAGGCTGAGTCAACCTTGAGCCTGGTGGGATGAGAACCTACACTAATTGCAGGCAGCTGGTGTTACTTAAGGAGGCATTAGCCCACTGCTCCACCAAGGCTCTTAGTGGTGATACCACTTCCATCCTATTATCTATGACCAGTCTGCTTACATACTCAATTTATTTCTACTTAGGCCTTCTATATTTAGTTGCAAAATGTGGATTTGTGATCCAATAACTTTTGTAAATAAATTCTTAAAAGAACTGTTTTAAGACCATCATAAGGCTCTCACTGATGACTCATACCTGACCTATCACAAGACCCTCACTTGACACACGCACACCTGAAGCCCTTATAAACAGAACACTGACACTGACATTCTCTAAACCCCACTGAAGATGTTATTTAGCCTGATAATGAAACGTTCGGAAACCAACCCACAAGCTCGGAGAATGAACCATCATCCTTGTGTGTATGTACACACACACACACACACACACACACACACACACACAAATTTGCTGATACTTTATTTGAACTTATATTTATATATCAGTGATTGCATGATCTCTGTAGATGCCATACACTAAATAAATGATGCATTTATTTTTGTGCTTTATTAAAATGGCTCTTTGTTTTTTTATAAAAAGAGTGGGTTTTTTAAACATTTTTTTAAACTGACTTCATTATTATATAATCCATTCCTACCAAGTAAGCATGACAGCCATACTATTCTGAGATATGGCTGGCTAATATACACCATTTGGTTTACTGAGCCACAAGTTTCTGACGGAATCTTCTTCCCGTCACTTCAGCTTCCTGTCAATGCTTTCTTGCAAGCGCACTATAAGCAGTCAAAATGGGAGGATCAATCCATAGGTTCTGTAATGAATACAGTTTACATATAGATGGGGAAGGTACATTTTACCAGCTCATTGACTCACAGATTAATTTCCTTCTGGCTTACCTAGATTTTGATCACCTCCATTTATTTTTTTCTCATTTTTGTTCTATTCAACTTTCCACTTATTGGGCAGGCTTCACTCAGATAATTTATTATTACGGACATGAGAAAAGAATAACAAACCTGGAACTGCCCACTCTAAGCCTCAAACCACACATATAGCTGTCCCACAGTTGAGATCTTCTGTCTCTTTCTTCTGCCTAAGACATTCAGCGTCAAATTAAAAGTCCCGAACTCAAATATGTTTTCTCAGGGAAAAAAAGCACTGGCCTGGCTATATGGTCTTAAATTAAACATCTACCCTGCAAAACATGTTCCCAGAGTAAATAAAATTGTCAAAATATCCAAATAACAAATAGGGATTTTTCAGGTGTCTCCATTTCTTTAGCAATAACACTTAGACTTATATACTGCTTCACACAGCTTTATAGCCCTCTCTAAGTGGTTTATAGACTATTGCTCCCAACAATCTGGGTCCTCATTTTGCCAACCTTGGAAGGATGAAAGGCTGAGTCAACCTTGAGCCGGTCAGTATTGAACTCCTGGCAATCAGCAGAGTTAGGCTGCAATACTGCATTCTAACCACTGCACCACCACAGCTCTTCAGATAAGTCTATTACACACTTTGGATCATTTTGGACTTAAAGTCACATCTGCCACTGGCATTTTCTTGAATTCATTCTACCCCTTAAATTCTTGTGTAAGATTTTGATCTGGTGAAGAGATGAAACTTGATATACTTGGGTTAATCCTTAAAGAAAACATGTTTGTTTGCTACTAATTTCTTGAAAGCAGTTTTTATCTCTTCGTTCCTCAAGCTGTAAATGATGGGGTTCAAGCTTTAGGTGACTACTGTGTAGAGCAGGGCAAGGAACCTTTTATCATCCACAGAAGACGATGAGTTGGGATGAATGTAGGTAACCATGACGGTTCCAAAGAAAATGAAGACAACAGTGAGATGCGAGGAACAAATGGAAAAGGCTTTGCACCTGTTCTTGGCTGCTGGCATCATGAGGATAGCAGATATGATGAAGATGTGAGAAAAGAGGATGAAGACAAAGGGAATAAGGACAAATATCACAGTGAGTATTGCATTGGCCACTTCATTTTTATGGGTATTGGCGGAAGTCAGTTTGAGAACAGGCATAAGATCACAGAAGAAATGGCTGATTTTATTCAACCCACAGAAGGGAAGAGTAAAGATTGAAACTGAATGCCCCAACCCCAAAAAAGTACCAATGGTCCATGAGGCAGGAGCTAGCTTAGCACATATCCTGTAGTTCATGATATATGGGTATTGCAAGGGATTGCAAATGGCAACATAGTGGTCATATGCCATAGCACAAAGAAGAAAACACTCAGTGATACCGAAGTGAATAAAGAAACATAACTGACACCCACAACCCCAAAACGATATGGTATGATTGCCTGATAACAAGGTCCCTAGCAACTTTAAGCTTATGACGAGGAGTAGCTGATTTCCAAAAAAGACAAGTGCGAAACAAAGATGTACATAGAAGTATGAAGGTGAGGACTAGCAACGGTGAGGACAAAAACCAGCCCGTTGCCCATCATGTAGAATATTAGAACCAGACAAAAGAGAATTCCTTGCAGAGACGGGAAATCTGAGAAGCCCAGCAAGACAAACTCAATGATGCAGGACTGGTTGTCATTTTACATGGTATCCTTCAGATCAAAGCCTGAGAACAAAATGAAATAATTAAATAAAAAATAATAATAAACAATTTATGCAGGCATTTTGTATCAGCCAACTTCAAAGACTATGAAGGAGCCTTTAAAATCATTTGACTCCTTGAGGATCAGAAATTGCAGAGAGACAAAGGGACTTTTTTCTTTAACAAGATCTCCTGACAGAAGCCCGAAGATTCGTTCTGGGGATTTGGTAAAGGAATATCAGAGGACAACCTGGACCTTGGGGAGCATTAATTAGAGCAGGGTTAGGAAACTCAATGGCCTGCGATGCTGAATATTTTGGTTTCAATTTGCAGGACTTTCTAACCATTTCCCCTCTTGACTGAGTTTTATAGGAAGTGTAGTCCAGTGCCAATGATGGAATAACTTATATTGTCCCTGACCATTGAGCAGCCAACACAGTATAAATACTAAAAACAACACCAATTAAAAGAAATTGAGGCTGCCTACAACACAATATAAAAACCCTACAGATGAGGATCTTTGAGAATCCTGCCCCTAGGAATGAGGGAAGAAACAGGTTTTCAAGGCCTTCAGGAAGGCCAAGAAATTATTTCCTCTGGTCCAAGTTGTCCTCTGGTACTCTTTTACCAAATCCCCAGGAGGAGCTTTGGGGTGTCTGTCATGATACTTGTTAGAGAATAATGTCCTCCAGTTTCTCTGGAGTTTTGGCTCCCCCTAGGAGACCAGTCTTTGAGGTCGGTTTATGTAAACAGCCTCCGTAACACTAAACATTTATTTTTCCAGAAGAAAGATTATATGAAGATTTTTCTACGGCAGAGGAATCATCAGGACTTTCAGCGAATATTACAGAATTCCAGGCTTTCCTTAAGAAGTGTCGTCCTTCTCTAAAAAACAATCAGAAAGGGATCGACAAAGTAAGATCATGTTTTATAGTTTGGTTCCTCACGTTAGGCAACTTCATGAGAAGATGTTTTATTTTCAAAGGATATCCAGTGGAACATTAAGAGAGTTTTATTGTCAGCTTTTCACTAATGCTTTAACATTTAAATCTTTTGAGCCTGTACTTCTTGATGCTCTGTCTAGATAAAAAAAAAGGCCATCTAGGAATGGCTGATTATTGGTGGTATGTAATGGAGCCAAATTCCATCTAATGGGAAATTAACTTTCCTTTGATTTAAGTCACTTTTCTCCAATCCTTCCCCTACATTTTTTTCTTCCATTCAATTCTGTCTGATTTCCAGAAATTGCCTGGACATGTACCTTTGGTTTTCTTGGCAAGGTTTTCCAGAAATGTTTGTATTTTATTCTTGCCCTGTGAACCGCCCTGAGTCCTCAGGGAGAAGGGCGGTATAGAAATATTATTAAATTAAATTTAAAAAAAAATAAATTTTGCCCTTGTGTTTTTCCACGGGCTGAGAGAAAATGATTGGCCCAAGGTCACCCAGCTGTCTTTATCCCTTGGGTTGGACTAGAATTCCCAGTCTCCCAGTCTCTACCCTAATGCCTAAATCACTCGTATTTTTTATTTCCTAGCTGGAATATTAATGCAAAATTTCAGATGTAGAAGGGATGTATTTCAAAGGATATATGTAAAAGTGCTTGTAATTGTTATTGAATTTTCATGATTTGTAGAATCCCAGAAACAGTAACAGAAATTACTACATGCAGAGCAACCAATTAAAACACATCCACACTTCAGTTCTGAGTTCTGAGAAAAAGATCCTAAAGTGACTGTGTGATTCACTAAGATAACATAATCACAAATAAATTCACAGGTCATTTTAAATTAAAATTGCAGCCTTTCTTTCCTATTTCCAAGGATTTAATCCAAATTACTGAGTACATACAAATGAAAAACATATACGCGTCTAGTTTGAGAACGCTATATAAAATTTAATAATTTTTCAGAAGAATTGTTTAATTCTTATTTTATGTTCCTTTTCTGTTTTCAGACTTCTATGTGTATGATATCATGAAAAAGGACAACCAGTCCTGTTTGAATGAGTTTATCCTTCTTGGCTTCTCAGATTTTAAGTCTATGAAAGAACTTCTGTTTTGTCTGCTTCTAATATTCTACCTGATGGCCTTGATGGGCAACAGCCTGGTTTTGATCCTCACCATTGCCAATCCCACACTCCACACCCCAATGTACTTCTTCCTGTGGAACTTGTCCTTTTTGGAAATTGGCTACACCTCCACCATCAGCCCAAAGATGCTAGTAAATTTGTTATCAGACAATCAGACTATATTGTTTTGGGGCTGTGGATGTCAAATGTGCTTCTTCCTTCTTTTCAGTGTCACTGAGTGTTGTCTTCTTTGTGCTATGGCGTATGACCGTTATGTTGCCATTTGCAAACCCTTGCAATACCCTTGTATCATGAATGACAAGAAATGTGCCAACCTAGCTGCCATCTCATGGACCCTTGGTGCTTTTGTGAGTTTGGGACAATCTATTTCAATCTTCACTCTTCCCTTCTGTGGGTCAAACAGAATCAGCCATTTCTTTTGTGATATTATGCCTGTTCTGAGACTGACTTCTATCAATACCTACAAAAATGAAGTGGCCAATGCCACACTAACTGTGGTATTTGTCCTGGTACCCCTTTTGTTCATCCTCTTTACTTACCTCCTCATTGTCTCCACTATTCTCACAATGCCAGTGGCCACGAACAGGCACAAAGCATTTTCCACTTGTTCCTCACATCTCATTGTTGTTTTCATTTTCTTTGGAACCATCATTATTACTTACATTCATCCCAATTCAGCATCTTCTGAGGATGATAACAGGTTCCTTGCCCTTCTCTACACGGTAGTGACCCCAAGCTTGAACCCCATCATTTACAGCTTGAGGAATAAAGAGATAAAAGCTGCTTTCAAAACATCAGTAGCAAGGAAATGGGTCTTTTAAAGGTAACAATCCAATATAATAATCCAATAATAATTGACATGATCCCATTATATCAGTCAGTTTCATCTTTTTGAGAAATCACCATCTCATCCAAACATTTATGCAATAGAAGGAACTCTAGAAATGCCAGTGGCTACTATTAGCGTTTATTCTAGAATGACTCAGATCTGGGGATATATTTATTTAAAGACAGGAAGACACCTGAATATGAATAGCTGTAGCATTTAGACATATGCTGCTTCATAGTTTTTTTTACAGCAGTCTCTAAAATATTTACATTGTCAGTATATTGCCCCCAACCATCTGGATTCTAATTTTACTGAACTTGGAAGGATGGAGCTGAGTCAACTTTGAGCTTGTTAGGATCGAACTCCTAGCAGTGGGCAGAGTTAGCCTGCAATACTATATTCTAACCATCATGTTGCCAAGGCTCTTGAAAGGAAAGCTAAATTTATTATAATGATTGAATGCAAGAAAAGTGTTGACTGGCTGTTTTCTTGGAACAGTGATGTCAAAATCAGGTAGAAACAGGAGCCATAAGGATCCCCACAAGGGATATAGTGACTTAAACCATATATGCTTATAAATCTCTTTGATTATTATTATTGAATCAACATAACAATCACATAGGAAGTAGATGTAACTAAAACATAGAAATAAACATTATTATGAATGTGACAATTTGTTGTTAATATGTGCATTTAAATATATTTGCATATATACAGTATGCATGCGTGCGCACACACAGACACACACATTTATTTATTTATTTTACCCCCCAATCCCCTCAATGCTTCCTCCCAATTTAACACCAAATTATTGGGCAAACCATCTCCACATCCAATATTCCCACTTATCTTTTCTCTATAATATTCCGTCTAATTTCTGATATCCTATGTCAGAAAAAGAAAAAAAAATCTCTTGTGCGGTTTTCCACAATTCAAGTATAAATTAGTGCACTACAATACAAGAATTTGAGTAAATTGCAAATATGTATAATAGCAATGTTAGAATATTTATGTATTAATAAAATAATAATTATGTATTTAATAAAATAATAATAAATAAAATAAAATAAACCTTGTGCCTCACAGTTAGGGTGGCATTGGCCACTTCATTTTTGTGAGTATTAATGGAAGTCAGTTTCAGAACAGGCATAAGATCACAGAAGAAGTGACTGATTCTGTTTGACCCACAAAAGGGAAGGGTGAATATTGAAATAGATTCCCCTAAGCACACGGAAATTCCAAAAACCCATGAGATGACAGCTAGTTTAGCACATTTCTTGTAGTTCATGATACAATTTGTTATCAGAGAACCAGAATATATCCTTTTGGGGCTGTGAATGTCAAATGAGTTTCTTCATTCTCTTTGGTATTACTGAGTGTTGTCTTCTTTGTGTTATGGCATATGACCGCTATGTTGCCATTTGTAAACCCTTGCAATACTCATATATCATAAACCTCAGGAAATGTGCTAAGCTTGCTGCTGCATCATGGGCCATTGGTGTTTCTGTCTGTCTGGGGCATTCAATTTCAATCTTCACCCTTCCCTTTTGTGGGTCAAATAGAATCAGCCATTTCTTCTGTGACATTATGCCTGTTCTGAGACTGGCTTCCACCAATACTTACAGAAATGAGGTGGCCATTGTCACAATAACAGTTCTAATTATTCTGGTACCTCTTTTGCTCATCCTTCTTTCCTACATCCTCATAATTTCCACTATTCTCACAATGCCACTGGCCAAAAACAGACGCAAAGCATTTTCCACTTGTTCCTCGCATCTCACCGTGGTCTGCATTTTCTACGGAACTTGCATTGTTACCTACATTCGTCCCAACTCAGAATATTCCATGGACAGTAGCAGATTCCTTGCCCTATTCTACACAGTGGTGACCCCAAGCCTGAACCCCATAATTTACAGCTTGAGGAATAAAGAGATAAAAGCTGCTTTCATGAAATCTATAGCAAGGAAACAGATGTTCTCAATAGGATAATTGAAGTAGATCCATAGGCTTGATGTCTTCAACACAATGTAGTTGTCATGCACAAATTTATGTGGGAGAATGGACGCCAGGGGATACTAGAGGCATAAAAAGGTAAAGGTAAAGGTTCCCCCGCACATGCGTGCTAGTCGTTTCCAACTCTAGGGGCCGGTGCTCATCTCCGTTTCAAAGCCGAAGAGCCAGCGCTTGTCCGAGGACGTCTCCATGGTCATGTGGCCGGCATGACTAGACGCCAAAGGCGCACAGAGCGCTGTTACCTTCCCACTGTAGTGGTCCCTATTTTTCTACTTGCATTTTTACGTGCTTTCGAACTGCTAGGTTGGCAGAAGCTGGGACGTGTAAAAGGCGCTCACTCTGTTACGCGGCACTCGGGATTCGACCCGCCAAACTGCCGACCTTCTGATCGACAAGCTCAGCATCCTAACCCACTGAGCCACCGCGTCCCTAGACTAGAGGCATATTTCACCCTTTATAGAAGAATGACCCAGAAGTGTGACAGATTTATTTAAAACAAGGAGAGAACCCTGAAAAGGTAACCTAAGTCCATTATTCTGGTACAATGGAAGGAGATAAAAGATGCTTTCAAGAAATCAGTAGCAATCATAGTGTGACTATGAAGCAGTGGGGAAGACTCCTAAAATAGTTGGAGGTTTTTGAAAAAAAAAGAAGGCAATATTCCACGAACACAATTTCTGTATTGTTGTTGTTGTTGTTAGCTGCGAAGTCATGTCCGACTCATTGCAACCCTATGGACAGCGTTCCTCCAGGCCTTCCTGTCCTCCTGTCCTGTATAGGGAGTTACAATCTTTTGCTTTTCCAGACCTCTGCTTACCTTGTGTTATCTTCTCCTTCTCCAATTCGTTGGTCTTCTTAAAGTTTTATAACAGAATAACAGAGTTGGAAAGGCCATTGGAGGTCTTCTAGTCTAACCCCCAACTCGAGCCGGAGACCCCATACCATTTCAGACGAATGGCTGTCAAATCTCTTCATAAAAACCTGCAGTGATGGAGCATCTAATGCCTGAGTTGATAATTAGTTACTCTGGAAAAGAGTAAAAGTATCTCTTTTGTAGAAAGGATTGTTGTGTAATTTGAAACCATATAGCTGTGCCAATGCTTTATTTTCTTTGAGAAGATGTATTTGGCTTTAGGAGCTTCTAACTTGAACTGTAGAAAGATTTACAGCTTTCACACAAAGGGAGGTAAAAGAGTATCAGACAGTACATATACAACTGAGCACTGATTTCAGAGACGGTGCCACCTAGGAACTGTAGTCTATTTTTGTTTTTGTTTTGTTAAATATTCCCTGATATATTAGTCTTATTATAATTGCAACTAACTAACTAAACTAATTCTGTTCTTATTAAAAAGTTCTGTAATCCATTTGGGCATTGATATGATATCAGTGTTTTGTTATCCTTATTGAAATATTTCTTATTCTCATTCTTCACAGACAAACCTATTGAAACTCTGATTTAATATCTACAGATGGTGTAGTTATAACTCGGGTGGCCTAATAAACTATGCAAGGAGGTTGCCAGTTATGTTTCCTCTTCTACCACTGGATGCAGAAATCCAGATCATCCTCTGGATATTCCCCAAATGTCATTCCAGAACCGACCTCAGCCATAGTGGTATTGACTGACAAATTATATGAGAACTGTAAACTTTTAACATAAAAATAGTCCCTTATATATTGAGGTATGTTCATTTCAGAGAAGTAATCCTTATGGTGCTCTGAATAAATGCTGTTTCTGTTTTCATTAAAGATTTACTAATGATAATGGGAAGGAGAATTGCTAGATTTTTGTATAGAATAGAACAGAATAGAATAGAATAGAATAAAGCTGGAAGGGACCTGGGAGATCTTCTAGTCCAGCTCCCTGCTTAATCAGGAGAACCTATACCATTTCAGACAAGTGATTGTCTAGTCTCTTCTTAAAAATCTCCAGTGATGGAGCGCCCACGATTTTTGAAGCCAAACTGTTCCACTGGTTAATCGTCCTCACTGTTAGGAAGTTTCTCCTTAATTCCAGGTTGCTTCTCTCCTCGATTAGTTTTCATCCACTGTTTCTTGTCTTGCCTTCTGGTGCTTTGGAGAATAATTTGACCCCTTAATTTTTGTGGCAGCCGCTCAAATACTGGAAAACTGCTATCATCTCACTCCTATTTCTTCTTTTCTTTAGACTAGCCAAACCCAAGTCCTGCAGCCATTCTTTGTATGTTTTAGTCTCCAGGCCTTTAAATCATCTTAGTTCCTCTTCTCTGATTTTTTTTCCAAAGTCTCAAACAAAGTTATGAAAAACAAAGTTTTTTTTAACCATTTAGTTCTCTGGAGAGAACAGCAGATAATTCCTGAAATTTTGCTTTGATGGAAATAGATGGTGGTGACCCCAAGTTTAAATCCCATCATTTACAGCTTGAGGAATAAAGAGATAAAAACTGCTCTCATGAAATCTATAGCAAGGAAACAGATGGTCTTTACTGAATAAATGTATTATATCCACAGATTTGTTCTCTTCAACATGCCTATGCTATCAACATACCTATGAGGAATAATGGATATATTAGTGGCATGTTTTACCCTTTACAGCAGAATGATCCAGACAGATTTATTTAAAACAAGGAGAGAGCCCTGGAAGTTAACCTTAGTTCTTTATTCTGATAGAATTCAGATAAAGGTTAGCTGTCCATTTATTGAAAAGGAAAGCTGCTAGCCTGCTCAGAAAGTCTAAAGAAAAGGGTGGAAAAAGGAAGGAGATAAAAGATGCTTTCAAGAAGTCAGTACAGTCAGGGTGTGAGAATGAAACAATGGGGAGTCAGTTGGGAATTTGAAAATCAAAAAGGTAATATTCTATGAACACAATTTCTATGTAGGGAGTTACAATCTTTTGCTTTCCCAGACCTCTGCACACCTCGTGCTATCTTCTTCTCCTCCAAGTTTACCAACATTCCTTGGTCTTTGCAAAGTTTTATACCAGAATAACAGAGTTTGAAGGGACTTTGAAGGGACTTTGAAGGTCTTCTAGTCCAATTCCCAGCTCAGGCAGAAGACCTCATACCATTTCAAAAAAGTGGTTGTCCAATCTCTTCTTAAAAACCGCCAGTGGTGGAGCACCCAGTGCCTGAGCTGATAGAAAGTTAGAAAGGATAGTTGTGTTATTTGAAACCATAAAATTGTGCCAGTGCTTTTTTTTTCTGGGAAGATGTATTTGGCTTAGTAGCTTCTAACTTGAGGTGTAGAAACAGGCATGTGAGATTTACTACTTTCATATCTAGACCGGGATGCCCTGTGTACGGTCACTCATGCGCTCGTGACCTCTCGTCTGGACTACTGCAACGCTCTCTACATGGGGCTTCCCTTGAAGACCACTCGGAGGCTCCAGCTGGTACAGAATGCAGCCGCGAGAGTTGTCTTGGGAGTTTCCCGGTACTTCCATGTTACACCTTTGCTCCGCGAGCTGCATTGGCTACCAGTTGTCTTCTGGGTGAGATTCAAGGTTTTGGTAATGGCTTTCAAGGCCCTACATGGCATGGGTCCAGAGTACCTTGGGGATCACCTGCTGCCGGCGTCAACTTCCCTCTGCCCTGTGCGTTCCCACAGAGAGGGCCTCCTCAGGGTGCCACCAGTCAGAGAATGTCGGCTGGTGGCCCCCAGGGGAGGGCCTTCTCTGTGGGCGCCCCGGCTTTATGGAATCAGCTGCCGGTTGAGCTCCGGATGGCACCTGACCTTCGCTCCTTCCGACGCGGTCTGAAGACCTATCTATTTGAACAAGCCGGCCTGGCCTGATGGGGGATGTGTTGGGGTTTTTATTGTGGATTTTATATTATTCTATTGTTTTAGCTTTTATTTAATTCTTTTTTTAATTTTTGTAATCTGTATTTTTATATGCGCCCTGTTCACCGCCCTGAGTCCTTTAATTAAATTAAATTAAATTAAATTAAAAGGGAAATAAAGGAATATCAGACAGTATTATTTATTCAAGTATATATACAACTGAGCACTGAATTCAGAGATGGTACCACATAGGAACTTTAGACTAATTTTGATTTTTTTAAAAATATTCCTGCATATATCTCTCTTATTAGAATGGCAACAACAATAAATTAACTCTCTTCTTTCTTATTAAAAGTCCTTGTATCCATTTATCATTTATATGAGATCAATGTTTTGTTATCCAGTATTAAAATATTTTTTATTCTCATTCTTCACTGAAAAACCTATTGAATCCCTGATTTAACATCCGCAGACGGAGTAGTTATAACTTGAATGACATAACAACTATGCAAGGAAGTAGCTACTTAGATCTCCCCTTCTGCCACTGGATGCAGAAATCCAGAATTTCCTCTGGATATTCTCCAAATATTATTTCAGTTTCAACAAGAGGGTTGACAAAGTATATAAAAAAGGTAAAAACAACATAAAAACAGTCCCTTATCAATATGTGGGCTGGGAATCTGGGCTAGATGGAGCAATTGGTAAATTTCAGTATCAGTAAAATCATTAATAAATGATACTCTCATCTAGATTCTGTGTGAACTATCCAATTTCTACTAAGTTGATAAAACTACTATTATAGGAATAGTAATATGCACTTTTGAAACTATAAAAGCCAGGACTGTTTTGTTTATCATTTCAATTTTTACATCTGCCCAATCATATGAGATACTAGGTGAATCACCAGAGTTGACCCAACAATGTAAATATTTAATTATGAACAAATTATACTTTTTGAGATCCACATCAGGTGGTATGGCAGAAATGGGAAAAGAATTAAAATAAAATTGAACTTTCTGGAGCTCAAGGAAGAGGAAAGGTATTAAAATCAACCCAAAGATTTTCCATGCAGTTGTTGATTCCATGGCAAGAAGTTTAGGCACAATATTTATAATGCCATTGTAGTCATCTTTTGAACTAAATTCCCTATAAAGGTAAAGGTAAAGGTTCCCCCGCACATGTGTGCTAGTCGTTTCCGACTCTAGGGGCTGGTGCTCATCTCCATTTCAAAGCCGAAGAGCCAACGCTTGTCCGAGGATATCTCTGTGGTCATGCGGCCGGCATGACTTAGACGCCAAAGGCGCACGGAGCGCTGTTACCTTCCCACCGTAGTGGTCCCTATTTTTCTACTTGCATTTTTACGTGCTTTCGAACTGCTAGGTTGGCAGAAGCTGGGACGAGTAACAGGCGCTCACTCTGTTACACGGCATTCAGGATTCAACCCGCCAAACTGCCGACCTTCTGATCGACAAGCTCAGTGTCCTAACCCACTGAGCCACCGTGTCCCTTTTAAATTCCCTATATGAGTGAGTTAGCTTGGCAAATGGTTAGGGAGTCATGGAAATTATAAATGAAAATATCCAGTATCTGGAGCCACTGTGTTTCCCAACTCAGCTGTAGGGAATGCTTCTCCTTAGGTCCAGGTTGTCTTTTGGTATTAATTTACCTGATTCCCAGAATGAATCCTTGGACCTTTCCTGAGACTTTATTAGAGAAAAAGTCATCTAGTCTCTCTGGAATTTTGGAACCTCTAGGAGTCCAGGGACTTCTCCAGACTTGTTAATTCAGCTCCTCTAAACAGCCTCCAGTATATCATTTTTTTCCTGAGGAAGGAATGTACAAAGACTCATCTAAGGAAGGGGAATTTTCAAGACCTTGAATTACCAATGAATATTACAGCAAGAAGAAATATTCCAGCTCTATAAAAAACCACCAGAAAAACATTCACAAAGTAAGATTAATATCTCATAATTTACCAAGGTCAGATTTAGTGGGATAGTTCCTGCAGATATGCAACTTCATGAAAGGGAGTTTTATTTTTGAATGATAGTCTGAGGAATACTCAGAGAATTTTATTGTCAGCAACATAGTTATAACACGTTTTTAATTCAAGGAAATACAATAAAAATTGAGTTCATTCTTATAATGGCCAGAATCTCTGAATTAAATAAACAAAGATGTGTCCTATTGAAATCAAGTCTGTGCCCTAAACTCAAGAGGCCCATATTTAAATTCTGAGCACTGAAAATTCTGACAAATCAGTTTTTAAAAAATGTGAGAATGATTGCGTATTTCATGAAAGTGGTATAATTACAAAAAATATGTAGGACACTAAATTAAAATTTTCCAATTTTCGAGAACTTGATCCAATTCACCACTTTTGAGTAAATGTGATGGATGTAGGATATAAGTATGTAGTATGAAAAGGCTATTAATTGTTAATAACTGCTAAAATCGATTCATCAAATAGGTGCCATCAAGTCAGTGTTGACTGTAAATTGTCTGCATGATGATCTGTCTCTAATCTGGTCCTTCAGGTTTTCTAAGGATGCATCTATTGCCACTGCAACTTAGTCCGTATAACTTGCTGGTTGTTTTTCTCTTCTCTTTCCTTCCACCTTTCTCAGCAATAAAGTTTTTCCAGACACCTAGCTTTTTTCATAATATGTCCAAAGTAAAGAAACACTGATAACATTGGCAAAAAACTTCGGACATTCTATAGACTTGTAAGACTGGCAGAAACTATGGGATAAAAATATCAGATTGACTAAAGCAGTCTCATATAAGGAAAACTTGTATAAAATGTTTTATAGATGGCATATGACACCAGTAAGATTAGCGAAAATGTTTAAAAATACTTCAAATAATTGTTGGAAATGTAAACAAAGACCAGGTACTTACTATCATATCTGGTGGACATGCCCTAAAGCAAAAAAGTTTTGGGTTAAGATATATATATATATATATATATATGGTTGGAAAAGATGACTAAAAGACAGATAGAATTTAAGCCAGAATTGTTTTTGTTAGGAATATTAGGATCTAATTATAAGAAGGAGAATGAATATTTAATATTGCATGTATTGACAGCAGTGAGAATAGCATTTGCCCAATACTGGAAAAATGAAAACTTACCAACTGAAGAGGTTTTAATTAAGTAAATCTTAGAATGTGCAGAAATGGATAGACTGACGTTAGAGATTAAAGAGAAAGAAGATTCAGTTTATTATAGAACATGGGATAATTTTTACCAATGGTTAGGAAAACGAACTAGTGAGAAATGAATGTGATATGTTATTTTGAATATATATTAGTAAGAAGGACTATTGATTAACTGATACTGTTTTTGATTATTGTTTATTACATTCTCTACAGTTATTTATTACTATACTAACTATTGTTAATTGAACATATGTACCCAGACAATAGCCTGTTTGCTAAAGAATGAAAGTTTTATTGGGGAACAACCACAATGTTGATCCCAACCCTGTCCTAATCCCAATCCCAACCCCAATCCTGATCCCAACCCCACCCTAAACCCTAATCCCTAACCCGATCCTATTTATCCCTAACCCTAAAAAATTCAACAAAATCCTTCAAAGTAAAATAATTTGAGTCTGATGATTTGTGTCTTAAGTGATAACTCTGGCTTGACTTGTTAGGTCCACTTGTTTATTTTCTTGGCAGTCCATGATAGCCTCAGGCATATTCTCCAAAAACCAATGTTCAGAGACTTTAATACTCTTTCCATTCTTATTTTTCAAAGCTGAAATTGCTAAGAGATGAACGTAGTTTTTAATGTTACATTCTTCTTGTTTTCTTAGATTTCAACCTGGACGATACTATGAAGAAAGACAACCAGTCCTGTTTGACTGAGATGATCTTGATAGGTTTCTCAGATTTCCAGACAAGACAAGAGCTTTTATTTTGCCTGGTTCTAATATTCTACTTCATAGCCTTGATGGGCAACAGTCTTGTTTTGATCCTCACCATTGTCAGCCCCACACTCCATACCCCAATGTATTTCTTCCTCTGGAACTTGTCCTTTTTGGAAATTGGCTACACCTCTTCCATCAGCCCAAAGATGCTAGTGGACTTATTATCAGAGAACCAGATTATATCCTTTTGGGGCTGTGGCTGTCAAATGTACTTCTTTGTTCTTTTTAGTGTCACTGAATGTTGTCTTCTTTGTGTCATGGCCTATGATCGCTACGTTGCCATTTGCAAACCTTTGCAATACCCATTTATCATGAACTACAGAGAATGTGTTAAATTTGTTGCTGCATCATGGGTCTTTGGGATTTTAATGGGTTTGGGGCAATCTGTTTCAATATTCACCCTTCCTTTCTGTGGGTTGAATAGAATCAGCCATTTCTTCTGTGATATTATGCCTGTTTTAAGACTGACTTCCACCAATACTTACAAAAATGAAGTGGCTAATGCCATACTAACCATGGTGTTTGCCCTGGTACCCCTTCTGTTTATCCTTTTTTCCTACATTCTCATCATCTCTACTATTCTCATGATTCCAGTGGCCAAGAATAGGCAGAAAGCATTTTCCACTTGTTCCTCACATCTCACTGTTGTTCTCCTGTACTATGGAACAATCACTGCTGCCTACATTCATCCCAACTCAGCAAATTATCAGGACAATAACAGGTTTCTTGCCCTGCTCTACACAGTAGTGACCCCCAGCTTGAATCCCATCATTTATAGCTTGAGGAACAAAGAATTAAAAGCTGCTTTCAAGAAATCAGTAGCAAAGTTATGGGCTTCCTTAGGTAAAAATCCACTTATATCAGTTGGTTTCATCTCTTCATATGGTGGCTGTTCTTGTGCACGTGTTTATGGGTAGAAGCAACTCTAGAAAATAACAGTAGGGAATGTCAACTTTAGAAGAACACAGAGATGGGGCTAGATTTATTCAAAAAAGGGGAGACCCATGATAGGAAACCTAAATTTATTATTTTGATTGGCAAGTTCCTTACAAGGAAGGCTGTCACTGTCATAGCAAGGTCAGGTTCAGATGAGGAGACTGACAATTAGCATCCAGTTCCAGAGTTGCTGCCTGAAAAGCTGCAGACAGAGATGGGGCCATTCAGTAGCCAGCAGGCACAGCTGCTGCTAGTCTCTGAAAATGAGGATTCATCACTTCCCAAAGCAAGGACTCACAGAGGAGAGCGAAAGCATTTTTAAGGCTCTATGCAAGAAAGGAACCTTCCCCTTCCAAAGGAGAAACATTGGGGTTGCTTCCATTTAAGAACAGCAAGGTCCAGCGTCTCTGTTGGCAACAACTGTTTGTTTACCCAGATTCTGTACTGTATGCCTTGTCTCCCAACTTGAAACCTCAGGACTTTGACTCTAGACCAGGAATGGCTTTTGAACCTTCTGCATTTGGATCCTTGAACTTTGTTTGACCAGTCTTGTGCCTCCTGTTTTGGATTAGAACCCACCTAAGTTAAACTTACTTGACTTTTGGTGACTCTGCTGTGAGCATGCATGTTGTTGAACTCATGTTTTCTTTGCCACTTGCTTATTTACTTCACAAAGTTAACATCCCTGGTGTTAAGACTAGGGCACATCCTCGCCAACAACCCAGATAAGCAGGAATTAACACTTGACAAACAATCAAGTAGAAAACAATGCCCTGATCAAGGAACTATTATGGAAAAAAACATATCTCCTCCAACACTGGCAGGGGAAGCTACTGTGTATAAATAGGGAATAAACCTCCCATTCACCAGCTTTTGTGATGTTACCTAGTTGGGTAATAAAACGTCTGCAAGCAATACCCAAGGCCAGAGAGCACCAAGGACTCCAAGCTATCTACATTCTCTTCTATTGAAGCTGGTGAACAGTTAGGCCCTTTTCACTTTCTTGTTCCAAAGGATGTAGATCAGGGGTGCCAAACTGCCAGCCCGTGGGCCGGTTGTGTCATCGGTAAGCCACACCTACCCTATTAACGGCAATGGCGAAAAAGCTCCAATACGTTGCGCGACGTAATGTGACATTGCGAGTTTGACATGTCTGATGTAGATCAGATGGTTAAACATGGGAATAATAATTCCACACAACATGCTCATCTGCTTGTTATTTACTGGATGATAGCTGATATAAGGCATCATGCATTCCTAAATGATCTAGGAAATCAAGGTAATTAGAAAAAACTGCCACACTAAGTATACTTATTCTTACAAGATAAAACACACCCCTCCCATGGGACTCTACCAACATACTTTCCTAAGGAGTGAGGGAAAACCCAGGAATTTAGGAAGGCCAATGGTGTCATTGACCATCAAAGTGGGGCTGTTCCATAGGACACACTCACTGCGCAGAAGATATGCCTTCTCTATCCCATAAAGTATCATGGCTACACAGAAGGGACTCATAGTATGCCTGTCCTGCTGGATCTGGTGGGACCAGCACAAACTACTGGAGACATTTGGTCTTATAAGTAACTTATCTCTGTGCCATGCAGGGATTAAAAGGTGATAATCAGCATTTGAACTGCACCTGAAGCTTTCTGAGCCAGACTGGTTCACAAAGTAATGGTTTTATGTGGATGTTCCTTAATGGACCAGAAAATTGCACAAAGTTTTTCTGAACTGATTGCAGCTTCTGAAGGTTTTCTGAAAGGCAGCCACGTGTAGAATCCATTATAGTAGTCCAGGGGTCTTCAAACCTGGCCGTTTTATGACTTGTGGACTTCAAATCCCAGAATTCCTGGCATGCTGGCTGAGGAATTCTGGGAGTTGAAGTCCACAAGTTGTAAAAGGACCAGGTTTGAAGACCCCTGAAGTAGTCCCTTCAAGAAGCGACTAAGGCATGAGTACTAATGAGCAATGGCTCCTAATTCAAAAATGGCCAGTAGTGGTACACAAGATGGATTTATACACAAGTTGTCCTGGCTATGGCTGCTACTTGCTATCTCTTCTTTAGGCAGAATCCCTGAATCCTATAAGTCAAAGTCATGTCATCTCTCTGAAAATACTCATCTTGTAGGACTAACTGATTTTAAAAGCAAACAGCAAGGTGTCAACATATAGCAAAAGATCTTGATCAATAACATTCTTTGAAATAAGATTGAATTAAGTCTCTTCTACAATGCTTTCATATGCAGCATTCTATATCCAAAGAATGCTGAAAAATCTCCATTGTTTTTAATTTGGTCAACAGTCATCATTTATTTGAACATTACTGTAAACAATAAAAATAAGTAACCACCATGTGCTACACATTATTTCTACATGCTTGGTTGGTAAGATCATTCCCCTATAGTCTTTTGTCTAAAAGTCATTTTTAAAATGTTTCTTTGGTTAGGAAATGGGAGTTTTATTTGCAGAGCTTTATTACTGTTTACTTCCATGTTGTTCTTTGAAGGAAGGGTGGAATGGATAATTTCTGAAATTCTGCTGTAGTGGGTAGATGATAAAGAATATTCGTCCCTTGATTATTGCAAAGAAGCAGTGGGCCCCACTTGTTATTGTTAAAAACAGATGAAAAGCTGATTAAAAAACTCTATAGATTTCTGCTTAATTTAAAGATGGAGGAAGAACAAGTCAAAGAAACATTGATAACATGGGCAAAAAATGTTGGACATAGTCAGTGCTTTTTTTGTAAAAGAAAAAGGTGCCGGAACTCACACATGTCATACAACCCGCCTTGCCTACTCTACAAAGTTCCATCCAAAAAAGGTGCCGGAACTCCGTTCTGAGCGTTCTATGAGAAAAAAAGCCCTGGACATACTGTAGAGTTTGAAGAATGGGAAAAATTATGGGACAGAAATATTAGATTAAGTAAAGCTGTATCATATAAAGAAAATTTGTATAAAATGTTTTATAGATGGCACATGACACTAGTGAGATTAGCAAAAATGTTTAAAAATACTTCAAATATTTGTTGGAAATGCAATCAAAGACCAGGTATTTATTATCATACCTGGTCCTAAAGCTAAGAGGTTCTGGCTTAAGATACAATTATTGTTGGAGAAGATAATTAAAAAACAAATAGAATTTAAACCAAAATTGTTTTTGTTAGGAATGATAGGTCCCAACTATGATAAGGAGAGCGGATATATAATATTACTTGTACTAACAGCAGCGAGAATTATGTATGCCCAATATTGGAAAAATGAAAATTTACCGACTGAAGAAGTAGTAATTAAGAAAATATTAGATTGTGCAGAAATGGATAGATTAAATTTAGAGATTAAAGAGAAAGAGCACTCAGTTTATTATAGAACTTGGAATAAATTTTATCAATGGCTAGATAAATGCATTAGAGGGAAAGGAATGTGATATGTAATTTGACTTTATTTTAGTAAGAAAAAATACTATGGATTGAAAACTTAACATTGTTTATGATAACTTACTATAACTATTATTGTTATCAATCATTAGTTTTATTATTCTTATTCATATATATCTTTACCCAGACAATATGCTGTTTGCCAAATATTGAATGTTATTGGGGGAAACCCCAACCCTCACCCCAACCTTCCCTGTACCCTAACCCTAATCCCCACCCTTTCACTCCCTTTCCCAAACCTATAAAAACCAATACATTTTTTTTAAAAAGAATAGCTTTTTAAATTTAGATGACTTCATATTATCAATAAATGCTTTTTTTGGCCAAGATCCTCTTTCAACTTCTGCTATCTTAAAAAGAGCTGTTCATGCACTTTCAAGGTTACAAAAGCCATGACTGATTGACAGAGGTTCAAGATCTGTGACAGGGCAATTCTGGGTGACTCACCAGGGTTAAAATCAACACTATGAATAATTGAAGTAGGAAGAACAAACCACACATTTTAAGATTCCCATTGTGAAGAAATATGAATGGAGTTGAAAATATATGGTGTTTCTGTAGGAAACAGGATGAGACAAATTAAAAATGATGCTCTGCCCGAAGATTTTCTATGTGGTTTTTGATCCCCGTGGTGGGACAATATAAATTATGCCACTGGTAAGTTTTATTTTTTTGGAATACAATTTCTGTATGACCAGCCACATGGCAAATGATCAGGTAGGTAAGGTAAAGGTAAAGGTTCCCCCGCACATGCGTGCTAGTCGTTTCTGACTCTAGGGGCCGGTGCTCATCTCCGTTTCATAGCCGAAGAGCCAGCGCTTGTCCGAGGACGTCTCCGTGGTCATGTGGCCGGCATGACTAGCACGGAACGCTGTTACCTTCCCACCTTAGAGGTCCCTATTTTTCTACTTGCATTTTTACGTGCTTTCGAACTGCTAGGTGGGCAGAAGCTGGGACGAGTAACAGGCGCTCACTCTGCTACGCGGCACTCGGGATTCAACCCGCCAAACTGCCGACCTTCCGATCGACAAGTTCAGCGTCCTAACCCACTGAGCCACCGTGTCCCTTCTAATGATCAGGTAACTGTAAACCAAAATATCCAGCTGAATATCTATGGAGATTCTCAGTCATCCAGGTCATAGTTATCCTAAAGAGGCCTTTTTATGAGGCAACTGGACTTCCTTGTTTTTCTTTGAAGATGTTTCATTTCTCATTCAAGAAGCTTCTTCAGCTCTGACTGGATGGTGAGGAATGGAGCTTCCATTCCTCACCATCCAGTCAGAACTGAAGAAGCTTATTGGATGAGAAGCAAAACAAAGAAAAACAAGAAAGTCTAGTTGCCTCGTGAAAAGCAACTTTAGGACAAAACTTCCAGCATTCGAGGCCACAGGGTTTCGTTATTCTGCTGTAAGATGTTCCCCAAGATCCACGTTGTCCTCTGGTAATTCATTTACCAAATCCCCAGGAAGTCTCCTTGTACTTCTGTTCTGAAACCTTGTTAAAGAAAAAGTCCTCCAGTTTCTCTGGGATTTCAGATCTTCTAGAAATCCACATAAATATCTCTCTTCTCTTCAATCCTGTCTGATTCTTTGACTCTGCCTGGACAAGTTTCTGCTGTTTTCTTGGCAAGGTTTTTCAGAAGCAGTTTGCCATAAGATTAATACCTCATATTTTATCAAAGATTGTGTTTGGTGGTTTGATTCCTTATATGGAGCATGCTCAAGATAAGAAACATTTGCTTTTAAATGAGTGAAATATTGCAAGAGTTTTATTCTCAACTGTTTGCTCATGCATTGTCATTTAATACTTTTGAACCTGGGGAAGACGATGACTGATACTTCTGCACATTTTGATGCTCAGTCTAGATAGAAAAAAAAGCAGTCTTTATCTAACAGGAATGGCTGATCACTGATGGTAACGTGTACCCAGTGATCATGTGGGTACAAATTGCATTTAATGGAAAATGAAGCTGATTTTGATCTAAATCAGTTTTCTCCAATACTCCATCTACTCCAGGATTCAGCATTTCCAGCCAGAATCTCCATAAACAGTCTAAAATTTGGACTGAAACCAACCAACCAACAAAAGAAAATGTAAAAGGGTGGCACCTTCAATTAAATAACTAAAAGAAGATCAGTTGAAAAGTCTTAAGATTGACAATTTTGACAAATTACTTCTGAGAAAGGAGCCTAGAATGATCCAATCTAGGCTGGTCCAAGATCCTAGAATTGTTTAGATGACTCATTAGGATGAATTCATCGTAGCCAAAATAGACATGGTGCTAAATTAAAACTGTAGTTTCCCTTTTATGTAGGACACCATCCAAGTTATTATTTCTGAGGAAACAAAGTAAAGGAAGGAAGGAGACTAAAGGAAGCAATGCATAGGTCTCTAATGTGAGAAACACATTTGATTGTTAGCGACTGTAAAGAATAATTGTTGAATTCATTATTTAATATTCTTCTTGTTTTTAGCCTTTGATCTGGATGACACCATGAAAAAAGGCAACCAGTCTTGTCTCACCGAGATTATCCTTCTAGGCTTCTCAGATTTCCAGTCTATGCGAGAACTTCTTTTCTGCCTGGTCCTAATGTTCTATTTTATGGCATTGGTAGGCAACAGTTTCATCTTGCTCCTCATCTTTCTCAGTCCTACCCTTCACACGCCCATGTACTTCTTCCTCTGGAACTTGTCCTTTTTGGAAATTGGCTACACTTCCTCCATCAGCCCAAAGATGCTAGTGAACTTATTATCAGAGAAGCAAACTATATCCTTTTGGGGTTGTGGCTGTCAAATGTGTTTTTTCCTTCTCTTCGGTGTCACTGAGTGTTGTCTTCTTTGTGCCATGGCGTATGACCGCTATGTTGCCATTTGCAAACCCTTGCAGTACCCATATATCATGAACTACAGGGAATGTGCTAAGCTTGCTGCTGTGTCATGGGCCATTGGTATATCTTTGGGTTTGGGGCATTCAATTTCAATCTTCACCCTTCCCTTCTGTGGATCAAATAGAATCAGCCATTTCTTTTGTGATCTTATGCCTGTTCTGAGACTGGCTTCCACCAATACCTACAAAAATGAGGTGGCCATTGCCATTTTAACTGTGGTAGTTGACCTGACACCTTTTTTGCTCATTCTTGTTTCTTACATCCTCATTATCTTTACTATTCTCAGAATGCCAGTGGCTAAGAATAGGCGCAAAGCATTTTCCACATGTTCCTCACATCTCACTGTTGTCTTCATTTTCTACGGAACTGTCATTTTTACTTACATTCGTCCAAATTCAGAATATTCTGTGGACACTAACAGATTTCTTGCCCTGCTTTACACAGTAGTGACCCCAAGCTTGAACCCCATCATTTATAGCTTGAGGAACAAAGAGATAAAAGTTGCTTTCATGAAATTAGTAATCAAGAAAACAGTCTTCATGAGGTAATAATCAAATTGTATCGGTTAGTTTTGTCACTTCATGAGATTACATTTTTGTCACATGTATGTATGGGTAGAATAAAGCTTAGGAGATACCAGAGCTGTGTAATAACTATGTAATAACATGGAGCTGGGAACAGAGTTACTCAAAACAAGAAGAGAACCCTGACTGGAAATGCAACTTGATTATTCTGGTGGTGTGTAAGTAAAGGATTCACTGGCTATTTCCTCACAAGGAATGCTGCTAGACAGCTTGAAAAATGTAGAGGAAAAAAGGGTGAGAGGAAGAAGGAGGTAGTGTTTAGGGCAGAAGGACCAAGGTAGGCAACAAGAAGCTTGAGATCATACAGGCTCATTGCAAGAACAATGTCAACATCCTTTCCTATTGAGGAACTGATAACTCTTTGTCCATTACAAGTGTATTTTTTTAAAAAAAATATATTTATTATTTATTTATTTTATTTATTATTGGGACTTATATGCCGCCCTATCTCCCGAAGGACTTGGACCAGTTATATTAAAGTCCACTCTGAGAAGATAATGTTAAGATTAATATAGTGAAAGTATCTATAGGTATCAGTCTATTTCCTACCCAAAATAAAAAAAATGAATGGGAATTAAGAAATTTCAGAATTCAATGTGTAAATACAATTTTGTAGCTGTTGTGGAAATCATGAGTGCTTTTTAGCAGATGAGCTTGCTTTTTACACTGGCAGTCATTTAACAATAGATTATATCTGAGTAGATAAAACTTCTCTAAAATATTTACAGAGAGGAGAAATTGTGCCTATGCTTGTAACTTTAAAATGGAGGACTAAACCACATTCCTCTACCATAGGTGGTTTTAAACCATTACCGCTTTGTAATGTATGGCATCAGCTAAGCAACATATACCAATCTTTCAATACCTTTTTCAGGAAAATGATATAATACAAATGTCTCTACAGGTAGTCCTTGACTTACAACCATTTGTTTAGTGACCATTCGAAGTTACAACAGTATTGAAAAAAGTGACATGGCTGTTTTTCACATGTATAACTGTTGCAGCATCCCCATGGTCATGTGATCAAAATTCTCAACAACTGGCATGTATTTATGACGATTGCAGTGTCCTGGGATTATGTAATCTTCTGACAAGCAGTCAATGGTGAAATCAGATTCACTCCATAATCATGTTACTAACTTAATGGAAATTTTGGACTCAGCTGTTGCTGAATATCAAGGACCACTTGTATGAACAAACTGGGATATTCTTAAAACAGTTATGAGGGGAATGAATATGCCAGATGAGTGGAATAAAAAAAGAAAGAATTATAAATTATAAATTTGCTACATTTGCAATTAGGAATTTATTAATGGAATGCAATAGAATCGCCACATACGTATAAGCAATCAGAGAAAAAAAAGAAAAGAATTTGATGCCTTAGAGAATCAAATCTCAGTTTGATTACACTTTTTAAAGCAGAAATTTATGAGTTGAATGACAAAAATTAAAGGGAATAAAAAGTAATAAGCTTTTTGTCCCACCACCCACTTTGCTAGTGACCTGTGTCATGCAGGGAGCAAGTGCACCTCACATAGAAGGATTTTATCTGGACATCCCATTATGTACTCAAAATTTACACTGAGTGCCACATTGTGTGCCAGGCAGAACTTTTCTGTCATGGTTCCGACTGATGAACCCAAGCAAGCAAACACCTTTGAGACATTCTGATCTCTTAATGTAAAACTTTATTGTGTATATCATTTCGGCATGTATGAAAGCAAAACCAGCTCTAGCAAATGCCAGCCCAAACCCTTAGAATTAAACGAATAGAATTCCCCCTCCCATCGATGAACAGGTCACATTGCCCAATTAGGTGCAATCATATTGTTATGAGAAAATGTCTCTGAGTCGGGTCAGGCACTTGGTGAATCATCCTTGATTCTCACGGTCTGCCTTCTTTATCTCTGTAGCCTGTATTCCATTTCCTCATCCTCCCCACAAGTTCATTGGCAAGCTAAGGAACAATAATTGTTGCACCAGCAAAGCAAACTTCAAGATTGACACTTTTCAAGGGCAGCCGCATATAGACTCCATTGTGGTACTCCAGCTGGGAAGAGAGTAAAGCTTGGGTGATCATGGACAGTGCCTCCTAAACCAGCAATGACTGCAAATAGTGTACAATACAGGTAGTCCTCGACTTACAACAGTTCATTTAGTGACAGTTCAAAGTTAGAATGGAACCGAAAATTGGGACTTATGACCGTTTTTCACAGATATGAGCTTTGCAGAACCCCCATGATCATGTGATCAAATTCCAGATGCTTTGCAACTGGTTCACATTTATGACCTTTGCTGTGTCCCAAGGTCATGTGATCCCCTTTTGCGACCTTCTGACAAGCAAAATCAATGGGGAAGCCAGATTCACTTAACAGCAATGTTACTAACTTATCAACTGCTGTGATTCACTTAACAACTCTGGCAAGAAAGATTGTAAAATGGGGTAAAACTTACTTAACAAATGTCTCACTTAACAACTGAAATTTTGGGCTCAATTGTAATCGTACGTCGAGTACTACCACTACAGATTTATGCCATGGATTTTCAAAGTAAATATTAAGGTGTCAACAGACAGCACAGGATCTTGATCAATAATTTCCTTTGAGATAAGATTGAATTAAACATATTCTGTGATACAGTAATATTTACCAACTGAGTTTCCCAGGAATACTGGAAATGTTCCATTCTTTGTAACTCAATCAGTATTTATAATTTATCTTTATCTGAATCATGACCCAAAATCTAATCATTGAGTGCCATAAGTTATGTAAACAGGTGGGGGTTTAGTTGCATTGAGTGTTGAGCAATGAGTTACATTTTGCCCTCATAGATGTTTGTCTAAAAAGCCATTTTTAAAAATGATTTTCCAAAATTGGAGATTTTTTTTTATTGTCATTTTAGAATCTACTGAATCACCCACTTCTCTGAAGGGTGGAACACATAATCCATGAAATTATGCTGTGACAGCATTTAGCAATGGCACTTAGACTTATATACTGCTTCACAGTGCTTTACAGCCCTCTCTAAGCAGTTTACAAAGTCAGCCTATTGCCCCCAACAATCTGGGTCCTCATTTTACCAACCTCGGAAGGATAGAAGACTGAGTCAACCTGAGTGATGGACAGATGGATAAAAGTATTTATCTTCTGACTATTGAAAAGGCAGAATAGGTTCCATCTGTAATAAATGGGATGATAACAGATTTGTTTTTTACCCTGAATCAGCTCCCTTGAAGTTTTATTCCTCCTGACGTGTTAGAAGATATCCTCTGCAAGAGACTTTGGCCAGGAGCATATGAGCCAGGAGGATATGCTATAGTTCTCCTTCATAGTAGGGACTTTGAAACAGGCCGCTCGCTCTCCCTCTGGAGACCTGGTCTCATCCAGTCAGGAATGTCCTTGTCAATGTTTATAAAGATCATTATGATGCTTCTTTTAATTAATACTTTCAGGGCAGAAGATATCATACAGGTCGAAGGTACAAAAACTATCCATATGGTGTTGTAACAACAACTTGCACCTGAACATCGGCAAGATGAAAGAGATGGTGCTAGACTTCCGGAGGAAAAAGGAGGAACCCGCCCCACTTTACATCGAGGAGGACTGTGTGGAGAGAGTTTCCTCCTTTAAATTTCTGGGAGTCTATCTCTGCGAAGATCTTACCTGGAAAGTTAATACAACCCAGGTGGCCAGAAAGGCCCAACAGAGACTTCACTTTCTCAGGGACTTGTGGAAGAACAGGGTAGAAAAACAGCTAATGACCCTCTTTTACCGGTCTACTATAGAGACCGTCCTCTCGTATTGTATTGTGGTTTGGTATGCTGGTCTGACAGCCACGGATAGGAAAGCATTACAGAGGGTGATGAGTACAGCACAAGGCATTGTGGGCTGTCCCCTGACACCACTGGATGACATCGCCAGGGCTCGGTGCCTTGGAAGAGTGAGGAAAATTCTCAGGGATGACTCATACCCTGGACGGTATCTCTTTACTCTCCTACCATCGGGTAGGAGATATACAAGTATAGAACAGCTTTTATCCATGGGCTGTTAGGCTTTTGAACAGGATATAATTTTATAAACCTTATGTATGATTGATTTGCAAGGCCGGTGTGTTGTGCAATTAGCTCACATGGTGTAGTAAGATGGAGGGTTTGTGTCACTGTAAGTTGGGGGTGGGGGCACGAAGGGAGGCTCAGCCAATCTCAATGTATACATGGTTGTACTTTGACAATAAAGGTTCATTCAATCAGTCTTCTTTTACGACATGAGCCATATAAAGTCTTGGCTGGGTGAGGCCAGTTTTCAAATTTAGATGCATGCATAACGTGAATAAACACTTCCTATGCTGAGATTCTCTCTGAAACACTTGATATGTATTAACATGATAAGTCTGCTATTATGAGAACAGCAGTTCATGCATTCCCAAGTGCAAAAGTCAAGACTGATGGTTAAAATGAATGCCAGCTCCTCATTTACAATTTTGGTAACACACTATTGTTAAAACCAGCCAGATGGAACAGTTTAATTTATGAAGGATGAAACATGGCATTTGAGATTCAAATAGTGTATCAATGAGTATGGGAGAAATATGAATGGAACTAAATTAATAGGCATATCTGTAGTTCTGGGAAGAAGGTGAGACAATAGTGTTTTGTGCAAATAGCTTCTATGTGGTTATTCATGTCTATGGCAGGAAATATAGCAACAATATTAATTATGCCACTCAAGGCATTATCCTTTGGACTTGTGTTGGCTCTTGGTGATTATCAGGACATGTCCCTGCACTTTTCTTGGTAAGTTTTCTGAAACAAGCTGCCATTGTCTATTTCTTACACCTGAGAGAGAGCAGCTGGTCCAAGGTTACATCATGCCTAAGATGGGACAAGAATTCACAGTCTCTCCATATCTACAGTAGATTGATGCCTTAACTACTACACAAACTGTCATTCCAGTTCATATAAGCCAGGGTCTTCCAACTTGGCCCTTTTATGACTTGTGGACTTCAACTCCCAAAATTCCTCAGCCAGGCACACTGGCTGAGGAATTCTGGGAGTTGAAGTCCACAAGTCATAAAAGAGCCAAGTTGGAAGACCCCTGACATAAGCAAACATGGCAAACAGAACCATTGAAATTGGACATAAAACTATCCAGTGTCTGAGGCCAAAGGATTTATTAACTGCTGAAAGGAATGATTTTACCCAGGTTTAGATTGCCCTCTGGTATTCTTTTACCAAATCCCCAGGATGAATCCTTGGGCTTCTCTCATGGGACATTGTTAGAGAAAAAGTTCCCCAGTCTCCCTGGAGTTTGGGATCCTCTGGGAATCTAGTGGCTCTTTCAAAGTCATTGATGTCAGTCGATGTATGTAGCCTAAAGTATCAAATATTTTTTTTTCCAGAGGACAGATTGCATAAAGACTTAGGTATGACAGACAAATCTTCAAATCCTCAAGTTGCCACTAAATACTACAGCATTCTGAATTCTCTTTAAGAAGAAATATCTCATCTATTTGAAATCATCAGAAAAACATTCACAAAATAAGATCAAATCTCATAATTTACCAAAGGTCAGGTTTGGTAGTTTGATTCCTGATACTATGCATATTGAAGACAGAGAATTTAATTTTTAAATGATGCTAAATAGAATGCTATGAGAGTTTTAGCTTAAAATTTTTTGCCCATGCATTAGCATTTAATTCTTTTGAACCAGAGAGAGATGATGCCTGAAATTTCTGCAGATTTTTATGTTCCTGTCTAGATGGAAAAGGACATTCTTTATATAACATGAATGGATTACAATGGGTGATAAATGATTAAAACTAATTGTGTTTAATGGGAAATTGAGCTGGCTTTATCATAAATTGGTTTCCTTGGAATTGCAATCTTCCAGGTACCTGAGGATTTTACAATTGCTAGTCATAATCTCAAAGCAGGTTCAGTTCTGAAAATATCCATAAATGAGTTGTCAGAAAAGGTTCCTTGAATGGTTGACTAGTATGATATAATCAAATGCAAAGTGCATATGAAATAAATTTAAAAACAGAATTTAATTGCTTAAATTTAATTAAACAATTTAATTGTTTCCTTAATTCTAAAGATTTGATCCAATTTGCTCCTTACGAATAAAAATGAAGGAAACAAGAGACAGGTTTTTAGTGTGAGAATCCTATTGAATTGTTAAGAATAATTCTTTAATTCTTTATTAACAGTCTTCTTTTGTTCCCAGGTTTTAACATGAATGATACCATGAAAAAACACAACCAGTCCTGTCTCGCCGAAATTGTCCTGTTGGGCTTCTCAGATTTCCAGACTTGGCAGGAACTTCTGTTTTCCCTCATTCTCACATTCTACCTCATAGCCTTGATGGGCAATGGTTTGGTTTTACTCCTCACCATTGTCAGTCCCACACTTCACACCCCAATGTACTTCTTCCTCTGGAACTTGTCCTTTTTGGAAATTGGCTACACCTCTTCCATCAGCCCAAAGATGTTAGTGAACTTATTATCAGAGAAGCAGACTATATCCTTTTGGGGCTGTGGATGTCAAATGTATTTCTTCCTTCTTTGGTGTCACTGAGTGTTGTCTTCTTTGTGTCATGGCATATGACCGCTATGTTGCCATTTGCAAACCCTTGCAGTACCCATATATCATGAACCTCAGGGAAGGTGCTATGCTTGCTGCTGTGTCATGGGCCACTGGTGTTTTTGTAAGCTTGGGGTACTCAGTTTTAATCTTTACTTTTCCCTTCTGTAGGTCAAATCAAATTAGCCATTTCTTCTGTGACCTTATGCCTGTTCTAAGGCTGGCCTCCACCTATACCTACAAAAATGAGGTGACCATTTCTACATTGACAGTGGTAGCTGACGTGATACTCTTTTTGCTAATCCTCTATTCCTACATCCTCATCATCTCCACTATTCTCATGATGCCACTGGCCAAGGACAGGCGTAAAGCATTCTCCACTTGTTCCTCACATCTCACGGTTGTCTTCATTTTCTACGGAACTATCATTTTTACTTACCTTCGTCCCAACTCAGCCTATTCTGTAGAAAATAACAGGATTTTTGCGCTGCTTTACACAGTAGTGACCCCAAGCTTGAACCCCATCATTTACAGCTTGAGGAATAAAGAGATAAAAGCTGCTTTCATGAAATCATTACAAAAGAAACAGACCTTCTAAGGTAACAATTGAATTGTATCAATTAGTTTTATCAGGTTACAGTTGTCCCACATATATTTGTAGAGAAAACCTTAGAAGCTACCACTGCAGGTGTTCCTCTTAAGTCTGGACTAACACAGAGCTTGGAATAGATTTCCTTAAATGAAAGTGAACTGTAATGGATTATTCTGGCAGTATATAAGTAAAGGATTACAAGGAAGGCTGCCAGGCTGTTCAGAGAAATGTAGAGAAAAAGGGCTCAGGTGGGGGTTGAGAAGAAGGACATAGGGCAGAAGGATCAAGATGAGATGCTAGAAGGTAGCATACAGGTTCATTGATCAGCTGCATGCAGAACCCATTGTTGTGGTTCAACTGGCACGCTGGCTGAGGAATTCTGGGAGTTGAAGTCCACAAGTCATAAAAGGGCCAAGTTTGAAGACCCCTGGTCTAAAGCCTAAGTTATCATAAGCTTGCTTCCCAAATCAGCAATAATGGTGCACAGAGTACATTATACTGGCTGTAGAATTTTAAAAGCACGCATCATGGTGCTGACAGATAGCCAAGGAACTCAACCAATAACTTTCTTCCTTGGAGATAAAAACAAATTAAGCATCTCCTATGGTACAAGAATCTTCACTCATTATCTTTCCCAGGAATGTTGCAAAATTTCCATTGTTTGTAACTCATTCAGCATTTTTAATTTATTTCAACTATCTGAAACCTTATTGAAAAAAATATGCCATACTCTATGTAAATGGGTGATGTTAGTTCAATTTTACCCTTTTCTCTAGAAAATCTTTTGCAGATTTTTAGTGTTGCTTTAGAAGCTACTGAGTCACCAAGTTCTCTAAAAGGCAGAACACATAATTCCTGAAATTCTACTGTGTTTGGTAGATGGATAAGAATATTTTTCCCCTGATTATTAAAAAGAAGCAATGTGTTTCAATTATGATGAATGAGATGACAGCAGGTTCTTCCCCCAATCAACGTCTTTGAAATTCTTGTCCTGATGTGTTAGAACAGACATGTCAGACACAAGGCCTGGGGGCCGGATCCGGCCCGTGAAGTGATTTCATGCGGCCCGTGAAGCCATCCTGGAAACAGTGAGGGAACGGCCTCCACTGCCTTGGCCCTGGCTCAGAGACCCTCCTGCTAGAGACCCCCAGATCTGTCCCACTCCTGCCCAGGCCCCCATAGGCACCCTTGATGCGAACGATGTAGAGCTGACCACGCCCACCCGGGAAGGCCATACACACTCTAGCCATGCCCACCCAGTAGGCCACGCCCACCCAGGCCACACCCACCCGGCCCTCTGAGGGCAACCGCAATGCTGATGCGGCCCTCAATGAAATTGAGTTTGACACCCCTGTGTTAGAAGAAACCATTGTCAAGATGATTCAGCTTGCATGGGACATATGAGCCAAGAGCATATGCCATGGTTCTCTTTATTCTTAGGGAGTCCAAAATAATAATGCCTCTTCCCTCTGGATATACCTTATCCCATTCAGTCAGGATGGTCCTATCATCTCATAATTCAAGATCATTAAATGTTTCTTTTCTATAGTGCTTTCAGGACAAAAGATAACAGGTGTCTGAAGACTACTGTCCATTGTCTCATTTTCAGCTGACTGGAAGGTTTTGGTGTTTGTGAACAGGATTGATTAATGATGAACAATGGGAAATACATTCATGGATATTTCTGATAATCTTGTTTTGTGATGTAAGCTACCTGGAACCTTGGCTAGATGAGGGCTCTTGTTAAATTTAGAGGAGTGTACAATATCAATTAGTGCTTCTTATGCCAGGATCCTTTCTCAGCCACCTGCCATTTAATAACATGATAAATCAGTTCTCACTGTGACAGCAGTTCATCCACTTTCAAAATTACAAAGCCAAGACTGATTAATACAGGAAATGCTCGACTTATAACATTTCATTTAATGACCATTCAAAGTTACAACAGCAGTGAAAAAAGTGACATATGACTGTTTTTCACACTTACAACCATTGCAGCATCCCCATGGTCACATGATCAAAAGCCAGATGCTTGGTACCTGACTCATATTTATGATGGTTGCAGTGTCCTGTGGTTACCTGATAACCTTTTGTGACCTTCTGACAAGCAAAATCAATGGGGAAGCCAGATTCACTAAACAGCCATGTTACTAACTTAACAAGTGCAGTTATTCACTGTGGCAAGAAAGGTTGTAAAATGGGGCAAAATTCACTTAACAACTGTCTCTCTTAGCAACAGAAATTTTGGGCTCATGGCAGGCGCCTCACACTCTTCCCTCTTGAGGCAGCATCCCCGAGGACTCCTTAGGAGCCGGGGAGCGATGCTGCCTCAAGTGGGAAGAGCGTCGGGCGGGAGCCGGCAGGGCAGTCCTGCACACGTGTGCACTCCCCGGCTGCTAAGGAGCTCTCCTTAGCAGCCGGGGAATACGTGCGTGTGCAGGACTGCCCTGCCGGCTCCCGCCCGACGCCGGATGACTCTGCCGATGCTGCCTCAAGAGGGAAGAGTGTGAGGCGCCTGCCATGGCTCCCCAAGGACTCCTTAGAAGCCGGGGAGCACGTGCGTGCGCAGGACTGCCCTGCCAGCTCCCGCCAGACGCCAGCCTGCTCTGCTTCCTCCACAGTGTGAGGGGAGGGCGTGCCTTCCCGGGCTCACTGATTTTCCGGCGTATAAGACAAAAAATCTTGAAAATCATCTCAAAAGTTGAGGGGTCATCTTATATGCCCAGTCGTCTTATACGCCGGAAAATACGGTACTCAGTTTTAATCTTTACCTTTCCCTTCTGTGGGTCAAATCATATTAGCCATTTTTTCTGTGATCTTATGCCTGTTCTGAGGCTGGCCTCTACGTATATGCACAAAAATGAGGTGGTCATTTCTACATTAACAGCACTAAGTAACCTGATACTCTTTTTGCTAATCCTCTATTCCTACATCCTCATCATCTCCACTATTCTCTTGATGCCAGTAGCCAAGAATAGGCACAAAGCATTTTCCACTTGTTCCTCACATCTCACAGTTGTCTGCATTTTCTATGGAACTATCATTTTTTACTTACCTTCGTCCCAACTCGGCAGATTCTCCGGACCGTAACAGGATATTTGCCCTGCTGTACACAGTAGTGACCCCAAGCTTGAACTGCATCATCTACAGCTTGAGGAATAAAGAGATAAAAGGTGCCTTCATGAAATCAATAAGAAAGAAATAGTCTTCCTAAGGTAATAACTGAATTGTATCAATTGGTTTTATCAGGTTACAGTTCTCCCACATATATTTGTAGAGAAAACCTTAGAAGCTACCACTGCAGGAGTTCCTCTTAAGTCTGGACTAACACAGAGCTTGGAAGAGATTTCCTTAAATGAAAGTGAACTGTAATGGATTATTGTGGCAGTATATAAGTAAAGGATTACAAGGAAGGTTACAGTTGTCCAACAGTTATTCATAGAATAAACCTTAGAAAATACCAGAGCAAGTGTTCCTCTCAACTCTGGAATAACACAGAGCTGGGAATTGATTTGCTTAAAACAAGGAGAACTGAAGTTGATTATTCTGGTGATATGTAAGTAAAGTAAAGAATTCACTGGCCATTTTCTTACAATGAAGGCTGCCAGACAGTTCAGAGCAATGTAGAGAGGGGAAGAAGAAGGAGGTGGTATGAAGGTCAGAAGAAACAAGGTGAGATGCAAGAGACCATGTATGTTCTCTGATCAGCCATTATTAAAATTCATTGCAGTTGTCCAACTGAGAAATGACTAAAGCAGGTGATCATGAGCACTGCCTTCCAAACCAACAATGACTGCAAATGTTGTACAAGATACATTTATGCAAAGAGGCTCTTGGCCGTGGATTTTAAAAGCAAAGAGCACAGTATCAACAGACAGTAAAGGACATCAATCAATACATTTCTTGGAGATATAAATTAATTAAACATCTTTTATGGTACAAGAGGTTTCACCCATTGATTTTCTTGGGAATCCTGCAAAATTTCTATTGCTTGTAACTCAGTCAGTATTTATCATTTATTTCAACATTGTCTGAAACCTTATTCAAAAAGTAGCCCCTGTACAACACACATGTAAGCAGTTGATGTTTAGTTCTATTTAATCTTCATAAAGCCCTAAATGGCATGGGTCCAGGTTACTTACGGGAGCACCTGCGGCCGGCACCAACTTCCCTTCGTCCAGTGCGCTCCCACAGAGAGGGCCTCCTTAGGGTGCCGTCGGTCAAAGAGTGTTGACTGGCGGCCCCCAGGGGGAGGGCATTCTCTGTGGGCACGCCAGACCTGTGGAACCGTTTACCGGTGGAGCTCCGGATGGCTCCCGACCTTCACTCCTTCTGACGTGACCTAAAAACATATTTATTTGAACAAGCCGGCCTGGTCTGATGGGTTTAGGGATATTTTAATGTTATTGTATTAATTGTATTGAATTGGGCTGTAATATTTAATATTTTTTTAAATTTTGTATGTTGTATTTTATTGTATTGCCCTGTACACTGCCCTGAGTTCTTCAGGAGAAGGGCGGTATAGAAATTAAATTATTATTATTATTATTATTATTATTATTATTATTATTATTATTATTATTATTATTATTATTATTATTATTATTGTTATTGTTATTATTATTATTATTATTATTATTATTATTATTATTAATACTTGTCTAAAAAGTTACTGTTAAAATCATTTTTTTCTCTAGGAAAACTTTGTAGGTTTTTGCTGTTGTTACACTGAGTCAACAGTTCTTGGAAAGGTGGAATGTGTAATTCTGCAATTCTTCTGTTATGAGTCGATGGATAAGAATATTTATCCGCTGAATTTCAGAAAGAAGCAATGGACCACATCTCTGATGAATGGGACGACAGCAGTTTTTTTTCTCTGAGTGAGCTTCTTCGAAGTTGTTGAACTCCTGATGTATTAGAAGAAACCATTGTCACCTTCCAGATTCTATCTGGAAGATCTTGTCTCACTAAGTCTAATAATTCTTTCAGGACAGGGGATGCCAGGGATATGAAGACTCTGTCCATTGGTGTCCCATTTTCAGCTGTGGGGAAGTTTTTGATGTTTGCAAATAGGATTGATTGTCCTCCTGATGTGTGAGAAGAAACCATTGTCAAGATGATTCATGGGACATATGAGCCAAGAGCATATGCCATGGTTCTCTTTATTCTTAGGGAGTCCAAAATAGTAATGCCTCTTCCCTCTGGATATACCTTATCCCATTCAGTCAGGATGGTCCTGTCATCACATACTTTAAGATCATTAAATGTTTCTTTTCTATAGTGCTTTCAGGACAAAAGATAACAGGTGTCTGAAGACTACTGTCCATTGTTGTCTCATTTTCAGCTGACTGGAAGATTTTGGTGTTTGTGAACAGGATTGGTTAATGATGAACAATGGGAAATACATTCATGGATATTTTTGACAGTCTTGTTTTGTGATGTGAGTCACCTGGAATCTTGGCTAGATGAGGCCTCTTGTCAAATTTAAATGAGTGTGTAGTATCAATTAGTACTGCTAATTCAGGATCCTTTCTGAGCACCTGACATGTAATAACATGATAAATTCATAAATGAATACGAGAGGGCAATCTAGACCTAGGGAAAATATTTCTTACCACAGAGTTAGCAACCCCATTGGCTTCAGAAGTTGGATATTTTTCACATCCAGTTTCCACAATTCTCTGACCATTTGTCATGTTTGCTTATCTCATAGTAACTGGGGAGCCAGTTTGGTGTAGTGGTTAAGGCACCAGGCTAAAATGGGGAGACTGTGAGTTCTACTCCCACCTTAGGCACAAGACCCTATCCCTGGCTTTTTAGAGAGGATTTAAAATCTGCCTCTTTCCCCAGGTTTTGAGATATGTTTGAGGTCACGCTGGCATGAAATGGTGGCATCAGGGATTTCTGTTTTTGTTTTTTACTGCACTTGTGTTTTTATATTGTCTTATATTATTTTATTGGTTGCAAGGTGCCTAGAGTTGTTTGATGATGGGTAGCTACATTGATGTTTATATAAATAAAAAAGAATAAGGTCAGATGAAAGGAGGCTGAAACCATACAGATTCCCTACAATAACAATGGACAAATGTCAGCCACTCCTGCTGGGGAACAGAGGGGTGTGTGTCTTTATTTATTTATTATTCACTTTATATATGGCCACCCTTCCCAAACAAACGGTGGCAAACAATCATAAAATCAAGTAAAACCAATTACTAACAGAATATAAAAGATTTTGTTTCCTCATGAGCTGAGAAAAAATATATAACCCATAGTTAATATGCAATAGCTAGGAAAAGGGACCCTTAACAGTGAGTATATAACCCAGGTCTTTAAGGTCTTATGAAAAGCCAATGAGGTTAGGTCATCCTAATCTCCATAAGGAAAATGTTTCAGAGGGTAGGCACTATGACAGAAAAGGCATGTCTCCTAGTCCCTGCCAGCTGACATACTTTGGCTGAGGGGAGTGATCATGCCAATCCTGCTGGACCAGATTGGACAGTGGGAGAGAAGACAGGTGGGCCTAGGCCAGAGGTAGGCAACCTCAGCTCTTTTATGAGTCATGGACTTCAACTCCCAGAATTACTGAGCTGACTCAGTAATTCTGGGAGTTGAAGTCCATGAGTCATAAAAGAGCCGAGGTTGCCTACCCCTGGCCTAGGTCAATTAACCACAGGCACATGTCTCCACCCACTCCATCATGGGCCTCCCACCACAGCTGACCCATCGTGGGCATTTATCATCAGCTGGCCCTCTGCCAGCACTTCTCCCCCACCAATGGTTTGCTGGCACTCCTTTAATGCACTCTTCTCCTGGGCAATTTGCCAAAGGATACTTGTTCCCAGACAATCCACAGCATGGGACCACACATCCCTGCTCTGCCTTCCCATTGGATGCAGTCCCTTTTCGGCTCAGTCTCCTGAAGTGGAAACTGGAAAGGTTGGGAGGGGGCAAACTCATTGCACTTTGTGTGCATACAGAGGGCTGGAATGATGAAGCTGCTTCCTTCCAGACGTTCCACGCTGTTGCAGTGAGAATGCTGCACACCAGTTTGGTGTAGTTTGTATGCCGACAAAGTATGGAGATTCATGGTGCTTCTGAAAGGGAGAGATGGGCTAATAATGGAGTCCTTCCCAGCACATTTAGAAGTCAGGATTTTTTTTTTCAGTTTCAGGGTCAGGCTTCCTGCCATCTGAAGAATGTGTCAAAAATGTTTGCATAACGAAGCCTCAAGGAAGAGACGTGATAAATGTGAAGGACCCTCTCTCAGAAAAGGAATTGTCAACCGCACCCCAAAAGCTTGTCTGACCGAGTACAGTCTCTGTAGCCAGCAAAAATAAAATGAAAACAGACTACACCAAACTGGCTGTCCAGTTGCTATAACACAAGCAAACATGGCAAATGGGTGACAGAATTGTGGAAACTGGATGTGAAAATATCCAACTTCTGAGACCAGTGAGGCTGTTAACTCTGTGGTAAGTGTTATGTATGGGGGTTTTAGCAACAGCTCGACAATTACCACCAGGAGGCGCTGTACCGTTACCGTATTGGCTGGTTAGCTTTCGGCGGGAGATTCGGATGAATGGATTGGCCGAGAGTGTACCTGGCAAGGTATATAAGGGGTACAGGTTTGTTCAATTCTGAGCTACCCACAATAAAGAGCTGATGCTGTACTCTTCTGCCTGCTGTCTGCCATGCGGTCCAGAACCCACTACACCAGGGGTGTCAAACTCAATTTCATTGAGGGCCACATCAGCATTGCGGTTGCCCTCAGGGGGCCGGGTGGGTGTGGCCTGGGTGGGCATGGCCTACTGGGTGGGCGTGGCTAGAGTGCGTATGGCCTGCTGGGTGGGCGTGGTCAGCTCTACATCGTTCGCATCAAGGGTGCCTATGGGGGCCTGGGCAGGAGTGGGACAGATCTGGGGGTCTCTGGCAGGAGGAGGGTCTCTGGGCCAGGGCCAAGGCAGTGGGGGCCGTTCCCTCACTGTTTCCAGGATGGCTTCACGGGCCGCATGAAATCACTTCGCGGGCCGGATCCAGCCCCCGGGCCTTGTGTTTGACATGTCTGCACTACACAATAGTAAGGAATGCTTTTCTCCAGATTTAGATTGCCCTCTAGCATTCCTTTACCAAATCCCCAAAATGAATCATTGGGCTTCTGTCTTGTGATCTTGTTAAAGAAATAGTTCCCTAGTCTTGCTGGATTTTCAATTCCTCAAGGAATCCAGAGGCTCCTTCAGAGATGAGAATGTTGGCTGATGTAATCAGCCTTAATACTATGAAATTTATATATTTTTTTTCCAGAGGAGAGATTGCATAAAGTATGTCAGAAGAATCTTAAAAAAACCCCTCAAATTACCAATGAATACTATAGCACTTTTAGTTTTCTATAAGAAGAAATATCTCATCACTTTGCTTAGTTGGAATGAGGAATAGTTTTAGACAATTGATATAAATTGGTTTATTTGAGATTGTTTTTATTGGGTATCAGATTGGAAGGTATTATTTTGTATTTGAATAATCCTTGATATGATATATATATGTATGTTTGGAATTTACCTATATGAGTTAAAGTTTGATAGTTTGAATAGTTTAGGATTGTTTGCGTAAGTTAGATCATGATTGTTTGTATTTTTATACCCTGTGTTTTGGTATTAGATTGGAAAGTATTATTCTGTATTTGTATAATTATTGATATGATATGATATGATATATATATATATATATATATATATATATATATATATATATATATATTTGGAGTTTTCTTATATGAGTTAAAGTTCGGTAGTTTAAATAGTTTAGGATTGTTTGCGTAAGTTAGATTATGATTGTTTGTATTTTTATACCCTGTATTTTGCTCTGGGAAGCGGGGGGGGGGGAGGGGAAAGGGAGGGGTTGGGGTTGGGGAGGGTTGGGGAGGGGGAAGAGGGTGGGGGGAAGGGTTTGGGAGGGTTTTTTCTTTTTTTTGGTTTGTTAAACATAAAATGTATTGTAAAACTTTTTAATTAAAAAAAGCTGTTTTCCACGATGGAGGCAGATTGAATTGTTCTAAATAGCTCTTTTAGAGGTTCCACCATTTCTAACTGTAATTTTTTATAAAAAATAGCAGTCAAACCATCTGTTCCTGGTGCTTTACCCACTTTTAATTGTTTAATTGCTAAAATAATTTCTTCAGCATTTATCAATTGATTCATCCCTTCCCTTTGCTCTTGTGTAAGTACGGGGATATTAACTTCTTGTAAATATCTATCTATATCTAAACCTTGAATTCTATCCCCGGCATATAACTTAGAATAAAATTCAACAAAAGCCTTTTTAATATAATTTTGCTGTAGCATCTCTTTACCCTTGTATTCTATCTTATCTATGTTGCGTGACATTTGTTTTTTCCTTAACAAATAAGCTAACCACCTACCCGGCTTATTAGCATTACAAAAAGTATTGTGTTTAACATACTGCAGGTTAGATGCCACTTGATCTGCCATCAACATATTAAACTGACCTCTTAACAAAGTAATTGCTTCCTTTACCCTCTTATCAGATGGGTTCAAAGTTAGAGCCTTCTCTTTCCTCTTGATTTCTTCCTCTAACTCTTTACGCTTGCATTCCAATCTATGTCTATATTTATTATTCAAATATATTAACACTCCTCTCATATAGGCTTTACTTGCATCCCAAACCATTTCAATAGGAGTACCAATATACATATTTGTATTAAAAATTCTGTCATCTGTTTTTTACATTCATCCATATTCTCTTGATATCTAAACAAATTTTCATTTATTCTCCAAGATCTTCTATCTTTCCTCTCCTTATCTAATTCCAACCATACTGGACTATGATCTGATAAAGTTCTTGGACATATCTTAATCTTCTTAACCCTAGAAAAAAATCATTAGTAGTTAATACAAAATCAATCCTAGAAAAGGATTGATGTCGATCAGAAAAAAAGGTAAAATCTTTTTCTTCCAGATTTCGTTCTCTCCAAACGTCTCTCAATTCCAAATCATCTTTCATCTCAAAAAAGGATTTAGGCAATCTGGCATGATTTGGAGTACTTTTAAAAAGACCTTTTTTGTCTTTCTGTGCGTCCAGGACTCCATTCCAATCTCCCATCAAAATACATGATTTATAATCCCATTGAATTATTTTATTATGTAAAAATTTATAAAATTCTCCTTGTTGTTGATTAGGTGCATATAGTCCAACTAAAAGTATTTTCTTGCCTTCTATTAAAAGTTCAATTATAACATATCTTCCTTGTTTATCAGCTTCAATTAAATTGGCTGTTAAATTCTTTACATAAATAACTATTCCATTTTTCTTATCTGAAGCAGACGCACTAAACTGTACTCCCAGTCTGGAATTTATCAAATATTTTTGGTCTGATACACGAATATGCGTTTCCTGTAAGCACACAACATCATTTTAAAATTGTTTCAAATACTGAAATACTTTCCTTCTCTTTTGCGGGGAGTTTAATCCATTAACATTCCAGGTTAGAAACTTTGTCACCATCTTTTGCGACCTGAAGCTTTCGGAGCGCATCTTGCAAAACCACAAGCACCTGCCTCTTCAGTCTCGCTCCTCCCACTGCTTCACTATAAGTAGACTCTTGAGATATAATTGTGGATTTCTGTTCTTCTTGTTCTTGTCTTATTCGTCTGGTTGCAGCCTGCGTCATTCTTTGTTCCTTAACCTCTTCTAATGATGCCTTGGGGCTGCACAGTTTCCAAAGTTTGCTGAAGTTCTTTAACCATCCACGAGATGACTTCTTCATCTCCCTGTGTACTCTCCATTTGTATCTGTCGCCCTCCGTCTTCCTTCCTTCCTTCCTTTAAATTCTGGGGATGGCGGAGAACCTGCTTTCAATATATTAGAATAAAAATCTCGTGCCTTCAAAACTGTGTTGAGACAGTATCTTGTACCTGAATAATTCACCACCAAGCTTATTGGTACCTCCCATCTGAATTGAAGCTGACGTTTCTTTAATTCATCTGCCAAAAAAGTAAATTCTTTCTTTCTCCTTAAAATTCTTGGTGGAATTTCTTTCAAAATTAAAACATCTTGATCAGCAACTTTAAATCTATTGTGATAAAAAGCTTGGATAATCACATTTCTGATCGATCTCTTTGTAAAATAAACAACCACATCTCTAGGTAGTTTTCTTTGCCTGGCAATCCAAGAGTTAACACAAAATATTTTATCTATATCCCTTATAATTTCTTCCGCTTGACAGCCCAAAACCGGTTCCAGGGCTTCTGCCAGTAACACTTTCAAGTTTTCCTTTGGATCCTCTTTCAATCCTCTTATCCTCAAAGCAAACTCCATATCTCTATATTGTATCATAACCACCTTGTCCTCAGTCTTATCTATTTTATTCTCAGCTTCTGACATTTTAGCATCCAATCTCAAATTATTTTGATTCACCTCTTCCACACATTCATCCAAACACTCAATACAAACTGCCAGCCCCTGAAAGGCCAGTAAAATGTCCTCTCATATTACTTTATTCTTCTCATTAATAAGTTCAGATATTTGCTGAGATTGATTTTTTAAAGCATCTTGTAAATCTTTTAATGTTAATGCAGGTGCAGGTACCACAGGGGGTGGCATCAGTGCATGTAATGAAGAATGTTGAACTGGTGATGCACCAGTACTTCTAGGAGCAGAAGCTTTAGCTGATTTAGAGGCCATTTTAACACCCAATTAATCTTTGTTGCACACTTTCACTTTTTCACTCAGCTTGCAACTTTGTTTCTCCCCTATTAAATGTACAAGTCCTTAAGTTCACTTTTAAACCAATTTCAAATATTTTGCGCAGTGACTTTAAAAAAACTAATTTCTTCCTTCTCAGTATTTATATTTTATAATATATTCCTTGTCCTTTTGTCCTTTTATTTTTCACTAACAATTCACTCCTGCACCATCTTTCTTCCTTTCTTTTAGTATAAACCGGAGTTAAAGATCATATACTTGCTGTTTCAAAATTCTCCTGCACAGCTCTGCCTGCATCCAATTAATCCAAAATACAATGTTCATTGCAGGGATGGTTGTAGCATCCTGCTCTGTTCCAAAGCCTTGGAGCAAAGGAGTCCCTGAGTCCGGAGCTAATTCAGGCTGCGGGGGGGGGGGGGCTCTCACCCTTCAACCCCCAGAATAACAATTCTAGGGGTCTAAGGGAGCTCTACCCCTACTTGAATGCTCCCCTCCCCTCTTTTCCCAAGGGGGGTGTTCCGAACCGCTAAACAGCTGATTGTCGCTGTTTTCGCGGTTCAACGGAGAGCAACGGGGCTGATGGTCGAAATGGCCACCATCGATGGAGGCTTGCCACCCGGAAGTCTACTCTGGGCCTTTTCATGGACAGCTTCTTATGGTAGTAGTGGATAGCCACTCAAAATGGCTGGAAGTAGTTCCAGTCCCTAATATGACTACTGCTAGGACCATCCAGGTGCTGAGAAAACTCTTTGCAACACATGGGTTGCCTGATGATTTGGTTTCTGATAATGGGGCTCAATTCACTGCTGCTGAGTTTCAGGCTTTTCTCAGAGCTAACCTCATCAGACATGCTACATCTGCACCATTTCACCCCTCTTTGAATGGACAAACTGAATGCATGGTGAGGACAATGAAGGAGGCGCTCAAGCGCATCATCACAGGTGACTGGCATCATAGATTGGCAGATTTCTTGCCCTGTCAACACTCTACACCCTGCACAGCTACAGGTAAAAGTACTGCTGAGCTTTGTTGGGGAAGGTGCTTAATTACTAAACTGGACAGGTTGCATCCAGACAGAGTGGCATCCCAAGCCTCTAAACCAAAACCCCCAAGGGGGCTGCAAATAGGTGATTGGGTTTGGCCAGAAACTATGGGCCTGGAAACTTGTGGGTTCCTGGTGAGGTGATCAAAGAATCTGGACCCCTATCTTATAAAGTGGGATTGGAGGGAGGGCGACTGGTCAGAAGACACATTGACCAACTTAGGAAAAGGTTTCCAGAATGGTCACTAAGTGAGGACTATGGCACAAGTCCCTCCCGAAGTCCTCAAACTGGCGCCCAAGCCAGCCCACACCAAAACCACCAGGGTTTTCCTTTCTCAGTGGAACTTGATTCCGAGGAGGAACAAGGCAGCTCAGAAGTGCAACATGGGACCCCTGACCAGGCAAACCAGCTGAACCTCAGCAACTGCTGAGATTCAGAGGGCAGGCACTATGACAGAAAAGGCATGTCTCGTAGTCCCTGCCAGCTGACTTACTTTGGCTGAGGGGAGTGATGATGCCAATCCTGCTGGACCAGATTGGACAGATAGAAACAAGTGGGAGAAGACAGTCCCTCAGACAGGCACATGTCTCCACCCACTCCATCATGGGTCTCCCACCACAGCTGACCCATTGTGGGCATTTATCATCAGCTGGCCCTCTGCCAGCGCTTCTCCCCCACCAATAGTTTGCTGGCACTCCTCTAATGCACTCTTCTCCTGGGAAATTTGCCAAAGGATACTTGTTCCCAGCCAATCCACAGCATGGGACCACACATCCCTGTTCTTTCTTCCCATTGGATGCAGTCCCTTTTCGGCTTGGTTTTCTGAAGTGGAAACTGGAAAGGTAGTATGTAGTATGGCTGTATTACTTTTATCCTTCTCTTCTCTTCCACTACTTTCTCTATTGGTATCACTACTATGATTAGTATCCTTTGTTATTATGATTGAAATTATTTTGTTGTTTTGCATGTACACTGAGTGCTTCTATACCAGAAAAAAATTTGTTTTGTATCTAATCACACTTAGCCAATAAATTTTTCTATTTATGTTCTTTTTTAAATAATATTTTATTAATTTTCCAATTTTCCTTTTAAGTATTTAAAAAGCAACATGATGACTGGGTATAGAAATTAAATTATTATTATTATTATTATTAATTAATAGTTCGATAACAATATCTTTAGTACAAATCTGAAGTTACAACATCAGATATTTCTTCTCTTTTCCCCTTAACATTTACTGTCTTGTATTCAAGCTAGTACAGTTCTTATTATATAAAATATAATATCCAAAATACATATTTTATCTATTTGAATGTAATCTTGTTCTATTTCCTAAGAGTTATCTATTTCCCACCATATTAAATCATCTACTTAATAATACAATATCCCCTTTAATAAATCAAAACCATTACGTATATTACTTGGGTTAATCAATAATCAAACATATTCATAATAATTAATTTTCTTTTTTCTTTTAGGTCTATTTTTTTAAATATTAAACAGATAGTCCTTATTTTCAACTAATTTCCAAGTTGTTGTTGTTGTTAGCTGCGAAGTCGTGTCCGACCCATCGCGACCCTATGGACAACATTCCTCCAGGCCTTCCTGTCCTCTACCATCTTCTGGAGTCCATTTAAGCTCACGCCTACTGCTTCAGTGACTCCATCCAGCCACCTCATTCTCTGTCGTCCCCTTCTTCTATTGCCCTCGATCTTCCCCAGCATTAGGCTCTTCTCCAGGGAGTCCTTCCTTCTCATTAGGTGGCCAAAGTACTTGAGTTTTAGCTTCAGGATCTGGCCTTCTAAAGAGCAGTCAGGATTGATCTCCTCTAGGACTGACCGGTTTGATCGCCTTGCAGTCCAAGGGACTTGCAGGAGTCTTCTCCAGCACCACAGTTCAAAGGCCTCAATTCTTTGGCGCTCAGCCTTTCTTATGGTCCAACTTTCACTACCATACATTGCAACTGGAAAGACCATAGCCTTGACTATACGCACTTTTGTTGACAGGGTGATGTCTCTGCTTTTTAGTGTGCTGTCTAGATTTGCCATGGCTTTCCTCCCCAGGAGCAAGCGTCTTTTAATTTCTTGGCTACAGTCCCCATCTGCAGTGATCTTGGAGCCCAGGAAAATAAAATCTGTCACTACCTCCATTTCTTCCCCATCTATTTGCCAGGAATTGAGAGGGCCAGATGCCATGATCTTGGTTTTCTTAATGTTAAGTTTCAACCCAAGTTTTGCACTCTCCTTCTTCACCTGCAACAAGAGGCTCTTTAGTTCTTCTTCACTTTCTGCCATTAGAGTGGTATCATCTGCGTATCTTAGGTTGTTGAATATTTCTTCCGGCAATCTTAATTCCAACTTTTGATTCATCTAGCCCTGCCTTTCTCATGATGTGCTCTGCATATAAGTTAAATAGGCAGGGCGACAGTATACAGCCTTGCCGGACTCCTTTCCCAATTTTGAACCAATCAGTGGTTCCATGTCCAGTTCTCACTGTTGCTTCTTGACCCGCATATAGGTTTCTCAAGAGACAAATAAGATGGTCTGGTACGCCCATCTCTTTAAGAACTTGCCACAGTTTGTTATGATCCACACAATCAAAGGCTTTAGCATAGTCAATGAAGCAGAAGTAGATGTTTTTCTGGAACTCCCTAGCTTTCTCCATGATCCAGCGTATGTTGGCAATTTGATCTCTAGTTCCTCTGCCTCTTCGAAATCCTGCCTGCACTTCTGGTAGTTCTCGATCCACATACTGCTGAAGTCTAGCTTGTAGGATTTTAAGCATGACTTTACTAGCATGAGAAATGAGTGCAATGGTGCGATAGTTTGAACATTCTTTGGCACTGCCTTTCTTAGGAATTGGAATGTAAACTGATCTTTTCCAATCCTGTGGCCACTGTTGAGTTTTCCAAATTTGCTGGCAAATTGAGTGTAGCACTTTTACTGCATTGTCTTTTAAGATTTTGAATAGCTCAGCTGGAATACTGTCACCTCCACTAGCTTTGTTGTTGCTCAGCTTTTCTAAGGCCCACTTCACTTCACATTCTAGGATGTCTGGCTCGAGGTCAGTGACCACCTCATTGTGATTATCAGGGACGTTAAGCTCCTTCTTGTATAGTTCTTCTGTGTAATTTTGCCACCTCTTCTTAATCTCTTCTGCCTCTGTTAGGTCCCTGCCATTTTGGTCCTTTATCATGCCCATTTTTGCATTAAACGTTCCCTTCATTTCTCCAATTTTTTTGAAAAGATCTCTAGTCCTCCCTATTCTATTGTTTTCTTCTATTTCTTTGCACTGTTCATTTAAGAAGGCATTCTTATCTCTTCTAGCTATTCTCTGGAATTCTGCATTCAATTGGGTGTATCTTTCTTTTTCTCCCTTGCCTTTCGCTTCCCTCCTTTCCTCAGCTATTTGCAAAGCTTCCTCAGACAGCCATTTTGCTTTCTTGCATTTCTTTTTCTTTGGGATGGTTTTGGTTGCTACCTGTTGTACAATGTCACGAACCTCTGTCCATAGTTCTTCAGGCACTCTGTCTATCAGATCTAATTCCTTAAATCTATTTGTCACCTCTACTGTATATTCAACAGGGATATGATTTAATTCATACCTGACTGGCCTAGTGCTTTTCCCTACTTTCTTCAGTTTAAGCCTAAACTTTGCAAGGAGAAGCTCATGGTCTGAGCCACAGTCAGCTCCTGGTCTTGTTTTTACTGACTGTATAGAGCTTCTCCATCTTTGGCTGCAGAGCATATAGTCAATCTGATTTCTGTGTTGACCATCTGGTGATGTCCATGTGTAGAGCCGTCTCTTGGGTTGTTGGAAAAGAGTGTTTGCTATGACCATCGTATTCTCTTGACAGAATTCTATCAGCCTGTGCCCTGCTTCATTTTGCACTCCAAGGCCAAACTTGCCTGTTATTCCAGTTATCTTTTGGCTTCCTACTTTAGCATTCCAATCCCCCATGATGATAAGAACATCATTCCAAGTATTTTATATCTAATGACCAGAATTCTCCTTATGTCAACGTGTCCCTTTAACCCTCTAATTAATAATATGAAATCCCCTCTAATAAGTCAAAAACCCCAATTTTCTTTAACTTTATTCTGGCTTTCTTCCTTTGCCAACTAGGCTTCCATATCAGTGCTTTTAGATTGTCAACTAGATCTCCCTCTATTATTATATATGTTATTTGAAATAAAGAAGAGCATTTAATTGTCATCTTTTTTTAGAAGGACTAGCCCATTTGTATTTGTTGTCTCCCTGTTATTTCATTTCCCCATGCTTGCCCTGATATGTTTGTCTTCCATTCAATCTGTTCTTCTTTCTCAAATTTCTTCTAATTTATATAGAAAGTCATTTCCATTTTCAGTGTTGTCATTTCCTTTTCTGGATTTCCCATTGTTGGTCAATTGAGTCCTCTGTCTTAATATTGTCCTACTTCTTCTGTTTTCTTCTGCATTGTTTTTTATTTGGTTGTAGTCAAAGTTTGGGTTTGTGTATCTAAGCTGGCGTCTTGATCTTTTATGTTAGGTCTTATTTTATCACAAGCTGAAAGAATGGTTTCATGTATTGCTTTCAACATGAAAAGGATCTTTTCCTGGTCTTTATCCATCTCTTGTTTATAAATGTTTATAAATAGTCTTTCTAATAGAAGTTGTTTGTCAAGCAAGACTTTATAGTCCAAGGTATTTCAACATTTCATATAGTGACCAATATTCCTCAAATAAAGAGAAAGCAATTTCCCACATATAACTCTGAGAGTCAGTAAAGGTTTACATTCACAGTTCAAGTAGGCCAGTTATGCCGCCCAGTTGTTATCTTACAGCTAAGTCTCTCACAGGTGGTGCCAAGGTCAGAAAAATCTTATCTAAAGTCTGGGCTTCAAGCCAAGACTCTTTTATAAAATAACAAGTTGTAATAACAAACTTCACCTCAAGATGTCACCGATTCCATTTAAGGTTTTTTAACTCCCAATTTTTTTTTAATCCTTTTTCCAATTTTGTTTCTTTTTGTAGATAAAAACAAGAGTCTTCAATAAAAATAGGAAAATTTTTGGTCCCCAAGTTTCAGAAACATATAAATCCAAATAGATTAAAGTTGTTCTTTTAATGCTTTAATTCTCCTGGGTAGTCAGATGCCGCTATTTTTAGAGGGCGAGATAGAATTCCCTTCCCTTTCTCCTGACAGGGAGAAAGATACTTCAGGCAGCTTTTACAGAAAGAGAAAGTACTTAGGGTAAAGAGAAGGTCAGATTTCACCCAGTTTCATCTGCATTGCTTTTGAACTGCTTGGTGCTGAGTTTTTATTTCGGCTGTCTGCAGCCTTGTGACGGGCCATATTACTATGGCTGGTCTTTCCTCTGACAGTTTGGAAGGCTGTCCCAGATCGAGCTGAAGGGCTGCTGTTCTTGAATAGTGTTTTCAAAAGCTACATTTATACTGATTCATACTTTTAAATGACTTTTTGTAGAATTCAATACCAATTTTTCTTTTTCTTTTCTTTTTTTGTATATATTTTATTGGTATTTTTTAACATAACATAAATCATTCAGTAATTTGTAAACAGTATGTTGTCTGGGTAACATTTATAAGATAATCTTTAACAATTGATTTGTATAAACTATATACCATATGTTAATTTCATTTGATTTCCCCTTTCCCCAAACTATCTTTCTTTGCAAAACATTAGATTAAGACAATTCTCATTATTTTGATAAACAACAATTAAGTATATAGTTTTTCCAATAATCCTATTTGTCATTTTAATTGCCTTATTGTAAATCCTGTTACCATGCTTATTTCAGCTTATTTCTCCCCCCCAAATTCTAAATATTCTTACTAGTGACACTACATTTATCTTGGTGGATTTAATTCTATTTTTTCCATATAAGCCCTCTCATACTTTTATATTTCTTAATCAATAACTAAAAAAGTAGAAAGAGAAAAGAAAAGAGGAGAGAGACAAAAAAAGAGGAAAAAAGAAGAAAGAAAAAAAGAAAAAAGACAAAAGCACTGAGATACAAAAAATATATGACTTAAATATGTATCCCTCCTAAATTAATATATATTTATTACCTCAATTTTTTATTCTTTTTGACCATAGCTGAGAATGTATTTAATCTATTTACTTTAAGCATTCCATTCAGTAGATCTAATCATCTAATCAGGGCTTTTTTTCTCATAGAACGCTCAGAACGGAGTTCTGGTACCTTTTTTGGTTGGAACCTTGTAGGGTAGGCAAGGCAGGTTGTATAACATGTGTGAGTTCCGGCATCTTTGTCTTTTACAAAAAAAGCACTGCATCTAATCCTTTAACTCTCATTCAAAACACATTTTTTTTGCTTTTCTTATTGTCACATTTAAATAACTAAAACGTTTACTTTGTTTAAATCATTTCAACTTTTTTTTTACAGAAAGGAAAAAGAAAAAAAATTGTATTAATTAAAAATATTCATCCCTCTAAGAGTAATATATTCCAAAGTTTTTCCATTTCTTTAGCCATATTCAAACAAATGTTTCTTATTGTATTAGTTAACAAAAAAACATCTCTCTAAGAGTAATATATTCCAAAGTTTTTCTATTTTTAGCCATATTATAACAAATGTTTCTTTTTAAAGTATTCTCTCTGATAGGTCCCATCATCTATTTTAATATTTTTTCTCTGGCCATTGCCTTTCTTAATCATTATGTTTTGCTGCATCATTCATTTCCCTGTAAAGTATTTTTTTTATTCTTTTCCTTTTCTTCAAAGTTGCTTGGATGTGTTGAAATATTTCCCATTTGAATTAAATCATGATTTTTTTATTTTATACGGTTCCATATTTAAGTCTCTATCCTCAGAATTATGTTCAGTCATCTCTACTGTATTTTCCTGGGAAATTTCTTGGAGTGAAATTAAGTTGGAGATAAGTTGATTCATACTCTCAAGGTTGTTCTGTATTTCTTTGTGGTTTAAAATCATTGTCCTTTGAAATTGTTGCTGCTTATCATACGTTTCCTTTTGTAAAGTATTCATTGCTTCAGATTTGTTACTCTCACTTTGTTTACACAGCTGCATTTTTTAAGAACTTTGAGGGTCAGAGAAAAAAATAAATCCTCACCCACCAGTAGTGTTTGCTCATTTTTCAGGTCTTTCTAGTCTTTTTCTCTCTCTCTAAAGGGTAAGTTTTGCCTCTTCTGGAAAACAAAAGGAGGGAGTAAAATCCCCCTCCTTCCCCCCCCCCCGAGATCTCTTATTTTTGGAACTTTCTTCTTCAGGAAAATAGGTAGGATAGAGAAAATCAATAATCTTATCCAGATTCAAGCAAGCTGTTTAAAATCTGCTTAGTTTAAAAGCTTATGACTTCTGTTGTTTTCGGCTATGACTGGACATGGAGTTAGCCAGCCTTTTCTTCTGTTGGTTTCTGGGAGGCTTCTTATGAGAAGGAAACATTTATAGATGATAAGAAAAGAAGCTCAATGAATGCTTTGATAATAATTTGGAAAAAGGTATGGACTTAATCATTGTTTGGCATGCTACCAAATAAAATGATAAAAATAGGCAAAGCATCAAGTCCAAATGGTCTTTTTAATATTATGAATGTTTTGGAGACCAACTTCTACAGTCACTGAAAGATATAATGAATTCCATATAGCAGGGATCTAGGATAACCCTGTTTTAGAAAGAAGCCAATATTGTCTTATGGACAAAAGAAAATCAAGTTATTAGTTCGATGAAAAATTATAGGCTGCTGTTGCTCACTTCCCACTTGGAAGATTGAGAGTTCAACCCTAGGCAGTGACAGATGTTTCTCTATCAGATTGTGAAGAGAAAATATCTACTTCCATCAGGAAGGGCATCTGGGCAGTAAATGTTAAGCTCCATCTAGTCACCCCAACCTCACCCCGATAAAAGGGGTTACAGGGTTGTACAAAGAAAAAAATAAATGTGGACCATGAATTGAGATTTGAATGGCATACCCATATGTGATACACTAAAATAAAATAAATATAGATTTCAAGAATCATTTTGTTAGGAATGCCATCCTAAGAATTTGAAATAAATGTAAAATAAGGCTCATTCCTAAAATATCTCTTTGGTTGTCACTACAGGAACCTTTTTTAGAAAAGAAAGGATGGTGAAGCCAATTTGGTGAACCTCTGGTGAAATAATCTTTTATTCAAAGTAAACCTAATTTTAAGACAAAAGACTTGGAGTACCTTGGATAAGAAAAGTTATAGTTTACAAAAAATGAATTTGAAATTTCACTGTATGCTGATGATGAAAACATTATTTCAAAGGTTTATAAAATGTTGTTGAAATTGAATCTGCAAAATGAATATGTTAAATTCAAGGGGTCAAAAAGTGGTTATAATGTAATGCTTGAGCCATGGGAATATATGTGGATTAAAATTTACATTGAATTTATTCTGAAAGAAACTTTTATAAAATGATGCATCATTGGTACATAATACTTGGGAAACTGTCAACGATGTATAAAGATGTTTCAAATGTTTGTTGAAAATGTAACAATAAAAATGGAATTCCTTATCATCTTTGGTGGACTTGTGTTAAAGCAAAGAAATATTGGGACCAGATCTTTGTTTTAATTCACACGATTCCTAAAACAAATACAGTGGTGCCATGAAACTCAACTGCTTTGAAACTCATTGAATTTGGTACTCTACACATTTTGATGTGAAAATCTTGCCTCAGTACTCATTGAGCTAAAAGTTGTTGGTGTCAGCTGCTTTGTGACTCACTATATTATTCCAAATTTGTTTGTTACTCATTGTTTGGTATTCACTGGAACCAATTAAGGATAAGTACCAAGGTACCACTGTATAAAATTGAAACGAGAAGATTTTCTTTTAGAACAGATATGTCAAACTCACGATGTCATGTGACATTGCACAACATAGCAGAGCTTTTTCACCATTGTCAGCAATGGGGTGGGTGTGGTTTTGGGATGAAATATCCAGCTCGTGGGCCTAAAGTTTGACACCACTGTTTTAGAACTATTGGATGTAGAATTTTGAAAAAAAGGAAGTTTATTACATATGTTGACAGCAGCAAGAATCCTATATGGGCAAAAATGGAAAGGCTTGTTAGTTTCCACAGTGGAAGAATGAGGGAAGAGAAGCATCTCATTGCTTATTTATTTACTTAATTTATAACAGCCAGTGTGGTCTAGTGCACAGGTCTCCAAACTTGGCCCTTTTATGACTTGTGGACTTCAACTCCCAGAATTCCTCAGTCAGTGTGCCTGGCTGAGGAATTCTGGGAGTTGAGGTCCACAAGTCATAAAAGGGCCAAGTTTGAAGACCCCTCATCTAGTGGTTAAGGCATCAGGCTAGAAATCAGAAGACCATGAGTTCTAGTCCAGACTTAGCTGTTAAAGCCAGCTGGATGATCTTGGGCAAGTTGCTCTCTATCAACCTGTCACATCACAGGGTTGCTGTTGCAGGGAAAATAGGAGGATGAAGGTATGTTGTATACGTTTGCCCCCTTGAGTTGTTTATGATAAAAGTTATAAATATATGGTACAAATAAATAAATGCCACCTAAGTCAAACAAAGTGACTTTGGGTGGTATACAATACAGAGTTTATGCTGAGATCATTTTCTTTGTCAACAGGGATTTGATGCCCTACAACTGCCATAATGATAGTGATTAATGGAAGAAAATTGTGAGAGGTAGAATATCGATGACTGCAAAGCCAGTTCATCTCGGACAAGTTGTGCTTACTGCATAAAAGCCTTGCCAAAATGTTTTTTTACATCACTCTTTGATCTGCATTTGACCACAGCACAATTATGCACTTTTATTGCCTGAATTCTTGATCAAGGTGCTGGGTGCTTGTTGATCATGGTGGTAAGATTGGGATGGGGCTTATCTCAAGAGCTTCTGGCTCTTGTTCTAATCTTCCTGCTTGTAAAGCTCAATCATTCCTTCAGAAAAAAATTCAACCTAAAAGATCCTTATCAGGGAAAAGTTTCCACCCATCCTTCAGATCCTTCAGATGAAATTATAATTGGAGAATTTGTATCCATGACACTTGCTAATTATACGGAAAAGACGTTTAGGGAACCAATTTCTTCATCACCAATATCTTAGTAAGTAATTCTTCATTTTTATCTAAGGTGTCTCTGACCCCAAAGCATTCTTTCCTTAAAAAACCTTCAGTGATTTTTCATTCTTGGAAGATTCTGTTTGGGTCTGATGATCATTCTTACTTTCCCCACCTAAGTGACTATTTCTAAGTAATGATAGATCTCTTATTCTGTCTTCTAATTTTCTCCATGTTTTGACATTTTAGATGTGAAGCACACTTATACCAGAGATTGAGTTGGGGGGTAGGTTTCAGCTATTAATTTTTGACTGAAAATATATACTGAACTGTGTGTGAAGATGGATTTGCTAAGAGCCCTAATAGTTCTCTCTGTACAATTTAGACCTCTTGGTAGACAATAGGGAATAAATAAGATTTTAAAAAATGTTAATTCTAAGATACTGTTTCATTTGCAGGGTACAGTAACTTGGGCAAGTTGAATGAGAGTAATTAGGAATTCTTACATCCCTAATTTCTTCTCATTAGAAACCCTGACAAAGTATGTCTATGGCAATATGATATTTAATAATGTACTTTGGATGAGTAAAGAGAGAAGCAATTTTGGATATCCAAAGTATACATCCAAAATTTTGTATATCCTTATATACCTTAAGTGGAAGATTAGATCCTCTCTGTCCCTCTCTCTGTCTCCTGCATCTCTCTGATTTAAGAGAATAGTTTCTTTATGACATCTGTAACTTGTATGAATCACACCATTGAGATATATAATAAAGTACAAAAGAAAAGAGTATTAATTTTGAAAAAGAAACTTAAAATATATAGACAGATATACTGAATGTGCATTAATGACAGAAGGAAGAAACTTATTCAGTTTGCTTTAAGGGAATATCTGAACCATTTATTTCAGAAAGAATTTCCCATCATATAGAGAACAATATTTAGTCAAGCTCTATGGGCAAGCAGAGATCTAAGCTGTAAGTCACTTAATTATTAGCCCTTAAGATCTAACATTCAAAATTCTCTTGGCAGTCTAATCCCTAAAAACTACCAGCATGTCCTCGCTTTTCTTTTTGCCATTAAAGAAATCAATAATAATCCTGATCTGTTGCCCAACAACACATTGGGGTCCCAGATTTATGACAATGCTTACAATTCATGGAGAACCACTTGGACCACTTTTGATCTTCTCTTTCTAAGACAAGGGGATCCACTCAATTATTACTGTAACACTGAAGAGGAAGTCATGGCCAACATTGGGGGACTCACCTCTGAAAATTCTATCCACATGGCCAACATTTTAAGTACTTACAAGATTCCTCAGGTAAATTTTTGGAAATAAGTATATAGAAGGGAAAGGAGAATAACTGTTAAGTCTCCGTGGTAAATGTAAATTCTTCTATTGTTTGAAATGTCATTTTACATCTGTGGTGATTTCTACTTGAGGACCTCCCTTGCTGCAAGCTTAAAATGTAAACTAGAGAAATCAAATTTCTTTCACATCCTTTTCACGAGTTTCAAATTAAATACACTGATTGATTGATCATCTGACTATGTGCCATCAAGTTGATGTTGATTCTTAGTGACCACATAAATATGAAAGCTACTTAATTGGTATTTCTCAACTTCAAAAGGACCACCCATGGGCAATGTGAGTCCATCTACCCACCAAACAATACAGTAAAGTGGATTTTTAAGAATATCCAGTAAATTTGTATCTAATATTAGGAGCCATTTAAAAAGTGTGTATACAAAATTGAATGCTTTTCTGTGTCTTAAAATGTTTTTCCCCAGTTAAGTTATGGCTCCTCTGACCCCATGTTAAGAGACAAAATTGGTTTTCCTTCTTTCTACCATATGATTCCCAATGAAGCTTTGCAATACATGGGGATAGTTCAACTTCTGAAATATTTTGGATGGAACTGGGTTAGTCTAATTGTTTCAGACGATGAAAGTGGTGAAAACTTTCTTCGAACTCTGAGACCGAAGCTTCTACAAAATAATATTTGCATAACTGGGATACAGATGATCCCAATTGTGTCACTATATTTATTAAGAGAGGTACTTGAGAAAAAAATCTTTCAAATGCAATCTGTTATGTCCCAAAGTAAAATCAATGTGTTCCTTGTATATGGAAATGGTCAGTCTCTGGAGGGATTACAGTTGGTTTTATACTCAATGGAATTTGGCCGTAAGAAGCCTCTGGAGAGGGTGTGGATCACAACGTGTGAATGGGATTTCACTGCTCGGAATGCTGCCGGACGATTTAGCAAAAAATCCTTCAATGGAACCCTATCATTCTCACTCCACACCAAAGTTGTGCCAGGATTTCAGAATTTTCTTGAGAAAATAAATCCTCTGAAGTCTACATTTTATTTCCTGTCTCAGTTCTGGACATCAACATTCTTGTGCTCACTCAATGTCCATGCAGCTTATGGAGAGAACATGAAGAATTGCACTGGGGAAGAGAAGCTGGCGAGCCTTCCTGATTTTATCTTTGAAATGGGGATGTCAGGTTGGAGTTACAGCATCTACAATGCTGTTTATCTTGTGGCACATTCTCTCCATGCTTTGTATTCCTGGAGGAACAAACAGAGGGGAAGCAGAAATCAAGGCCAATGGAATCTCCAAAAAGTTCCTCCCTGGCAGGTACTCACAAGTAAATTGGTCAATTCATTAAAACCATAATAATTTAGAAAACCAAAATAGAACTAAAACAAAAGCATACATGATATAACAAGAGAGGTAAACTAGTAAACACAATAAGCTTTTGAAACTGCAAAGAAAAGCAAGTAAATGTTTTTAGAAGAATGTTGAGAGAATGGAGATACCTTATACAAATATTTAAAGTGAATTAGAAATTGAGAGTCCAGATGCACCAATGAGATACTGATTGAAGATTGATGCTAAATTTAACACCGTGGGGAAAATGGATATTTTAATCCATCCTGGTTTGGCTCCTTCTCAAACCAGATATTTAATGCCACTATCAGAAGAGGAATAAACAATAAGGACTCACTACTTCTCCCAAATGAGTAAAAAGGCCTAAATTGCTTGTAGCTGGAGTGCTCCAGAAAAGGTGTTAGTTAGTTAGGATTTAGGTAGAAATAAAAAAGTGATAAACTGACTATAGCCTAATTTCTTTGAAAGAAATTTTTTATCCACGTCATTCAAAAATGGGAGAAGTGAGTCTCTGGGAAATGAATTTGAGTGGCAGATTTGTAGTTTCTCAGGTAAAAGGAAAAAACCCTTTCTGTTATCTTACATAGTTTAGAGGCAATGGAATAATAATAATAATAATAATAATAATAATAATAATAATAATAATAATAATAATAATAATAATAATAATAATTTAGAAGGGACCTTGGAGGTCATCTAGTCCAACCCCCTGCTCAGGCAGGAAACCTTATACCATTTCAGGCAAATGGCTGTCCAGTCTCTTCTTAAAAACCTCCAGTGTTGGAGCATTCACCACTTCTGGAGGCAGGTTGTTCCACTGGTTAATTGTTCTAAGTGTCAGTTCTAGGTTGCTTCTCTGCTTGACTAGTTTCCATCCGTTGCTTCTTGTCCTGCTTTCAGGTGCTTTGGAGAATAGCTTCTTTGTGGCAGCCCCTTAGATATTGGAACACTGCTATCATGTCACCCCTCACTCTTCTCTTCATTAAACTACACATACCCAATTCCAGTAACCGTTCCCTATATGTTTTAGCCTCCAGCCCCCTAATCATCTTTGTTGCTCTTCTCCGTACCCTTTCCAGAGTCTCGACATCTTTTTTACATCGTGGTGACCAAAACTGGATGCAGTATTCCAGGTGTGGCCTTACCAAAGCATTGTAAAGTGGTATTAGTACTTCACTTGATCTTGATTCTATCCCTCTGTTAATGCAGCCTAGCATTGTGTTGGCTTTTTTGGCAGCTGCAGCACACTGCTGGCTCATATTGAAGTGATTGTCCACTAGGACTCCGAGATCCCTCTCACAGTTACTACTATTGAGCAAGGTACCACCTATACTATACCTGTGCATTTGATTTTTCCTGCCTAAATGTAGAACCTTACTTTTTTCACCATTGAATTTCATTTTGTTAGATAGTGCCCAGTGTTCGAGTCTGTCCAGATACTTCTGTATCTTAAGCCTATCTTCTGGAGTATTGGCTATTCCTGCCAGCTTGGTGTCGTCTGCAAATTTGATGAGTTCCCCATCTATCCCCTCATCCAAATTGTTAATGAAGATATTGAAGAGCACTGGGCCCAGAACAGAGCCCTGGGGCACCCCACTACACACTTCCTTCCATGTAGATGCAGTTCCATTGAGGACCACATGCTGAGTACGGCCTGTCAGCCAGCTACGAATCCATCTGGTGGTGATGCTATCTAACCCACATTTTTCTATCTTATCAAGTCGTAGGTTGTGATCTACTTTATCAAATGCCTTATTGAAGTCCAAGTAAATTATATCTACAGCATTCCTCTGGTCCACTAATTTTGTCACTTGGTCAAAGAATGTAATAAGATTTGTCTGGCATGATCTGTTTTTGACAAACCCATGTTGACTTTTAGTGATGACTTTGTTTTCATCAAGGTGTTCGCTGATTTGTTGTTTGATTATCTTTTCCAGAATCTTCCCAGGTATTGAGGTCAGGCTGATAGGTCTGTAGTTTCCTGGATCTATTTTTCCCCTTTTTTGAAGATGGGAACTACATCAGCTCTCTTCCAGTCCTCTGGTAGTTCCCCAGTGCTCCAGGATCTATGAAAAATATAGCTCAGTGGTTCTGAGATCATGTCTGCCAGTTCCTTGAGAACTTTGGGGTATAATCCATCTGGTCCTGGTGATTTGAACTCGTCTAGGCTGGACAGGTGTTCACTTACCATTTTTTTGCCTATCTTAACTTGCATTTCTATTCTTTTTTTTATGGCACTGGTTTTGGTAGGTTGGACTGTTTTTTCCCTTTGTGTAAAGACAGATGCAAAAAACGAGTTAAATAGTTCTGCTTTCTCCCTATTGCTTGTCACCTTCTTGCCACTTTCCCCCACTAATGGACCAATCATTTCCTTAATTTTTTTCTTATTTTTTATATGTTGAAAGAAGCATTTTTTTGTTATTTTTGACTTTGGTCGCAAGCCTTAGTTCATTTTGAGCCTTAGCTTTCCTCACTTCATCTTTGCAGGCACGGGCTATTTGCTGATATTCTGACTTAGTTATGTGCCCCTCTTTCCAATTCTTATACTTGTCCTTTTTATCTTTCAATTGATCAGAGAGTTCTTTATGCAGCCATGCTGGTTTCTTTTGAGAGCTGTTATTTTTCTTCTTTGTTGGTATTGTACTAGACTGGGCCTTTATTATCTCACTTTTCAAAATTTCCCAAGCTTCTTGAGTTGTTTTCCCCTTTAGGATTCTCATCTATGGAATTCTTCCCAAGGTCTCTCTAAGTTTATTAAAATTAGCTCTTTTAAAGTCCAAGACTCTAGTTTGGCTGTGTTCTATTGCTTGTGCCTCCAGAATGTTGAATTCCAATATTGCATGATCACTTCCCCCCAAGGTTCCTGTGGCTTCAACACCTTCTATCATTTCATCTCTGTTAGTGAGAATTAAATCCAATATGGCTAATCCCCTAGTTCCCTTCTCTACTTTTTGGGAGAGAAAGTTGTCTGCTAGGTTTGAGAGGAATCTGTTTGATCTTCCACTGGGTGCAGAGTTTGTCTCCCAGTTGATATCAGGGTAATTAAAGTCCCCCATTACTATTGTGATGTGCTTCTTACATACCTCAGTTAGCTGGCTAGCAAAAAGTTCATCTATTTCCTCTGCTTGGTTGGGCGGCCTATAGTATACGCCTATGGCAATGTCATTTTCCCCCCCCTTTTATATTGACCCGAATGCATTCAAGTTTACAGTTTTTGTCATTGTTGTGCTCTATTTGTGTAGAGATAAAGTTATTTCTTATATAGAGAGCAACTCCACTTCCTCTTTTGTTTAGTCTGTTTCTTTTAAATAGTTTAAATCCCTCTAGCTGTGTGTTCCATTTGTAGGTTTCGTCCCACCATGTTTCCGTAATGACAACAATATCATATCTGCCCTCATTTACCTGAATTTCTAGTTCACCCTGCTTACTGTTCATACTCTGTGCATTAGTGTATAGACATTTGAGTCCTTTATGACTGACCCTGTGTTTACTTGCTGCATAACTTGTGTGGTGCCTGGCTTCCCCTATTTTCTTAGATTGCTGGGGACAGTGATATTCTGTATCAATTAACTCACTATCCCCATTATTTAGTTTAAATGTTCCTCCAAAAAAGCTGTGATTTTATTGCCAAGTAACTCAGTCCCTTTTTTGCATGGATGCAGACCATCTCTTTTATACATTTTTTCATTGGACCAGCTAGAGACATCGTGACTAATATAACCAAAGCCTTCTCCTTTACACCACTCCTTTAGCCACATATTAAATTCTGCTATACGCTGGCCTTTTCCAATTTGCTCCTTATACACTGGTAAAACCTCTGAAAAAGTAAGCCTACAGCCTATTCTGCTAAGTTCCTGCCCCAAGCTCTGGAAATCATTCTGCACAGAGAGTACATCTTTTTGGGACAGATCATTAGTGCCAAGATGTACAATTGCCTCCACATCACAGTCCTTGCTGGCATTCTTGATTATTTTAGAAATACGCTTCTTGTCCCTACTGGCAGTAGCACCTGGAAGACACTTGACCTCTTTCAAAACCTCTGTGTCCTTTCCTAATTTTTTTAAAAATTGCATTTATATCCCTCCCTTCTCCGAAGACTCAGGGCGGCTTACAAGCTTACCAGTAGCCTTCATTCTATGTATATGCCTGCTTATTAGGGCTTTCACACACACCCCAGCGGCATTATTACAAAGTCAGCTTAATTACCCCCAACAATCTGGGTCCTCATTTTACCTACCTCGCCAACCAGAAGGTGGCTTCTCTTTTTGGATGCCTTTCTGTTCTTGCATGACTGGTGTGTAATACCAGATTTACACTTCTCCCTGTCGAAAACAAGTTTTTCATCTTGGACCACGATCCCCTGCTTATTTGAGTTATTATCACAGATACCTTTACCTGTCTCCTTAATGTCCCTATTAAGGTCAGAAAGGGCACTGTATCTGTTGTGCAGGGACACAGCGAAAGCTTTGGGTTTATGGTTCACAGATCTCACCCTGCCAGATCCCACGGTTGTCCACACTGCCCTTCTCCTGCAGGATCTTTGTGGTAGAGGGGCCTGATATCACGGAGGCTCAATAGGGTAGAAGGGCTGAACTGGACACCTAATTTCTGCCTGAAGAGCAAAGATTACAGACCCTAGATAAATAATGTGTCCTTGTAGACGAATGATTTGTTTACAGATATGAGTCCCTGGTTTCAGATTCAGATGAAAAATATTGCTGTTATGGTTAACCATCCATGTTCTGGTTGGATAAAACCTTTTCAATTCTTGATGTACTTCGAAAACACTAATTTTCTATACTGCATCAAATATCAATTTAAATGTCATATCACTGATGTTCCAAGTGACCGTTACTTTTTGTTAGAGCAGTAACCTATTCCTCCTTCCCTCTAGCTTAATTCATTTTTGAGACAAATCCACTTTAACAATAACGTTGGAGATGAAATATTTCTCGATGAATACAGGGACTTAGCGATAGGCTATGACCTCATCAATTTGGTGGCATTTCCCAATGACTCTTTCCAGAGAGTCCAAGTTGGAAGAATCGATCCCAGTTTTCAACTTGGAAAAGAATTCATTATTAATGCAAGTGCCATTATGTGGAATCCCACATTTCATCAGGTTGGAACTATTATATTTTCTTCAGCTTAATATCAGTATCATTTGAGTGGTATTTAACACACACAATCTGGAGAATGACAAGGAAATTTGTTGAGAGAGCTGAATTAGGAAATTTAGGGATCGGTTACAAACAGTGAGGGTCAGGTCTGCTTTGTCCACCCGCCTGAAGCTTTGCACCGGCATGCCACAGGGCTGTGTGCTTAGCCCCTACCTGTACTCTTTATACACTTATGATTGTGCATCATCTGACCCATCCACTGCGATAATCAAGTTCGCAAATGATACAACTGTGGTGGGTCTTATTACAGGTGGGGATGAGACAGCATATAGCGCGGAGGTACAAAAACTAACCATATGGTGTAGGAACAACAACTTGCATCTAAATATGTAGGGGTGTGAGTCTATACACATGTGTATAGAGTATGGTTAGGTGTGTGTCATGTATGTCTTCCACTTTGAGAGCGGGCAATTATATTTCATTTTTGATTTGTGCCGTTGTGCCCACAGTAACAAAATGACAAAAAGGTTATCTTATCTTAAAATGCAGATAGAGTTACCAACATCAGACAGTTGTGATATTATGAATCTTTCTAAGACATTAATAACTTGTTTCATAATTTCTAAAATCTATCTGTTCCAAATGTACATGATTTAGAATTACGTACTGAGGAGGAGAAAACTATTTCTTGTTCTACAGACTCTTTTTTTCTGGACAATCTTAACAGATGGTGCCAAAATCTACCTGTGTTGAGAGCTGCCATCCCGGACAGAGCAAACTAATTCAGCAGGGGAAACAAATCTGTTGTTATGATTGCATTCAGTGTCCTTCAGGGAGGATCTCAACACAAATGGGTAAACATCTATCTAGGAAAACATCCAGAAATTTTCTATTTTGTGCTTGTGGAATATCTTTCTCCCTTCCATACATCTAATGTGATTTATGTTCTTCAGTAGTGTATTCAAAGGCTATTTTTGTATTGATTGTGTGTGAACTTGTGATGCTCCATTTGTGTGAGCTTCGTGCACTTGCTTCATGCAAATGGAGCTGTGTGCGCTCACCCATTGCTTGCACAAAACTATTCCCCCTCCTCCACAGTGCTGGTGCTGTTACCAGTCCAGAAAGCTAAAAAGATTGGGGACCATCATTTTAAAAGACTTTTGTAGAGCTCAGTACTAATGTTCCTACGTCAGATAATATATAAAGAGCAGGAATTATGAAAAATATTAGTACAAAGTTCAAATACTGAATTTATGCTTGTGATCTTCAGATGCAGATGAATGTGAGTCTTGCCAAGAAGAACAGTATCCTAATACAAGTCAGCAAGAATGCATTCCCAAAGTAATGACTTACCTGTCCTATAAAGATGGCCTGGGAACAGCTCTGACATCTTTGGCACTTTTTCTTTCTCTGACCACAGTTATTGTGATGGTGATCTTCAGGTTACACTCGAACACTCCCATTGTGAAAGCCAACAATTGGAGCATCACATGTATCCTGCTTACCTTTCTGCTGCTATGTTTTCTCTGCTCCCTCCTCTTCATAGGAAGGCCTAGCAAGGGAACCTGCCTTTTAAGGCAGGCTGTGTTTGGGATCACCTTCTCTGTTGCTGTTTCCTGTGTCCTGGCCAAAACGATCACTGTGGTTGTGGCTTTTGTGGCTACAAAACCAGGGAACAAGATGAGGAAATGGATGGGAAAGAGGCTAGCAATCTTGGTCATTGTGCCTTGTTCTTTAATTCAGATTGTCATCTGTGCTGTTTGGTTGGTGACCAAGTCCCCTTTTCCAGAATTAGAGAAACATTTCCAAGTGGGTGAGATCTTAGTGCAATGCAATGAAGGCTCAGAGATGATGTTTTACATTGTGTTGGGCTACATGGGTCTCCTGGCCATTGTGAGCTTCACAGTGGCTTTCTTTGCCAGGAAACTGCCTGACAGTTTCAATGAAGCCAAGTTCATCACTTTCAGCATGTTGGTGTTTTGCAGTGTTTGGATTTCCTTCATCCCCACTTACATGAGCACCAAGGGTAAATTTATGGTAGCTGTGGAGATTTTCTCTATATTAGCCTCTGCTTTTGGTTTATTGAGTTGTATTTTCCTTCCCAAGTGCTACATCATTATATTGCACCCTGAGTTAAATAAGAAGGAACAAATGGTAAGAAAAAAGGAATGATTAATATTGTATGAGAAGGAGTTAGAAGCAGCAGTTGAAAAATAGAATTAGTTGGTTACCAGTGTGAAACATTGAAAACAACTCTCCCTTAAAAATTCCAAGAAGACATCACTTCACGTATTAGTTGCAAAGTTCATAATTGTTAAATGTCAGTTGTTTGGTTTTGCTAAGTAAAAAAAGTGTTGAAAATTTAAATATTTTTCTCTTTATATAAAGAGAACAAAGAAAGAAAGAAAGAAAGAGAGAGAAAGAAAAAAGTTGCAGAAAGAAAGTAACAAGGCATTAAAAAGAATTAAAAAAATTAGAATTTGTTTCCAATTTCACTGCACAACAATGATTTTGCTGATCACTTTTACCTGTAACCTGTAGACTTTTGGCTGTCAATCACGAAAGTAACTTATGTTTTAATCTAGTGTACTTTTTAATAAAAATCTTGTTTTCTACAATTTATTCTTATATACATTTTAGTAATTTTCATTTGTGTTATAGGATGCTTTATATAGCTCATGCACATCCAGGTATGCACTCAGAGTATATTGCTTACAATTTGTGGAAATGGTACAGTTTTTGCACACCTAGGCATGTTTAGGCTGCCAGAAAGTCTATAAAAGCAGCACACATATACAGACGCTACTCATTTTGTTGATATCAGATGCCCTGTGAGAGTAGAAATGTTGTGAAAGATGTCCTGTTGATCTTAGAGGAACTCAATGCCTTTTGATGTCCCAGTGATATGGTGAGAACAGAATGATGATGTGACAGATTGTTACTTCTGACTGACAGGTGTCGCTGGTTTCTCTGCTAAAAATACAAAATCAGTTAGATAGCCCAATCGGTTTCAGCCATGTCACCACTGCTACAATCTGCCAGTTCTGAAGCCACATGAGAAATGGAGTTTAAATGAAAAAGATGAAAATGCTGCAATGTATCAAATAGGCATGGACAGTGACAATGATCCATATTTTCAACTGTGTATGTATGGTGAGCCGCATCTTATAATAGTCAGAATTAGACAACCAGGTCAGAGACTTGGGTTTGTCAAAATCAAAATCAAAAGATTTCAAGATTGTAAGGATGGTGTTGGCTATTACAGGTGGAGGGGCCAATCTAATTCAGGTAGCCCCAATTTTGTCAAGAAAACATGTTCCTCTTCCATAATATCTTTGAAACACATGGAATCTATAGAGGCAGTGTTAAAATTAACTCTTGGGTCCCTTGTTGAAAAATATCCTTCAGTCTGTTGAATGTAAAATATTTTGTTCCATTCTGTTTTAATAAGTCAAACATAAGTCCTTTAATTAATTTAAGTTCCTTCTGGTTCGCTGTAATGTCCAACCTTCAAATTTTCAACCTATCATTTTTTTTACAATTCAAAACAAAAATATTTTTTTAATTGGAATGGTTCTTATAATTAATTTTAATATCTTATGTCAAATGCAGTACATATGGATCTATAGTCTGTTTGTAAATTTTCAACAACAGTGCTCTAATCGCCCTTTTGTTGTTTATTCCAAAATAATGTTAACATCCTTAAACTTGTACCGTATTTTCCGGCGTATAAGACGACTTTTGAACCCCTGAAAATCACCTCAAAAGTTGGGGGGTCGTCTTATACGCCGGAAAAAAAACACCTTCGGATCTTTTTTCTGCTGGGCGGCGGGATCGCTGGGTGAATGGAGGCAGGCGATGGCGACCCGTGGTTAAGCGGCCAACGGCGAACGGCGAATGGGTGATAGAGGGCAAACTCTTGTCAGCTTCTGGGGTGGCTACTGCAGCTGCTGCTGTTGCTCACTCAAGGACTGGCCGTGCTAGCGCCTCCAATGCTGGCTGACAGGTCCCTGATGAGAGGAGCGGGACTAGCCCACTCCCGTCGTCTCGAGCAGCCGCTGCCCTGTTTCCCTCCCTGTTTCCCTGGGGAAGGACGACGAACAGGAAGTTTTCTCGAGTCCCTTGCCACCGCCACGGCCGCCGCCTCTTCGCAGAAACACGACTCCCGCTCGGCTGGAGCCCTGGGCTGAATGGAGGCAGGCGATGGCGACCCGTGGTTAAGCGGCCGACGGCGAACGGGTGATGGAAGGCAAACTCGTCAGCTTCTGGGGTGGCTACTGCAGCTGCTGCCGTTGCTCGCTCAAGGACTGGCTGTGCTAGCGCCTCCAATGCTTGGCTGTCAGGTCCCCGACGAGAGGACGGGCAGGCGGTCCCCAGAGGCGCCCCGCTCGACCGTAGGAAGGGAGAGCGTTTGCTCCCACCGAGGCACCGCCTGACTTGCGCTGACCACAAGAATTGCTTGCTCGGAGTGCGGAACTGAGAGCAGCAGCGCAGCAGGCGAGAGAGCTCAGAGACAATAAGGCGAGGCGCCCCTTTGGCGGGAAAGGAGCAAAGCTGGGCCAATCACCAATCAATCAATAGGGAGGGCCTCGCGCCCGCCGGACTCGTCACCAGCACCGCTCTCTCCCCCCGCGGGGATGCGTTTCCGCCAGATGGTGCTGTCGGAGACGAGCCAGCCTGGTGGCCGGGATCGGAGCTGCACGCCGGACTAAGAGGCCGTTTCGTGAGGCGAGAGGGCGGCGGGAGGGGGGAAGGAGGAGGAGGAGTCCCCAGAAGAGGCAGGCAGGCGCGGCGTCCCAGGCGGGGCATGGGCGCGGCAGTCGCTCTCCCGGTTTGGCAAGTTTCCCGGCGGGTGACCGAAGAGCAGCCTGCAACTAGGAGTGCGAGCCGCCGAGGATGGGAGAAGCAGCCGCTCGGGCGCATCAGCGCAACCGAGACGAGCCAGCAGGCAGCCGCCGTGAGCGCGGTGCTGAGGGGAAGTGGCAGGACGGCCTGGCCCAGCGCCTGCAGGATGGCCAGCAGCCCCACGCGCACACGCAGCAGCAGCCACCGGCTCAGCAACAGGTCGGAGCGCAGGAGCCGCACCGCCAGGCTGCCCAGGAAAAGCAGCCACACCGAGAGGCTGCACGCCCAGGCCAGCTCCATGAGGGGCAGGGCGGGAAGCCGGCCGGGAAGAGGGACCGGGAGCCCGGGCCGAGTGCACCTCGGCTGACAGTGAGAGGGAAGCGGCACGTGAGTTCTAAAAAAGAGGCTGCGTGCGGAGCTGCTCCGCCCTGCGCCGAATGGGAGAAGTTCAAGGCCTGGGGGGGGAAGCAGGAGGGGTGCCGGCCATGGCGGGGTGGCGGCTGCCCTCCGGTGCTGCCTGCCGCCCGGGAAATGCTGTGCCTCGGGGGCCGTCAGAAGCACGGGAGCAGCGGGAGGGCTGGCGGGTAAGTATTTTCCGGCGTATAAGACAAAACCTTCAAAATCTTCTTAAAAGTAGGGGGTCGTCTTATACGCCGGGTCGTCTTATATGCCGGAAAATACGGTATTTAAAATGTCTTTCACTTATGATTGAAGGAAACTCAGCCAGTGCTACTAAACCTGCTGATCTAAAGATTCCAAATAATTAAATACAATTAAGAAACAGTTTTGAAAGGGATTAAAGTAGTGTCCTTTCTAAGGTGCCACAATGCTAGAGCAAAATGGCTATCCTTTCATCTCGCAGAGCTCTAAATCCAGCAGAGATTGGTATCTTGCAATCTCCTTGTGAGGAGGAGCTGTATAGAGCAGAGGTCCCCAACCTTCTGGGTACTGGGTACCGGTTACATGGAGAGAGGTTTTTCTGTGGACCCAGAGGGTGCGTGGTTTTGAGTGCTGCATCTTGTAAATGGGGCTTTGCTTGTTTGTGCAGCTTAGTTGCTGGCATGCTGTGGCCCGGTACTGGACCACAGACTGGGGGTTGGGGACCCCTGATATAGAGCACTTGTGGGTGATCTGAAGTCCTCTCATTGACACGACTGCACATAATAATAATAATAATAATAATAATAATAATAATAATAATAATAATAATAATAATAATAATAATAATAAATAAGTTGGAAGGGACCTTGGAGGTCATCTAGTCCAACCCCCTGCTCAGGCAGGAAACCTTATACCATTTCAGGCAAATGGCTGTTCAGTCTCTGTTCAGTTATATCCGCTTCTCTGAGTGAGGGTAGCTTCCCCGCCGTCTTGAAAGAGGCGGTGGTGAGGCCTCTCCTCAAGAAAACTGCCTTGGACCCAGCTGTATTGAACAACTTTCGTCCTGTCTCCAACCTGCGCTTTCTTGCAAAGGTTGTTGAGAGTGTGGTGGCGCATCAGCTCCCTCTGGTCCTGGATGAAGCGGATTATCTAGACCCGTACCAATCGGGTTTCAGGCCCGGGCACAGCACGGAGACGGCATTGGTCGCGCTGGTGAATGATCTCTGGAGGGCTCGGGACAGGGGATATTCCTCTGTTCTAGTCCTATTAGACCTCTCGGCGGCTTTCGATACCATCGACCATGGTATCTTGCAGCGGCGTCTCAGGGGACTGGGAGTGGGAGGCACGGTTTTACAGTGGTTCTCCTCCTATCTCCAGGGACGTTCGCAGTCAGTGTTGGCAGGAGGGCAGAGGTCGACCGCGAGGTCTCTCGTTTGTGGAGTTCCTCAGGGGTCGGTCCTCTCGCCTCTCCTGTTCAATATCTACATGAAACCACTGGGTGAGATCATTCGTGGTTTTGGAGTTGGGTATCATCAGTACGCTGATGATACCCAACTTTTCCTTTCGACCCCAAACCACCCCAGTGATGCCCTCAACGTGATGTCCCGTTGCCTGGAGGCAGTTCGGGTCTGGATGGGGAGGAACAGACTTCAACTCAACCCCGACAAGACTGAGTGGCTTTGCATATCTTCATCCCGGGGTTATTCTGTCATTCCACCTCTTGCTATGGGGGGTGAATTATTACCCCCCGTAGATAGGGCTCGCAACTTGGGAGTCCTCCTAGATTCACAGCTCACCTTGGAAGACCATATAGGAGCTGTGACTAGGGGGGCTTTCGCCCAGGTTCGCCTGGTGCGCCAGTTGCGGCCCTATCTTAGCCGGGATGATTTATGCACGGTCACTCATGCGCTCGTGGCCTCTCGTCTGGACTACTGCAATGCTCTCTACATGGGGCTGCCCTTGAGGACCACCCGGAAGCTCCAACTGGTACAGAATGCAGCCGCGAGAGTTGTGTTGGGAGTCTCCCGATACTCCCACGTTACACCTTTGCTCCGTGAGCTGCATTGGTTACCAGTTGCCTTCCGGGTGAGATTCAAGGTACTGGTAATGGTGTTCAAAGCCCTCTATGGCATGGGGACGGAGTACCTCAGGGAACATCTGCTGCCGGCATCAAGCTCCCTGCGCCCTGTGCGTTCCCACAGAGAGGGCCTCCTCAGGGTGCCACTGATCAGAGAATGTCGATTGGTGGCCCCCAGGGGGAGATCCTTCTCTGTGGGCGCTCCGGAGCTGTGGAATCAGTTACCGGTAGAGCTCCGGATGGCGCCCGATCTTCGCTCCTTTCGTCGCGATCTCAAGACGTTTTTGTTTGTACAAGCCGGCCTAGCCTGATGGGGATTGGTGGGGTTTTTTATTTTTTGCATTCTTATTTTATCTTTGGGGTTTTATAATTGTATATTAATTGTTTTAACTTGGGAAATCATTTAATTTCTTTTTAATGTTTGTATTTTGTATTTCACTTTTGCCCTGTGAACCGCCCTGAGTCCTCAGGGAGAAGGGCGGTATAGAAATATTATTAAATTAAATTAAATTAAAAACCTCCAGTGTTGGAGCATTCACCACCTCTGGAGGCAGGTTGTTCCACTTGTTAATTGTTCTAACTGTCAGAAAGTTTCTCCTTAGTTCTAGGTTGCTTCTCTCCTTGACTAGTTTCCATCCGTTGCTTCTTGTCCTGCTTTCAGGTGCTTTGGAGAATAGCTTGACTCCCTCTTCTTTGTGGCAGCCCCTGAGATATTGGAACACTGCTATCATGTCACCCCTCACTCTTCTCTTTGTTAAACTACACATACCCAATTCCAGCTACCGTTCCCTATATGTTTTAGCCTCCAGCCCCCTAATCATCTTTGTTGCTCTTCTCTGTACCCTTTCTAGAGTCTCTGCTAAGTCATGTGGTTGCACATAGAGACGGACACTCAACCGGGTAGTAACTTCTTTATTGGGGCCAGGAACAAGGCTGGGGAAAAGGGGTTACCTGGTGTCTCTTTATACCTGCCCAGGTGAATGCCATCCAATGGATTCAAACCTGGGCTTCCTGCCAGTGCAGGTGACCAATAGATTTAAACCCTGGCTTCCTGCCAGAGCTGATCATGCCTTGGGCTATCAGGCTCTTGTTCGCAAGCAGGCTTTCCCGCCAAAAGCGGTTATAGCCTGGAGCTGTCCAGCCCCCTGCTGTGCTGACATCCTGTGTATGCTTTAGTCGCTACACTACACCCCTTCCCTCATAGTGAGGGGTTATGCCCTCTCTCCAACTATATACAACTTATTAACTATATACAATTGTTACCTTCAATTAGTTCCTTGACATTTTCACTACCTCCCCCCTTAGTCCGAGAGATAGCTTGGAGGCTTGTGGGTCCTGCTTGACCATCTTAGGACTGTTCCAACTGGTGGTGGTGTGCTTTCACCTGTTCCCCCTGGTTGCTGTGGAGGTGCTGGATTGTTGTTTGTTTGTGTGTGTTGTTCCCGGGGCTTGTGTAATGCTGGGGTTTAGTTGGCCACTTTGATAGTATTGTTGAGCCCTTCCTTCATTGGGGTTTGGAGTTTCCCTGTTTCTACTGCTGGTTTCCTGCCTGGCATCGGGTTGCCCTTGTGACCCTCTGGTAGCATTGCTGGGTGCTTGTGTTGATGCTTCCTCCTCCATCGGATCCCAGTGTGTCCTCAAAAACCCTTTCAGGAGCCCTTTTCCTTAGCTGGTCTAGGTGCCTCTTCCACAGGAGTCCCCCCTCCACCCTTACCTTGTAGGACAGGGGCCCTGTTTGGGCTAGTATTTCCCCTGGCACCCATGGGTGACCTGAGCTATAGTTTCTCGTCCAGATTGAATCCCCAGTGCTAAAAGAATTCGTGGTGTTTGGGGGTCTGACGTCTGCTGCTACTCTGTTGGGGTGAAGCCTGTCTAGTGTCGTTATCAGGCGTCTGCCCCATCTGAGTTCAGCTGGGCTTTTCCCAGTTGCAGAGCAGGGTGTTGAGTGTTGGTGGAGAAGGAAGGTGGCCAGCCATTGCTTCCATTCCCCCTGAACAATGTGCTTGAGGGCGTCCTTGATCGTGCGCATGAATCTTTCCGCCAACCCGTTACTGGCCGGGTGGAAGGGGGGTGAGGTGGCATGCCTAATCCCCAAGGTCCTCAGGAACACCTGAAAATCCAATAAAGTAAATTGCGTTCTGTTATCTGACACAATTACATCTGGAAGACAATGGGTTGCAAACAGCCCCCTTAATGCCTGAATGGTTCCTGCTGAGGTCATGGTGCCTATGGGCACCACCTCCAGCCATCTAGAATGGCTATCTACCACTACTAGGAATGTGTGTCCCTGGAAAGGCCCCGCATAGTCTATGTCCACCCTGGACCATGGGGTGTGTGTTTCCTCCCACTTGTGTACTGGTGCATGTGGTTGTTCTGGCCATGACCTCTGGCACGTGTAGCACCCTGCAACTAACCCTTCTATTTCCTTGTCCAGCCCCGGCCACCACAGGTAGCTCCTCGCCAGAGCCTTCATCCTTACCACTCCTGGGTGCCCCTCGTGCAGTGACTGAAGGACTCTTTCCCTTAGCCCTTTGGGTATAATGACTCTGCTTCCCCACAACAGACACCCCTTGTGTGTTGATAGTTCATGTCTTCTGGAAAAGTATGCAATGAACTCTTGCCCTGGTGATTTGTCCTGCCACCCACTGCTCACCCACGATTGCAACCTGCTCAGGATTTTGTCCTTGGGGGTCTCTGTGGTCACGTCCTTAGCATTGAGAGGACATTCAGGCAGCTACTGTATTGCCAGTATTTGGGCAGCAGGAGCGGGGTCAGGCTCAGTGTCCCTTAGGGGAAGTCTGCTGAGGCCATCTGCGTGCCCCATCTCTTTGCCTGGCCTGTGTACCAACTTGCATGCATATGCTGACAGAAAAATGGACCAACGTAACATCCTGGGTGACAGAATTTGTGGTGTCCGTTTTTCAGTTGTGAACAATCCTAACAGTGGCTTATGGTCCGTGTATATTAGGAAGTCCCTACCATACAGGTAATCATGGAACGTCTTTACTCCTGCGACCACTGCTAGTGCCTCCTTATCAATCTGTGCGTAATTCCTCTCTGCAGCTGACAATGTCCTGGAGTAGCATGCGATGGGGGCTTGAGTCCCATCCTCCTCTACATGGCTGAGGACTGCCCCAATCCCATAAGGGGATGCATCACACACAATACAGATTGGCTTGTTTTCCCTGAAGTGTGTGACTGTAGCATTGCCTGCTAACAGGGTTTTCAGAGCATTGAATGCGTTCGTGTGTGTGGTAGACCAGACCCAGGGTGATTGCTTGTCAAGCAGCCTGTGTAAAGGCTCCGCTATGGTTGCTTTGTGGGGCAGGAAGGTGTGGTAAAAGTTAAGCAGGCCCAGGAAAGCCTGCAACTCTGATTTATTCTGTGGAATTGGGGCTTCTTTGATTGCCCTGACCTTTGATGCTGTTGGGTGGATGCCTTGAGCATCAATCCTGAACCCTAGGAACTCTGTTTCAGTCACCCCAATCTTCCACTTGTCCCTCTTGAGTTTCAGTCCTGCAGCCCTAAACCTTTCTAACACAGCTTTCAGACGGTCTGCCAAAACGTCCTCGGAGCTACCTGCAATTAGGATGTCATCAAAGTATGGGCAAACCCCAGGTATCCCCTTGAGAGTCTTTTCCATAACCTCTTGAAAAATCCCAGGAGCTACGCTTACCCGAACTGCAGCCGGTCTACCCGGAATGCCCCCTTATGTGTGACTATCGTTTGTGCTCTAGCAGCCTCTGGGTCGACCGGTAGTTGCTGATAAGCTTGGGCAAGATCCAGCTTGGCAAACACTGACCCGCCTTGCAGGGACGTGAGGATGCTGCTAATGGCGGGGACCAGATAGGAATGTGCGCTCAGGGCTCGGTTGATTGTCCCCTTTATAGTCAGCGCAAATACGGACCTCACCATTTTCCTTGAGTGGCGTCATGATGGGAGTCTCCCATTCTGCACCATTGCCTGGAGTTAACACCCCCTGGTCTACCAGCTTGTCCAGTTCCCGCTCTATTTTGTGCTTTAAAGCAAACGGGACTCTTCTAGCCTTCATTCTGATGGGCTGGACCTGGGGGTTTAATTTAAACAAAATTGGGGGGCCTGTGTACCTCTCTAACTGCTCATCAAACACATCTGCAAAATCTTTGCAGACAGATTCAAGTGAATGGCGGCTCCGCGTCTGGTGAATCCCGGTAATTCTGATGCCCAGTGCTTTGAACCAGCCTAACCCCACGAGGCTGGTTCGTTGCCCTTCCATGACCAATACACTTAATTGTACCATCAGTGACACCTCCACCCAAACATTTATCGGCATATTTTGAAAGTCAGAGAGGGTCAGTCTGGATGACCTCAAGGGAACCCGCTGGCCGCTCTGCTCGCAAATCTCGTTAAACATTCTGGCGGAGATGATTGACACGGCTGACCCCAAGTCCAGTTCCATCGTGCAGGGGATCCCTTGTAGTTTCACCCTTAATTTTTATTTTTGGAGTGAGTGTCTGAGGGCCCCCTGATGAACAAACAGTCGCCTGTCCCTCTGTGTGGCTGACTGTCTGTCGCTGCAACCTCTCCCGGGTACCTGTGGCAGACTGGAACTCCGCTTTAACTTTGTGCAGGTTGTCCCGTTGTTTGCTCCTGCAGACCGACACGATATGTCTGGTCTTTCCACACGCCTGACACTTCACTGTTTTGAAGCGGCAGGTAGACCGGTGGTGTTGCCCTTTGCAACTCGCGCAGTGGGTAGATCGGGAGCCATTTGTGCTGCAGCCGGAACATTGGGTTGACCGGGGTTGTCCGCAGCTGCCGTGCTGGGTAGACCGGGGTTTGCAGCCACAATGCTGGGTAGACCAGGGCCAGTTCACACTGTAACCGGAGGGTTGGGTAGACCGGGGGCCGTTTGCCCCGCACCTGCACTCCTGGTACCTCAGGTCTGCCACGGCCGGTCTTGGCTCCCTCACATTGCCTTGGGTGGTGGTGAAGGGACGAGGGGTTCGGTTGATGGCATCCACTTCAAATGCTGGCTTTTCTGCTCCGCTGCAGCCGCTCATCTGATTGATGGCTCCGCTTTCCCTCACATTGAACTCCTCGGCCACGTCCCAGGCTAGGAACTCCTCTTGAACGTCCCTCAGGGTTAGCTTCTGTTTTGCGAACATCTTCTGCCGAAGCTTCCGATCCCGCAACCCATAGACGATACGGTCCCGTAGCCTGATTTTTAGATTCTCAAAATTGCAGAGGCAGGCTACCTGCCTTAGAGCAGCCATGTATTTTTTTTTAATTGAAAAGTTTTACAGTACATTTTATTTATAAGAAAACAAAACAAAACCCCTCCCAACCCCCTCCCCTCTTCCCAACCCTCCCCAACACCTCCCTCCCTCCCCCTCCCCCCTCCCCGACTTCCCAGAGCTAAATACAAGGTATAAAAGTAGAAACAATCATAATCTAACATATGCAAACAACAATAAACTATTAAATCTAACGCACTTTAACTCTTATAAAACGACTACAAGCAATATAAATATCACACCAGTACTTATTCAAATGCTAAATGAAACTTTTTAGTCCCATATTTATTCTGGATGTAATCAATCCATTTTTTCCACTCCACAATATATCTCTGTTGCGAATGGTCTTTCAAATACGCTGAGATCTTTGCCATTTCCCCCAGGTTGGAAACTTTTAAAGTCCATTCTTCTATAGTCGGCAGTTCTTCCTTCTTCCAATATTGCCCTACTAAAAGTCTTGCTGCCGTAATTAAATTCAACATCAACTTAGTGTCCACAACAGTAGTGTCAGTAATAATACCCAATAAAAACAATTGCGGACAAAACTTTATCCTTTTCTTAAATATCTTCTGCATATTCCACCAAATTTTAATCAAAAATGCTTTAACCTTCTTACAGGTCCACCATATATGAAAATACATTGTATCTTCACCACCACACCTCCAACATTTAGGCTGGCAGTTCGGATACATACTTGCTAATTTTTTAGGATCTAAATGCCACCTATAAAACATTTTATAAAAATTCTCTCTTAAATTTTGAGCTTGCATAAATTTTATATTTCTCACCCAAATCTTTTCCCAAGTATCCATTGTAATAGCTTCTTGAAAATTCTGAGCCCACTTTATCATACAATCTTTAACAAGTTCTGTCTCTGAATCAATTTCTATCAGTGCAAGATATATCCATTTGATATGTGCTTGACCTTGATTTCTAATTTGCTTTACCAAATTTTCATCAATCATTGAGAAACCAATTTTTTCATCTTCTTTCCACCTGGCCTGTAATTGCCCATACTGAAACCAAGTTTGAACAATCTTTCCTTCTCGTAAGAAATTATACGGCTTCAAATGCCATACATTCCTTTCCAAACTTAAAATTTCCTTATATGTAGTCACATCATGTTTAAACCCAACACTTATATTTTCTATTGCGTGTTTCGGTATTGCCCATAAAGGTATCTTATAATTTAACTTATATCTATACTTTTTCCAAACTCGCAACAGAGCATGTCTTAAAATATGCACCTTGAACACATTATCCACCTTCTTATCATACAATAGGTATGCATGCCAACCGAATACCAAATCATGACCTTCAAGATTTAATAATCTCACTTGTGTTAGATTAATCCAATCACTTATCGCTGACAAAGCAGCAGCTTCATAATATAGTTTAAAATTAGGCATTTTATTTATTTATTTATTTATTTATTTATTTATTTATTTAATTTTATTTATATACCGCCTTTCTCCTGAAGGACTCAGGGCGGTGAACAGGGCAAGCATAAAAAAATACAGAGTTACAAAAGTTAAAAAAGGATTAAATATATGCCCACTAAAAACAGTAAATACAAATATTAAAATAACAATAAAAAAACCCCACCCATCCCCCATCAGGCCAGGCCAGCTTGTTCAAATAAGAATGTCTATCTTCTGGAGTATTGGCTATTCCTGCCAGCTTGGTGTCGTCTGCAAATTTGATGAGTTCCCCATCTATCCCCTCATCCAAATCATTAATGAAGATATTGAAGAGCACTGGGCCCAGAACAGAGTCCTGGGGCACCCCACTACACACTTCTTTCCATGTAGATGCGGTTCCATTGAGGACCACATGCTGAGTACGGCCTGTCAGCCAGCTACGAATCCATCTGGTGGTGATGCTATCTAACCCACATTTTTCTATCTTATCAAGTCGTAGGTTGTGATCTACTTTATCAAATGCCTTACTGAAGTCCAAGTAAATTATATCTACAGCATTCCTCTGGTCCACTAATTTTGTCACTTGGGCAAAGAATGTAATAAGATTTGTCTGGCATGATCTGTTTTTGACAAACCCATGTTGACTTTTAGTGATGACTTTGTTTGCATCAAGGTGTTCGCTCATTTGTTGTTTGATTATCTTTTCCAGAATCTTCCAAGGTATTAAGGTCAGGCTGATAGGTCTGTAGTTTCTTGGATCTATTTTTTTCCCTTTTTTGAAGATGGGAACTACATCAGCTCTCTTCCAGTCCTCTGGTAGTTCCCCAGTGCTCCAGGATCTATGAAAAATATAGTTCAGTGGTTCTGAGATCACGTCTGCCAGTTCCTTGAGAACTTTGGGGTGTAATCCATCTGGTCCTGGTGATTTGAACTCGTCTAGACTGGACAGGTGTTCACTTACCATTTTTTTGCTATCTTAACTTGCGTTTCTATTCTGTTTTTTATGGCACTGGTTTTGGTAGGTTGGACTGTTTTTTCCCTTTGTGTAAAGACAGATGCAAAAAATGAGTTAAATAGTTCTGCTTTCTCCCTATTGCTTGTCACCTTCTTGCCACTTTCCCCCACTAATGGACCAATCATTTCCTTAACTTTTTTCTTGTTTTTTATATGTTGAAAGAAGCATTTTTTGTTATTTTTGACTTTGGTCGCAAGCCTTAGTTCATTTTGAGCCTTAGCTTTCCTGACTTCATCTTTGCAGGCACAGGCTATTTGCTGATATTCTGACTTAGTTATGTGCCCCTCTTTCCAATTCTTATACTTGTCCTTTTTATCTTTCAATTGATCAGAGAGTTCTTTATGCAGCCATGCTGGTTTCTTTTGAGAGCTGTTATTTTTCTTGTTTGTTGGTATTGTACTAGACTGGGCCTTTATTATCTCACTTTTCAAAATTTCCCAAGCTTCTTGAGTTGTTTTCCCCTTTAGGATTCTCATCTATGGAATTCTTCCCAAGGTCTCTCTAAGTTTATTAAAATTAGCTCTTTTAAAGTCCAAGACTCTAGTTTGGCTGTGTTCTATTGCTTGTGCCTCCAGAATGTTGAATTCCAATATTGCATGATCACTTCCCCCCAAGGTTCCTGTGGCTTCGACACCTTCTATCATTTCATCTCTATTTGTGAGAATTAAATCCAATATGGCTAATCCCCTAGTTCCCTTCTCTACGTTTTGGGAGAGAAAGTTGTCTGCTAGGTTTGAGAGGAATCTGTTTGATCTTCCACTGGGTGCAGAGTTTGTCTCCCAGTTGATATCAGGGTAATTAAAGTCCCCCATTACTATTGTGATGTGCTTCTTACATACCTTAGTTAGCTGACTAGCAAAAAGTTCATCTATTTCCTCTGCTTGGTTGTGCAGCCTATAGTATACACCTATGGCAATGTCATTTTTCCCCCTTTTATATTGACCCAAATGCATTCAAGTTTACAGTTTTCGTCATTGTTGTGCTCTATTTCTGTAGAGATAAAGTTATTTCTTATATAGAGAGCAACTCCACCTCCTCTTTTGTTTAGTCTGTTTCTTTTAAATAGTTTAAATCCCTCTAGCTGTGTGTTCCATTTGTAGGTTTCGTCCCACCATGTTTCCATAATGGCAACAATATCATATCTGCCCTCATTTACCTGAATTTCTAGTTCACCCTGCTTACTGTTCATACTCTGTGCATTAGTGTATAGACATTTGAGTCCTTTATGACTGACCCTGTGTTTACTTGCTGCATAACTTGTGTGGTGCCTGGCTTCCCCTATTTTCTTAGATTGCTGGGGACAGTGATATTCTGTATCAATTAACTCACTATCCCCATTATTTAGTTTAAATGTTCCTCCAAAAAAGCTGTGATTTTATTGCCAAGTAACTCAGTCCCTTTCTTGGATGGATGCAGACCATCTGTTTTATACATTTTTTCATTGGACCAGCTACAGACATCGTGACTAATATAACCAAAGCCTTCTCCTTTACACCACTCCTTTAGCCACATATTAAATTCTGCTATACGCTGGCCTTTTCCATTTTGCTCCTTATACACTGGTGAAACCTCTGAAAAAGTAAGCCTACAGCCTATTCTGCTAAGTTCCTGCCCCAAGCTCTGGAAATCATTCTGCACAGAGAGTACATCTTTTGGGGACAGATCATTAGTGCCAAGATGTACAATTGCCTCCACATCACAGTCCTTGCTGGCATTCTTGATTATTTTAGAAATACGCTTCTTGTCCCTACTGGCAGTAGCACCTGGAAGACACCTGACCTCTTTCAAAACCTCTGTGTCCTTTCGTAAATTTACATCCCTTATAATTGAATCACCAACCAGAAGGTGGCTTCTCTTTTTGGATGCCTTTCTGTTCTTGCATGACTGGTGTGTAATACCAGATTCACACTTCTCCCTGTCGAAAACAAGTTTTTCATCTTGGACCACGATCCCCTGCTTATTTGAGTTATTATCACAGATACCTTTACCTGTCTCCTTAATGTCCTTATTAAGGTCAGAAAGGGCACTGTATCTGTTGTGCAGTGACACAGCGAAAGCTTTGGGTTTATGGTTCACAGATCTCACCCTGCCAGATCCCACGGTTGTCCACACTGCCCTTCTCCTGCAGGATCTTTGTGGTAGAGGGGGCTGATAGCACAGAGGGTCAATAGGGTAGAAGGGCTGAACTGGACACCTAATTTCTGCCTGAAGAACACAGATTACAGACCCTAGATAAATAATCTGTCCTTGTAGACTAGTGATTTGTTTACAGATAGGACAGTTTCCAAGTTTGAAAAGGGTACTGCGAAAGACAGCTGCAAAACAAGTGTTGCACTGAACTAAGCCAGACATGCTGAGTTACAACGAATCTCAGATGCACTTGCCCTGAATGTACCGCTGCTGTTTTTGATAGTTAGTTATATAATTCCGCTAGATTTTTGATGCAGCCCTTCCAAAAGTTACAGAATGTAGCACTTCCCAGCAGCTCTGAAAGTTGAAATTCTGCTGAAAAGCGATGGAGATCCAATCAGGGCCCCAAATGCAGTTCAAATACAATGCAAACCAGTCAGGGCTCTAGCTACTTTTTTTCTGCATCCCTTCCAAAACCTACAGCATGTAGCACTTCCCAGCAGCTCTTAAAGTTGAAATTCTTGCTGGTTCTTCATTCAAGGAAAACCCCAGATAATCCCAATTAAACTAAAGAAGAGAAACCTCCCTCATTTCCTCAACAGATCAGTGGAGGGCAACCTTAAGAAGGATGTAAGAATGGAAGAAACCACATTACTTCTCAGTCAATCAATCACTACATCTCCCTGTGAATTTCCTGGTTCTGTGGCTGTATCCAAAGCATGGCTTTTTCCAGGGATCGAAATTACCCCTTTACACCAATAGGCACCTGCCTCCTTTGTCAAATAGTTGCCAGCAAAATAGACTCTTAGGATTTCCCACCTTGACATCTCCCAAAGCTTATAAAAATATTGTTCTCCTTTTTACTAGTTTTCCATGACCCAGGGAGGCAATATTCTTATTTATTTATTTATTTATTTATTTATTTATTTATTTATTTATTTATTTATTTATTTATTTATTTATTTATTTATTCATTTATTCATTTATTTATTTATTATTGGGCCTTATATGCCGCCCTATCTCCCGAAGGACTCAGGGCGGCTAACAACAATAACATACAATAATACAGAAGTTAAAATTAAAATTAAAATTACAATTAAAGGCCCATGTAGAATAAATTAAAATTAAAATTAAAATAAATTAAAATTAGAGTTAAAATAAAAAATAATTAAAATCCCTGTCAGTCCAGGTCAGCCAGGTGTAAAAGGAGTGTTTTGAGGCCATGGCGAAAGGACTGGAGATCTGGGGCCATCTGAAGCTCAGGGGGGAGCTGGTTCCATAGGGTTGGCGCTCCCACAGAGAAGGCTCTCCCCCTGGGGGTCGCCAGCCGACATTGTCTAGCCGACGGTACCCTGAGGAGGCCTTCTCTGTGTGAGCGTACTGGGCGATGGGAAGTCGTTCCCGGCAGCAGATGGTCCTGCAAGTATCCCGGGCCTAAGCCATGTAGAGCTTTAAAGGTAAGTACCAGCACCTTAAATCTCACCCGGAGGGCAACCGGTAACCAATGCAGCTCACGCAGGAGGGGTGTAATATGGGAGTATCGGGGTGCTCCCATCACTACCTGCGTGGCCGCACTCTGAACCAGCTGAAGCCTCCGGGTGGTCTTTAAGTGCAGCCCCATGTAGAGAGCATTGCAGTAATCTATACAGAAAGTAAAGAGTGCATGGGTGACTGTACGTAAGGCATCTCGGTCCAGAAAGGGGCGCAACTGGCGCACCAGGCGAACCTGGGCAAATGCCCCCCTAGCCATCACTCCAATATGATCTTCAAAATTGAGTTTTGAATCCAGGAGGACGCCTAGATTGCGTGCTCTATCAACGGGAGGTAACATCTCTCCTCCTATCAGCAAAGATGGAACCTCTTGGACTAAACGAGATGCCGGTACATAAAGCCACTCAGTCTTGGCCGGGTTGAGGCAGAGCCTGTTCTTTCCCATCCAAATCTGTACCGCTTCCAGGCAACGGGACATCACATCGAGGGCATCACTGGGCTGGTTCGGGGTGCAGATGTAAAGCTGGGTAACATCAGCATATTGATGATACCTCACCCCGAAGCCACAGATGATCTCACCCAGCGGCTTCATATAGATGTTGAACAGGAGAGGTGAGAGTACCGACCCCTGAGGCACCCCACAGCTAAGGGGCCTAGGGGTTGACCTCTGCCCCCCTGCCAATACTGTCTGTGAATGGCCTGAGAGGTAGGAGGAGAACCACCACAAAACGGTGCCTCCCACTCCCAACCCCTCAAGACGACGCAGCAAGATACCGTGGTCGATGGTATCAAAAGCTGCTGAGAGATCTAATAGGACCAGGACAGAGGAATAACCCCTATCTCGGGCCCGCCAGAGATCATTCACCAGCGCGACCAATGCCGTCTCTGTGCTATACCCGGGCCTGAAACCCAATTGGTATGGATCCAGATACTCAGTTTCCTCCAGGACCAAAGGGAGCTGCCGTGCCACCATGGTCTCAACAACCTTTGCAAGAAAGCGAAGGTTGGAGACAGGATGAAAGTTATTTAAAATAGCTGGATCCAATGCAGGTTTCTTGAGGAGGGGCCTTACCACTGCCTCTTTCAAGGCGGCAGGGAAGTACCCTTCACTCAGTGAGGCATTAATAACTGCTAGAAGCCAGCCTTGTGTAACCTCCCAAGACACATAGACCAGCCAGGAGGGACACGGGTCCAACAGACATGTGGCAGCACTTAATTTCCCCATGATCCTGTCCACTTCATCCGGAGTCACAGGATCAAACTCTTCCCAAATGTTCTCGGCCAAATCCATCGTTTTCCTCTCGTCAGATACTGCCCAGTCAGAGTCCAGACCAGCCCGAATCTGAGCAATTTTGTCCACCAGATATTTACTTATTTTATCTTATTTATTTTATCCATCAAACTTCAAAATAAAAAAAATCCAGAGAGACAAATTGGTTGTTTCCTGTATGCAATAGTGTTGAGTGTCTGTTGCCTGTATGGCTAAGGTCTCCTTTTTTGAAAATGAGATGGCTGGGTTACCTGTGTCTTGGAGGCCTCTGCATGCAATCATCTGGTGTGCTATTTGTACTTACTGCTGGTTTGAGATGCAATTCTCATGATCTGTTGGACTATTGCAATGGGCTCTTTATGGAACTGCATTTGAAAAGCATCCAGGAGCTGTTGCCAGATCACAATGCACAAGTGTTTGCAATTTCAAGTGCAGCAGAATCACTATTATGTGATTTTCCATAAGCCTCTGATCCTGGTTTGTTATTTTTAAAATGTTACATGATACAGAGTAATATATGGGATTTTCTGAGCCAGTTTGGTCTAATGGTTAAGGCACCAGGCTAGTAAACAGGAGACCAAGAGTTCAAGTCCTTTCTTAGCCACGAAAGTCAACTGGGTGACTTTGGCCAGTCACTTTATTTTTAACCTAACATCTCACACAATATGTTGTTATGGAGAAAATAGGAGGAAAAAACGTGTTTTATATGTTCATCACTTTCGGTTGTTTTTAAAAATAATAAAGGCATGCTATAAAATAAATAGATAAAATAAATATATAAATACGAAAGTGTAAGCAACAAACAACCCCCTACGTCAGGGTGCCAAACTATCGGGCCGCTGGCTGGTTGCATCATACAGAGGCCGCACCCACCCCAGGTCCAGCAATGCGAAAAATAAGTCACGATACGTTGCAACATGTCATGTGACACGGCGAGTTTAACACCCGTACCCTATGCAATAAACGTACGCAAAATATAAATATGAAGTATTTAATATAAAATGGTGACTCAGCATCAAAGGTACATAATACTTGGGAAACTGTCAATGATGTATAAAGCTGTTTGAAAAGTTTGTTGAAAATGTAACAATAAAAATGGCATTCCTTATCATCTTGGTGAACTTGTGCTAAAGCAAAGAAATATTGGCACCAGTTCTTTGTCTTAATTCACACAATTGCTAAAACAAATACAGTGGTACCATGAAACTCAACCACTCTGAAACTCATTGAATTTGGTACTCAACACATTTTGATGTGAAAATCTTGTCTCAGTACTCATTGAGCTAAAACGTGTTGGGGTCAGTTGCTTTGTGACTCACTATATTATTCCAAATTTGTTTGGTACTCATTGTTTGCTATTAACAATGAATCCTATATGAGCAAAAATGGAAAGGCTTGTTAATTCCCCCCAGTGGAAGAATGAGAGAAGAGAAGCATCTTATTGCTGATTTATTTACTTACTCAATTTACAGTATAAGTGCCAGTATGGTCTAGTGCAGGGGTCTTCAAACTTGGCTCTTTTATGACTTGTGGACTTCAACTCCCAGAATTCCTCAGTCAGTGTGCTTGGCTGAGAAATTCTGGGAGTTGAAATCCACAAGTCATAAAAGGGCCATGTTTGAAAACCCCTGGTCTAACGGTTAAGGCATCAGGTTAGAAATCAGAAGACCATGAGTTCTAGTCCAGACATAGCCGTTAAAGCCAACTGGATGATCTTGGGCAAGTTGCTCTCTATCAACCTGTCACATCACAGGGTTTCTGTTGTAGGGAAAATAGGAGGATGAAGGTATGTTGTATACATTTGCCCCCTTGGTACAGATAAATAAATGTCACCTAACTCAAACAAAGTAACTTTGGGTGGTATACAATACAGAGTTTATGCTGAGATCATTTTTTTTGTCAACAGGGATTTGATGCCCTACAACTGCCATAATGATAGTGATTAATGGAAGAAAATTGTGAGAGGTAGAATATTGATGACTGCAAAGCCAGTTCAGCTCGGACAAGTTGTGCTTACTGCATAAAAGCCCTGCCAAAAGGTTGTTTATTTTACATCACTCTTTGATCTGCATTTGACCACAGCACAATTATTTACTTTTATTGCCTGAATTCTTGATCAAGGTGCTGGGTGCTTGTTGATTATGGTGGTAAAATTGGGATGGGGCTTATCTCAAGAGCTCCTGGCTCTTTTTCTAATCTTCCTGCTTGTAAAGCTCAATCATTCCTTCAGAAAAAAATTGAACCTAAAAGATCCTTATCAGGGAAAAGTTTCCACACATCCTTCAGACCCTTCAGATGAAATTATAATTGGAGAATTTGTATCCATGACACTTGGTAATTATAAGGAAAAGAAGTTTAGGGAACCAATTTCTTCATCAGCAGAAGCTTAGTAAGTAATTCTTCATTTTTATCTAAGGTGTCTCTGACCCCTTTAGCATTCTTTCCTTAAAAAAACATCAGTGATTTTTCATTCTTGGAAGATTCTGTTTGGGTCTGATGGTCATTCTTACTTTCCCCACCTAGGTGACTATTTCTAAGTAATGATAGATCTCTTATTCTGTCTTATAATTTTCTCCATGTTTTGACATTTTATATGCCAAGCACACTTATAGCAGAAATTGAGTGGGGGGGGCATGTTTCTGCTATTAACTTTTGACTGAAAACATATAGATAGCCTACTGAACTGTGTGTGAAGATGGATTGGTAAGAGCCCCAATAGTTCTCTCTGTACAATTTAGACCCCCTGGTAGACAATAGGGAATAAATAATAAGATTTAAAAGATGTTAATTCTAAGATACTGTTTTATTTGCAGGCCATAGTAACTTGGGCAAGTTGAATGAGAGTAATTAGGAATTCTTACATCCCTAATTCCTTACAAGAATTCTCATTAGAAACCCTGACAAAGTATGTCTATGGCAATATTATATTTACAGTAGTAATGTACTTTGGATGAGTAAAGAGAGAAGCAATTTTGTATATCCAAAGTATACATCCAAAATGTTGTATATCCTTATATACTTTACTAGGAAGATTAGATCCTCTCTGTCCCTCTTTCTGTCTCCCCCATCTCTCTGATTTAAGAGTATAGTTTCTTTATGACATCTGTAACTTGTATGACTCACACCAATAAGATATATAATAAAGTACAAAAGAAAAGTGTATTAATTTCAAAAAGGAAACTTAAAATATATAGACAGATATATAGTATGTGCATTAATGACAGAAGGAAGAAACTTATTTAATTTGCTTTAAGGGAATATCTGAGCCATTTATTTCAGAAAGAATTTCCCATCATATAGAGAACAATATTCAGTCGAGCTCTATGGGCAAGCAAAGATCTAAGCTGTAAGTCACTTAATTATTAGCCGTTAAGATCTAACATTCAAAATTCTCTTCGCAGTATAATCCCTAAAAACTACCAGCATGTCCTTGCTTTTCTTTTTGCCATTAAAGAAATCAATAAGAATCCTGATCTGTTGCCCAACAACACATTGGGGTCCCAGATTTATGACAATGCTTACAATTCATGGAGAACCACTTGGACCACTTTTGATCTTCTCTTTCTAAGACAAGGGGATCCACTCAATTATTACTGTAACACTGAAGAGGAAGTCGTGGCCAACATTGGGGGACTCACCTCTGAAAATTCTATCTACATGGCCAACATCTTAAGTACTTACAAGATTCCTCAGGTAAATGTTTGGAAAGAGGTATATAGAAGGACAAGGAGAATAACTGTTAAGTCTCAGTGGTAAAGGTAAATTCTCCTATTGTTTGAAATGTCATTTTACATCTATGGTGATTTCTAATTGAGGACATGGCTTGGTGGAAGCTTGAAATGTAAACTAGAGAAATCAAATTTCTTTCACATGCTTTTCACGAGTTTCAAATTAAATACACTGATTGATTGATTGATTATCTATGTGCCATCAAGTTGATGTTGATTCTTAGTGACCACATAAATATGAAAGCTACTTAACTGGTATTTCTCAACTTCAAAAGGACCACCCATGGGCAATGTGAGTCCATCTACCCACCAAACTATATATTAAAGTGGATTTTTAAGAATGTCATTTAAAAAGAGTGCATACAAAATTAAACGCTTTTCTGTGATTTAAAATGTTTTTCCCCAGTTAAGTTATGGCTCCTCTGACCCCGTGTTAAGAGACAAAATTGGTTTTCCTTCTTTCTACCGTATGATTCCCAATGAAGCTTTTCAATACATGGGGATAGTTCAACTTTTGAAATATTTTGGATGGAACTGGATTAGTCTAATTGTTTCAGACGATGAAAGTGGTGAAAACTTTCTTCGAACTCTGAGACCCAAGCTTCTACAAAATAATATTTGCATAGCTGGGATACAGATGATCCCAATCATGTCAATGTATTTATTAAGAGAGGTACTTGAGAAAAAAATCTTTCAAATGCAATCTGTTATGTCCCAAAGTAAAATCAATGTGTTCCTTGTATATGGAAATGGTCAGTCTCTGGAGGGATTACAGATGGTTTTATACTCAATGGAATTTGGCCGTAAGAAGCCTCTGGAGAAGGTGTGGATCACAACGTGTGAATGGGATTTCACTGCTCAGAACCCTGCCAGACGATTTAGCAAAAAATCTTTCAATGGAACCCTATCATTCTCACTCCACACCAAAGTTGTGCCAGGATTTCAGAATTTTCTTGAGAAAATAAATCCTCTGAAGTCTACATTGTATTTCCTGTCTGAATTCTGGACATCAACATTCTTCTGCTCACTCAATGTTTATGTAGTTTATGGACAGAAAATGAAGAATTGCACTGGGGAAGAGAAGCTGGATAGCCTTCCTGATTTTATATTTGAGATGGGGATGTCTGGTTGGAGTTATAGCATCTACAATGCTGTTTATCTTGTGGCACATTCTCTCCATGCTTTGTATTCCTGGAGGAACAAACAGAGGGGAAGCAGAAATCGAGGCCAATGGAATCTCCAAAAAGTTCCTCCCTGGCAGGTACTCACAAGGAAATTGGTCAATTCATTAAAACCATAATAATTTAGAAAACCAAAATAGAACTAAAACAAAAGTATACATGATGTAACAACAGAGGTAAACTAGTAAACACAACCAGCTTTTGAAACTGCAAAGAAAAGCAAGTGAATGTTTTTAGAAGAATGTTGAGAGAATGGAGATACCTTATACAAATATTTAAAGTGAATTAGAAATTGAGAGTCCAGATGCACCAATGAGATACTGATTGAAGATTGATGCTAAATTTAACACCGTGGGGAAAATGGATAATTTAATCCATCCTGGTTTGGCTCCTTCTCAAACCAGATATTTAATGCCACTATCAGAAGAGGAATAAACAATAAGGACTCACTACTTCTCCCAAATGAGTAAAAAGGCCTAAATTGCTTGTAGCTGGAGTGCTCCAGAAAAGGTGTTAGTTAGTTAGGATTTAGGTAGAAATAAAAAAGTGATAAACTGTCTATAGCCTAATTTCTTTGAAAGAAAATTTTTATCCACATCAATCAAACATAGGAGAAGTGAGTGTCTGGGAAATGAATTTGAGTGGCAGACTTGTAGTTTCTCAGGTAAAAGGAAAAAATCCTTTCTGTTAACTTACATAGTTTAGAGGGAATGGAATAATAATAATAATAATAATAATAATAATAATAATAATAATAATAATAATAATAATAATAAGAAGAAGAAGAAGAAGAAGAAGAAGAAGAAATAGAAGAAGAAGAAGTTGGAAGGGACCTTGGAGGTCATCTAGTCCAACCCCCTGCTCAGGCAGGAAACCTTATACCATTTCAGGCAAATGGCTGTCCAGTCTCTTCTTAAAAACCTCCAGTGTTGGAGCATTCACCACTTCTGGAGGCAGGTTGTTCCACTGGTTAATTGTTCTAATTGTCAGGAAGTTTCTCCTTAGTTCTAGGTTGCTTCTCTATTTGACTAGTTTCCATCCGTTGCTTCTTGTCCTGCTTTCAGGTGCTTTCGAGAATAGCTTGACTCCCCCTTCTTTGTGGCAGCCCCTTAGATATTGGAACACTGCTATCATGTCATCCCTCACTCTTCTCTTCGTTAAACTACACATACCCAATTCCAGCAACCGTTCCCTATAAGTTTTACCCTCCAGCCCCCTAATCATCTTTGTTGCTCTTCTCCGTACCCTTTCTAGAGTCTCGACATCTTTTTTACATCATGGTGACCAAAACTGGATGCAGTATTCCAGGTGTGGCCTTACCAAAGCATTGTAAAGTGGTATTAGTACTTCACTTGATCTTGATTCTATCCCTCTGTTAATGCAGCCTAGCACTGTGTTGGCTTTTTTGGCAGCTGCAGCACACTGCTGGCTCATATTGAAGTGATTGTCTATTAGGACTCCAAGATCCCTCTCACAGTTACTACTAGTGAGCAAGGTACCACCTATACTATACCTGTGCATTTGATTTTTCCTGCCTAAATGTAGAACCTTACTTTTTTCACCATTGAATTTCATTTTGTTAGATAGTGCCCAGTGTTCCAGTCTGTCCAGATCCTTCTGTATCTTAAGCCTATCTTCTGGAGTATTGGCTATTTTTGCCAGCTTGGTGTCGTCTGCAAATTTGATGAGTTCCCCATCTATCCCCTCATCCAAATCGTTAATAAAGATATTGAAGAGCACTGGGCCCAGAACAGAGCCCTGGGGCACCCCACTACACACTTCCTTCCATGTAGATGCAGTTCCATTGAGGACCACACGCTGAGTATAGAAATACGCTTTTTGTCCCTACTGGCAGTAGCACCTGGAAGACACCTGACCCCTTTCAAAACCTCTGTGTCATTTCCTAAATTTACATCCCTTATAATTGAATCACCAACCAGAAGGTGGCTTCTCTTTTTGGATGCCTCTGTTCTTGCATGACTGGTGTGTAATACCAGATTCACACTTCTCCCTGTCGAAAACAAGTTTTTCATCTTGGACCACGATCCCCTGCTTATTTGAGTTATTATCACAGATACCTTTACCTGTCTCCTTAATGTCCCTATTAAGTTCAGAAAGGGCACTGTATCTGTTGTGCAGGGACACAGCGAAAGCTTTGGGTTTATGGTTCACAGATCTCACCCTGCCAGATCCCACGGTTGTCCACACTGCCCTTCTCCTGCAGGATCTTTGTGGTAGAGGGGCCTGATATCACGGAGGCTCAATAGGGTAGAAGGGCTGAACTGGACACCTAATTTCTGCCTGAAGAGCAAAGATTACAGACCCTAGATAAATAATCTGTCCTTGTAGATGAATGATTTGTTTACAGATATGAGTCCCTGGTTTCAGATTCAGATGAAAAATATTGCTGTTATGGTTAACCATCCATGTTCTGGTTGGATAAAACCTTTTCAATTCTTGATGTACTTCAAAAACATGAATTTTCAGTACTGCATCAAATATCAATTTAAATGTTATATCACTGATGTTCCAAGTGACCGTTACTTTTTGTTAGAGCAGTAACCTATTTCTCCTTCCCTCTAGCTTAATTCATTTTTGAGACAAATCCACTTTAACAATAACGTTGGAGATGAAATATTTCTCGATGAATATAGGGACTTAGCGATAGGCTATGACCTCATCAATTTGGTGGCATTTCCCAATGACTCTTTCCAGAGAGTCCAAGTTGGAAGAATCGATCCCAGTTTTCAACTTGGAAAAGAATTCATCATTAATACAAGTGCCATTATGTGGAATCCCACATTTCATCAGGTTGGAACTATTATATTTTATTCAGCTTAATATCAGTATCATTTGAGTGGTATTTAACACACACAATCTGGAGAATGACAAGGAAATTTTTTGAGAAAGCTGAATTTAGAAAATTTAGGGATCGGTTACAAACAGTGAGGGTCGGGTCTGCTTTGTCCACCCGCCTGAAGCTTTGCACCGGCATGCCACAGGGCTGTGTGCTTAGTCCCTACCTGTACTCTTTATACACTTATGATTGTGTATCATCTGACCCATCCACTGCGATAATCAAGTTCGCAGATGATACAACTGTGGTGGGTCTTATTACAGGTGGGGATGAGACAGCATATTGGGCGGAGGTACAAAAACTATCCATATGGTGTAGGAACAACAACTTGCACCTAAACTTTGGCAAGACGAAAGAGATGGTGTTAGACTTCCAGAGAAAAAAGGAGGAACCTGCCCCACTTTACATTGGAGAGGGCTGTGTGGAAAGAGTTTCCTCCTTTAAATTACTGGGAGTCTACCTCTGTGAAGATCTGACCTGGAAAGTCAACACAACCCAGGTGGCTAGAAAGGCCCAACAGAGGCTTCACTTTCTTAGGGTCTTGCGGAAGAACAGTGTAGAACAATGGCTAATGACCCTCTTTTACCGGTCTACTATAGAGAGCGTCCTCTCGTATGGTATTGTGGTTTGGTATGCTGGTCTGACAGCCGCGGACAGGAAAGTCTTACAGAGGGTAGTGAGCACAGCACAAGACATTGTGGGCTGTCCCCTGAGACCACTGGATGACATTGCCAGGGCTCGTTGCCTTGGAAGAGTGAGGAAGATTCTCAGGGATGACTCACACCCTGGACGGTATCTCTTTACTATCCTACCATCCGGTAGGAGATATAGGAGTATAGCCAGCCGTACCAACAGGCTGAAAAATAGCTTTTATCCGTGGGCTGTTAGGCTTTTAAATAGGATATAATCTCTGTGAATTTATGCAGAATTGACTTGGGAGGCCGGCGTGTGGTGTAGTTGGTTCACATGGTGTGGTAGGATGGAGGGTTTGTTGTCACTGTGTGTTGGGGGGGAGAGTGCATGGGGGGAGGCTCAGCTAATCTCAATATACACATGTTGTACTTTGACAATAAAGGTTTATTATTATTTAACACACACAATCTGGAGAATGACAAGGAAATTTGTTGAGAGAGCTGAATTTAGAAAATATATTTGGGAAAAAGAAAAATGTGGTGAGGATGGCTGAAAAGATCATTGGCAGTTCCCTTTCCTCCATCCAGGACATAGCACAGAAGCGTTGCTTAAGCAGGGTCCGTAAGATTATCTGGGACAATACACATCCTCTTGACAACCTGTTTTCCCTGTTACCTTCAGAACATCCATATTCAGCTATAGTTTGATTCCATAAAGCATTAACCTTGGGAACTCTCAAGCTTCTTCCTTCCGTTATATATTCAAGATGGACAGTATTTAATATTTATTTGTTAGGTATATGTAGGGGTGTGAGTCTATACACATGTGTATAGAGTATGGTTAGGTGTGTGTCATGTATGTGTTCCACTTTTGAGAGCAGGCAATTATATTTCATTTTTGATGTGTACCGTTGTGTCCACAATAAAAAAAATGACAATAAAGTTTATCTTATCTTAAAATGCAGAAAGAGTTACCAACATGAGACAGTTGTGATATTATGAATCTTTCTAAGATATTAATAACCTGTTTCATAATTTCTAAAATCTATCTGTTCCAAATGTACATAATTTAGAATTACATACCGAGGAGGAGAAAACTATTTCTTGTTCTACAGACTCTTTTTTTCTGGACAATCTTAACAGATGGTGCCAAAATCTACCTGTGTTGAGAGCTGCCATCCTGGACAGAGCAAACTAATTCAGCAGGGGAAACAAATCTGTTGTTATGATTGCATTCAGTGTCCTTCAGGGAGGATCTCAACACAAATGGGTAAACATCTATTTAGGAAAACATCCAGAAATTTTCTATTTTGTGCTTGTGGAATATCTTTCTCCATTCCACACATCTAATGACTTTATTATGATTTATGTTCTTCAGTAGTGTATTCAAAGGCTATTTTTGTATTGATTTGTGCTTTTAAAACAGGGGCCCCACCTCCCAAATTGTGGCCCATTGAGAACTGGGCCATGCAAGTTGTGTGCAAGCATGTGTGTGAACATGTGATGCTCTATTTGTGCGAGCTTCGTGCACCTGCTTCATGCAAATGGAGCTGTGTGTGCTCACCCATTGCTTGTGCAAAACTATTCCCCCTCCCCCCACTGCTGGTGCTGTTACCAGTCCAGAAATCTGAAAAGATTGGGGACCATCATTTAAAAAGATTTTTGTAGAGCTCAGTACTTACTTTTTTACATCAGATAATATATAAAGAGCAGGAAGTATGAAAAATATTAGTACAAAGTTCACATACTGAATTTATGCTTGTGATCTTCAGATGCAGATGAATGTGAGTCTTGCCAAGAAGAACAGTATCCTAATACAAGTCAGCAAGAATGCATTCCCAAAGTAATTACTTACCTGTCCTATAAAGATGGCCTGGGGACAGCTCTGACATCTTTGGCACTTTTTCTTTCTCTGACCACAGTTATTGTGATGGTGATCTTCAGGTCACACTCGAACACTCCCATTGTGAAAGCCAACAATTGGAGCATCACATGTATCCTGCTTACCTTTCTGCTGCTATGTTTTCTCTGCTCCCTCCTCTTCATAGGAAGGCCTAGCAAGGGAACCTGCCTTTTAAGGCAGGCTGTGTTTGGGATCACCTTCTCTGTTGCTGTTTCCTGTGTCCTGGCCAAAACGATCACTGTGGTTCTGGCTTTTGTGGCTACAAAACCAGGGAACAAGATGAGGAAATGGATGGGAAAGAGGCTAGCAGTCTTGGTCATTGTGCCTTGTTCTTTGATTCAGATTGCCATCTGTGCTGTTTGGTTGGTGACCAAGCCCCCTTTTCCAGAATTAGAGAAGCATTCCCAAGTGGGTGAGATCTTAGTGCAATGCAATGAAGGCTCAGAGATGATGTTTTATATTGTGTTGGGCTACATGGGTCTTCTGGCCATTGTGAGCTTCACAGTGGCTTTCTTTGCCAGGAAACTGCCTGACAGTTTCAATGAAGCCAAATTCATCACTTTCAGCATGTTGGTGTTTTGCAGTGTTTGGATTTCCTTCATCCCCACTTACATGAGCACCAAGGGCAAATTTATGGTAGCTGTGGAGATTTTCTCTATATTAGCCTCTGCTTTTGGTTTATTGAGTTGTATTTTCCTTCCCAAGTGCTACATCATTATATTGCAGCCTGAATTAAATAAGAAGGAACAAATGGTACGAAAAAAGGAATGATTAATATTGCATGAGAAGGAGTTACAAGCAGCAGTTGAAACATAGAATTAGCTGGTTACCAGTGTAAAACGGTGAAAACAACTCTCCCTGAAAAATTCCAAGAAGACATCACCTCATGTATCAGTTTCAAAGTTCATAATTGTTGAATGTTAGTTGTGTGGTTTTGCTAAGTAAAATACTGTTGAAAATTTAAATATTTTTCTCTTTATATAAAGAGAATAAAGAAAGAATGAGCGAGAAGGAGAAAAGTTGTAGAAAGAAACTAACAACGCATTAAAAAGAATTTAAAAAATTTGAATTTGTTTCCAATGTCACTGTACAACAAAGATTTTGCTGATCACTTTTAGCTGTAACCTATAGAATTTTGGCTGTCAATCATGAAAGTAACCTATGTTTTCATCTAGCGTACTTTTTAATAAAAATGTTATTTTCTACAATTTATTCTTATATACATTTTAGGTCCAGTAATTTTCATTTGTGTTATAGGATGCTTTATATAGCTCATGCACGTCCAGTTATACACTCAGAGCATATTGCTTACTATTTGTGGAAATGGTACAGGTTTTGCATACCTAGGCATGTTTAGGCTGCCAGAATGTCTATAAAAGCAGCACACATATACAGATGCTACTCCTTTTGTATTTTGATGTGATTGTTTCAAGGCCTAGCATTGTGTATATTCATATAATTTACATAACATGGTATAGGAGAATTGGTGACAGTAGAAATGTCTCCCGAATGTTGAAACAGTCATGACACATACTGCTACATTTGTGTGAGTACATGATTAAGCCTCAAAAATGTGCCATTACTGGATTTGTTAAGAAATGGGAGGAACTGTTCTTTGGTTGTAAGACTGGTGATCAGGACAAGGCCTGGACTCCTCATATTTGTTGTGAAAGATGTCCTGTTGATCTTAGAGCCTAGCACACAGGAACTCAATCCCTTTTGATGTCCCAGTGATATGGTGAGAACAGAATGATGATGTGACAGATTGTTACTTCTGATGGACAGGTGTTGCTGGTTTCTCTGCTAAAAATACAAAATCAGTTAGATAGCCCAATCGGTTTCAGCCATGTCACCACTGCTACAATCTGCCAGTTCTGAAGCCACCTGAGAAATGGAGTTTAAATGAAAAAGATGAATTAGACAAACAGGTCAGATATTATGGTTTGTCAAAATCAAAATTAAATTTTTTTTCAAGATTGTAAGAATGGTGTTGGCTATTACAGATGGGGTGGCCAATCTAATTCAGATAGCCCCAATTTTGTCAAGAAAATATGTTCCTCCTCCATAATATCTTTGAAACACACACAATCTATAGAGGCATAAATACATAAAGTGTTTTAGAAATTAAGAGTCCAGGTGTGCCAGTGAAATATTGATTTAAACTGATTCTAAATTTGGGAGAATGGGGAAGAATGGATAATTGAATCCATTCTGAGTCTCTTCCTTCTTAAATTAATTAAAACAGCCTACTGCTTAATTTCACTATCAGGAGAAGATGAAACAGTATTATTTTTTGACTGCTATTCACAAAGGAGTAAAGGCTCTGAAATTGTATAGCAATAGCAATAGCACTTACACTTATATACTGCTTCACAGTGCTTTACAGCCCTGTCTAAGCAGTTTACAGGTTCATCATATTGCCCCCAACAATCTGGGTCCCCATTTTACTGACCTTGGAAGAATGGAAGGGGAATAAACCTTGAGTTGGTTAGTATCGAACTGCTGGCAGTCGACAGAGTTAGCCTGCAGTATTGCATTGTAACCATATTGAATTCTGCCACCCTGGAAGTTTTTAACAAGAGACTGGACAACCATCTGTCTGAAATGGTATAGGGTTTCCTACTTCAGTAGAGGGTTGTACTAGAAGACCTCCAAGGTCCCTTCCAACCTATTATTATTATATAAAACTTTTATTCATAAAACATGAAACTCAGTCAACTGAACACTCAAATTGACTGGCACTAATGGTTGACACGGGTTGCTGCCAGCATCCTAGGTATCAACCAAGTATCTCCTTAAAATGTAAGATGTTCCGAGTAGCGCAGTTTTTTGTAGCTGCATTATTATTATTATTATTATTATTATTATTATTATTATTATTATTATTATTATTAATGATGCCTGGGACTTTTGGAGATTTTTGAAAGGAGGAACAATGATTAGATAAATCCACATGGGAATGAATTCCCTATTGCAAGAGTAAGAAACAGCTAGATGAAGGCATCTCTAATATCTGTATGTTCTTTACTCTTTGGGGACTGTTGTTTTTAGGAGAGTGCTTGGAAAATTTTTGACTCAATAGGAGAAATCTGTGAAGCTTAATTTTCTGTAATTGAAATGAGTGTTTTAACTGTGTTATCACAAATTATCACTCATTAAAGCAACTGCAGGTTTAAAAGGCCAGGAAGAGCTATATAGATAAAGGAGGACTTACTGCTTCATCTAATCTGTTTCTTGAATTTTTAGCAAGGACAGAAATATTTGCAGCATTAGAGAAATGCTGTAGTTATGAACCTCATAAGATTGGGGTATCGGGTATCTCTCTAAGATGTTAATACCCTGATTCATAATTCATAATTTCTAAGCTATATCAGTTTCAAACATATGTAATGCAATGTAATTCAGCAGTGAGTGAAGAAGAGAGAGATAAGAAAGCAGTTTCTTATTCTATAGACTCTTTATTTCTGGACAATATTAACAGGTGGTGTCAAAATCTACCTGTGTTGAGAGTTGCCATCCTTGTCAGAAGAAGCGTCTACAGCAGTGGAAACAAATCTGTTGTTATGATTATATTCAGCGTCCTTCAGAGAGGATCTCAACACAAACGGGTAAGTGCAGGAAGTCAGATATACCTAGAACAGACATGTTAAACCTGTGATGTCACCTGGCATCGCATGACGTATCAGAGCTTTTTCTCCATTGCTGGCAATGGAGTGGGTGCAGCTTCCGGATGATGCGTCTGGCCCAAGGACCAGCAGTTTGACAACCCTGACTTAGAAGAACATCCAGAGTTTTTTCAATATTGTTCTTGTGGAGATTCTCTAATGCTTTTCCAACAGTACTATCAACCATAGATAAAATAATCTACCAAATACAGTAACCAGTAGATAAAATACTATACCAAAAATTCAACCAACTGGAGATTCCTTCAAGTTCAAGTAGTGCCACCATCCTTTCTGCTTGCCCATTGCTGGAAGAATGAAATAGAGCTGATGTTGCATGTCTAATGAAGTTAGTCCTCAAGAAGGCTTGAAATTGTGCTGCTGTGAACTGGGCCCCATTATCAGATACTACAATATCCGGCACCCCATGCATTGCAAAAAGTTTCCTAAACACCTGGATGGTCCTAGCAGTAGACATATTCACGACTGGAATAACTTCCAGCCATTTAGAGTGGCTGTCGACCACTATAAATAATAGCTGTCCCTAAAAGGGCCCAGCGAAGTCGATATGAATCCTCGACCAGGGAGTGTGCATCTCCTACCATCTATGGACAGGAGCATGTAGCATTTCAGGCCTGGACTGCTGACACGTGTAACAACCATGTCTGACAGTTTCAATGAAGCCAAGTTCATCACTTTCAGCATGTTCATGTTTTGCACTGTTTAGATTTCCTTCATCCCCACTTACTTGAGCATCAAGGACAAATTGATGTTAGCCGTGGAGATTTTCTCCATATTAGCCTCTGCTTTTGGTTTACTGAGTTGTATTTTCCTTCCCAAGTGCTACATTATTATAATGCAGCCTGAATTAAATAAGAAGGAACAAATGGTAAGAAAAAAGGAATGATTAATATTGCGTATAAGATTATCAATGTGGCTGAAAAGTAGCCTTCCTGAAAGATTCTAAGAGAAGTTACTCCTTTGTTAACTGGAATGCTTAAAATGTTTGAATGTAAATTGCGTGCTTTTTGCTATCTTTTTCAGTTTTTTAAAAATATATTAAGTTCTTTAAAGGGAACATAAAATTGAACACAAACTAGTACAGAATAAAAAGAAAAAAGAAAGAGAGAAAAAAAAAAGAAAATACAAATGTACTGAAAGAAAGAATAAAATAAAATATAATAGAAGTGTTCAATTTCTTATGGAGCAAATAAATTATTGTTAAAAGGTTACCTCAAACTCTGTGATTACAAAAAAGGTCTCTTATTTCTATTATCATTTTATTTCCAATCATCAAAATCACAGGCAATAAATGCTTTTTTCCCTGTTTCATGCAAAAAAGATATAATGGGTTTCCTGTCAACTGTAAAAGATGGTATTCTTTGATCTCTAATCAACAAAGTTAATTAGACATCTCTGCAAATTCCATTCTACTTTTAAGCATATAATAATTTAGTCTGTAAAATCTAATGAATCAATGTATGTATTTAAATTCAAAATGTTTTGTCATTTTTACTTGTTCACCAAGCATGATCAACTGTCCCATCACGTTGTTCAAATTTCAAAGTACTTTTATATATTTATATTTTATATGTTCTAGAAAATTTCTCTGCTGACAAATACCAACAATAATTAATTTTATAAACATTCTCTTTAAGATTAGAACATAACATAAATTTCAATCCTTTCAAACACATATTATTTCATTGAAGCATTTGACTATTGTAACTAAACCTTTCAGTCTATTTTACCATGGATTCTTTTGCCTGTTGTTCTTTTGTCTCATATTTCAACAAACATTTACTCATTTTAACAATAACATGTTTATCATGCTAAGTATAACTGTGAATAATTCATCTATCTGCACAGCTATCTTTTTTCTAACATTATAAATAAAAAATGTATATTTGTTATTAATAAATACTTAATCTTAAGTATTGCAGAAGAGGAAACAGTGCAAACATAATTGCCTAATCACAATTCAATCAAGAAGGATATTGGAGAGCTCTCAGTCATATTGGAGCTAAATTGAAGATGTATTTTATTTATTTATTTTATTCCATTTATATCCCGCCCTTCTCCGAAGACTCAGGGCGGCTTACAAGCTTAGCAGTAGCCTTCATTCTATGTATATGCCTGCTCATTATTTCACAGGAACTGGGGTACATATAAAAATATTTTGGTTACAGCTTCCGGTAGTGCTGCCGTGCTGGATGGTGGCGTTTCTGAAGCCGCCCAATCTTGGGAAGCGTTAGAGCACCCGGAGGCAACGAAAATCAGCTGTCCCGTGCCGCCGAAGTCTCTCCCTCGGGAGAAGAGGGAGAGGTGAGCCTGTTTGGGTAGAGGTAGAGCTCCTCTGTGATTCCCCAATGTCTGGGGGCTAATGGAGTGAGTTCCCTCGGAGCCCAGGCTTTCTCCGCTCCCAGGATGCTTTCACTCCACAAAGGAGTGAAACAAGACGCGACAACTACATCTGCTACTTAGATGGGATTGTATTTTTTTTTTTGAGAAGCAGGCAGAGCAAAGCAGTAGGATTTGAATTCTCAAGTTGGATTTTAACTTTAACTCAGATTCATTATCTTCTTCAAGTTTTAAGCTGACTGAAATGGAGTAAAAATGGCGCTGGAACGTTTCTTTGTTGTGTGAATTGACTGTTTTGGAAAATTGTTATATTTTGCAATATAGCAAGAGATACAATTTGCAACTGATTCCATCCAGTACCGGACTTTGTGTATTTTAAAGTTTGTTCTTTTTTTTATTATTGAAGGATAAGGAACTTTGGGAGAAAAACTTTTATTTTTTCTCCCTTCTCCTTTCTTTTTTTTCTTTTTGAACTTTGATTCTGCTGGGTGAAAGAGGAAATCGAAACTTAAGAGATGGCTGCGAGGCATGGGGGAGGCCCTACAATTTCTAAAAGTGTTATTTCTTCAGCTTTACCACAAGCCGCAGGGCAGACTTCAACGAAACCTACAGTACAACCACCTTCCCCCCCACCTCCTGCATTCACACTGGCAGACATTCAGCAAGTTGTGATGCAGTCAACACAAGCAATAACACAAGTGTTACAGCAAGAAATAAAGGAAACAAAGGAAGAATTTGTTAATCAAAACAATCAAATGAGGGAGGATATAGTGCTTGCACTCCAGGGCTTGGCTGCACATATCGAACGCCTGGATGTTCGTGTGGATTCAGTTATGGAGTATGTGGAGAATCTGGAAAATAAAATTATCAGTACTGAACAGAAAATAGACAGAGTAGAGGTTAAAGTTGATAGAACAGAAGATGAACTTACCATATCACAATATAAAAATATGGAGTTTGCATTGCACATCAGAGGCCTTAAAGAGAATCCTAAAGAAGATTTGGAATGGGAACTGGCGCAAGCAGTGGCTCCTGTTTTGAAATGTGAACCTGAAGAATTACTTAAAGAAATGGATAAGACATTTAGGGTTAATTCCTGGATTGCTAGGCAGAAAAATTTACCTAGAGATGTAGTGATTTACTTTTCCAGGAGATCAACCAGAAATTCTATTATCCAGGCTTTCTATCAGGAAAGATTTCAAATCGCTGGCCAAGATATTATAATTTTAAAGGAGATACCTCCAAAAATTCTTAGAAAAAGGAAAGATTTTGCTTTTCTGTCCGATGAGCTTAAGAAGCGACAAATTCAGTTTAGATGGGAAATACCCAATGGAATTGTGGTGAATTATGCAGGGACGAGGTATAGGTTGGATACAATTTTAAAAGCAAAGGATTTTTATACTAAGGTCCTTAAAGCAGGCTCACCACTGTCTCCTCGAGTTAAAAGAACAGAAGCAAGACAAGAAGATAAACAATTGAGTGAAGGGGCAATGTCATTGCCTCTTGAGAAGATGCAGCAGGCTGAGATTATGGAGCAGACTTTGGTGTTAAAGGAGGACCCAAGAGAACAAAGGATGGCTAGGGCTGCATACAAGCGTAAGGAAAAAGAGCAAAAGCAGAAGCTTGTATCTGGTCCAACTACGCAAGATGCAGCTGTTTCAGAGCCTGTGGGAGGAACACGTCCGAAGAGAGGAACAGGTGATCTTCAGGCTATGTTCCAAAGACTCCTGGTCACCAAAGATGGTGAAGTTCCTGACATGGAATGTTAATGGCTTAAATTCACCACAGAAAAGAAAGAAAGTATTTTATTATTTGAAACAACATAAAAATGACATTGTTTGCTTACAAGAGACACATATTGCATTAAAAGACCAAAAGTATTTGGCTAATTCCCGATTGGGAACACATTTTGCATCTTTTGCTTTGGACAAGAAGGCTGGAGTGGTCATTTATTTAAGAAAAGATTTTTCGGCTAGATTAATTGAATCGGACAAACAAGGGAGATATGTTTGTATTGAATTAATGCTACAAGGAAAGAAAGCTCTTCTTGTTGGATTATATGCTCCAAATCAAAAACAGCAAAAATTCTTTAAACTTTTATATCAGAGACTAATTGAATTGGATTACAAATCTATTATTATGATGGGGGATTGGAATGGAGTTTTGGACCCATCTGAAGATAAGAAGGGATCCTTCAAAAACTTTTCTAATTCAAAATTGCCTAAAGCTTTTTTTGATTTGAAGGAGGATCTGGAATTAAGAGACGTATGGTGGGAAAGGAATATGAAAGACAGAGATTTTACTTTTTTTCGGATAGACATAAATCTTTCTCTAGGATTGACTTTATTTTAATTACTACTGATCTTTTCTCTAGGGTTAAGAACGTTAAGATTTTTCCTAAGACATTGTCGGATCACAGTCCTGTTTGGTTGGAGTTTTTTGTTGAAGATGGTAGTAGAAGATCCTGGAGACTGAATGAAAATTTGTTTACAAATGAGGTGTTTTTGCAGAAATGTAGAGAACATGTGAAAGAATTTTTTGTTATGAATATGCATAAAGGTACATCGATGATAATGGTTTGGGATGCCAGTAAAGCTTATATGAGAGGGGTCTTGATTTATATGAATAATGCTTATAGGCGTAAGCAAATGCAAAAAAGTATAGATCTTGAGGAAGATATTAAATCTAAAGAGAAAGATTTTATTTTGAATCCATTGGATAATAATTTAAGGATTTTGATACATTTATTGAAAGAACAATTTAGTATGCTATTGGCTGACCAAGTAGCAACTAATTTGCGTTATGCTAGACATAACACTTTTTGTAATGCTAATAAGCCTGGTAGGTGGTTGGCTTACCAATTAAGGAAAAAAACAGAAGTCACATACTATAGATAGAATAGAATATAATGGAAAAGAAGACTATCAACAAAAGCTGATTAAGAGGAGTTTTTTAGATTTTTATTCGAAATTATATTCTAGAGAAAATATACAAGTTTTAGATATAGATAAGTATTTACAGGAAGCTCATTTTCCGAGACTTTCAAAAGAACAACAACTTGAGATGAATCGCCTAATAACATCAGAGGAAATCTCTTTAGCTATTAAACAGTTGAAAGTGGGCAAGGCCCCGGGAACAGATGGATTAACAGCAATTTATTATAAAACATTGTTGGTTGAAATGATTGAACCTTTAAAGATCTTGTTTAATGAAATTCAGACTGGAGGAGCAGTTCCTCCATCTTGGAGGACAGCTTTTGTATCATTGATTCCAAAGGAGGATCAAGACCTTATTCAACCTAAAAATTATAGACCTATCTCTCTTTTGAATACAGATTATAAGATTTTTGCTAAAGTATTGGCTAATAGATTAATGCAAGTTTTGAAACAATTGATTCATAGTGATCAATCGGGATTCATATCAGGAAGGTATATGAAATATAATGTAAGACAAATTGTAAATTTCCTTGAATATTTGGATAAGAACAACCAAGTCTCTGCAGCATTGATATTTTTGGATGCAGAGAAAGCTTTTGATCAATTGAATTGGCAATTCTTATTGAGAGTTGTTGAGGAGATGAATTTTGGAGAAGGATTTCTATATTCTATTAAAGCTATATACCAACAACAAACTGCACAAATTATAATTAATGGGGGGCTAACAGAGACGTTTAAAATTGAAAAAGGTACAAGACAGGGATGCCCCCTATCACCATTATTGTTTGTTCTAACTTTAGAGATTTTATTACCGTATATACTTGAGTATAAGCCGACTCGAGTATAAGCCGAGACCCCCAATTTCACCCCCAAAAACTGGAAAAAGTTGGTGACTTGAGTATAAGCCGATCCGCCGTTCTGCAAGCCTCCGCTTCGTTCAGGCTGCTTCGTTCCACAGCGGAAAGAAGCAGGCAGGCAGGGGGCGGAGGAACGGAGACCCGGCGACGTTTGGGGAGGTTTGGGCGCCTCTCCAAATATCCCCAAACGTCGCCGGGTCTCCGTTCCTCTGTGCCCTGCCTGCCTGCTTCTTTCCACAGCGGAAAGAAGCAGGGAGGCAGGGGGCGGAGGAACGGAGACCCGGCGACGTTTGGGGAGGTTTGGGCGCCTCTCCAAATATCCCCAAACGTCGCCGGGTCTCCGTTCCTCTGTGCCCTGCCTGCCTGCTTCTTTCCACAGCGGAAAGAAGCAGGGAGGCAGGGGGCGGAGGAACGGAGACCCGGCGACGTTTGGGGAGGTTTGGGCGCCTCTCCAAATATCCCCAAACGTCGCCGGGTCTCCGTTCCTCTGTGCCCTGCCTGCCTGCTTCTTTCCACAGCGGAAAGAAGCAGGGAGGCAGGGGGCGGAGGAACGGAGACCCGGCGACGTTTGGGGAGGTTTGGGCGCCTCTCCAAATATCCCCAAACGTCGCCGGGTCTCCGTTCCTCTGTGCCCTGCCTGCCTGCTTCTTTCCACAGCGGAAAGAAGCAGGGAGGCAGGGGGCGGAGGAACGGAGACCCGGCGACGTTTGGGGAGGTTTGGGCGCCTCTCCAAATATCCCCAAACGTCGCCGGGTCTCCGTTCCTCTGTGCCCTGCCTGCCTGCTTCTTTCCACAGCGGAAAGAAGCAGGGAGGCAGGGGGCGGAGGAACGGAGACCCGGCGACGTTTGGGGAGGTTTGGGCGCCTCTCCAAATATCCCCAAACGTCGCCGGGTCTCCGTTCCTCTGTGCCCTGCCTGCCTGCTTCTTTCCACAGCGGAAAGAAGCAGGGAGGCAGGGGGCGGAGGAACGGAGACCCGGCGACGTTTGGGGAGGTTTGGGCGCCTCTCCAAATATCCCCAAACGTCGCCGGGTCTCCGTTCCTCTGTGCCCTGCCTGCCTGCTTCTTTCCACAGCGGAAAGAAGCAGGGAGGCAGGGGGCGGAGGAACGGAGACCCGGCGACGTTTGGGGAGGTTTGGGCGCCTCTCCAAATATCCCCAAATGTCGCCGGGTCTCCGTTCCTCTGTGCCCTGCCTGCCTGCTTCTTTCCACAGCGGAAAGAAGCAGGGAGGCAGGGGGCGGAGGAACGGAGACCCGGCGACGTTTGGGGAGGTTTGGGCGCCTCTCCAAATATCCCCAAACGTCGCCGGGTCTCCGTTCCTCTGTGCCCTGCCTGCCTGCTTCTTTCCACAGCGGAAAGAAGCAGGGAGGCAGGGGGCGGAGGAACGGAGACCCGGCGATGTTTGGGGAGGTTTGGGCGCCTCTCCAAATATCCCCAAACGTCGCCGGGTCTCCGTTCCTCTGTGCCCTGCCTGCCTGCTTCTTTCCACAGCGGAAAGAAGCAGGGAGGCAGGGGGCGGAGGAACGGAGACCCGGCGACGTTTGGGGAGGTTTGGGCGCCTCTCCAAATATCCCCAAACGTCGCCGGGTCTCCGTTCCTCTGTGCCCTGCCTCCCTGCTTCTTTCTGCTGTGGAAAGAAGCAGGCAGGCAGGGCACAGAGGAACGGAGACCCGGCGACGTTTGGGGATATTTGGAGAGGCGCCCAAACCTCCCCAAACGTCGCCGGGTCTCCGTTCCTCCGCCCCCTGCCTCCCTGCTTCTTTCTGCTGTGGAAAGAAGCAGGCAGGCAGGACACAGAGGAACGGAGACCCGGCGACGTTTGGGGATATTTGGAGAGGCGCCCAAACCTCCCCAAACGTCGCCGGGTCTCCGTTCTTCCGCCCCCTGCCTCCCTGCTTCTTTCTGCTGTGGAAAGAAGCAGGCAGGCAGGGCACAGAGGAACGGAGACCCGGCGACGTTTGGGGATATTTGGAGAGGCGCCCAAACCTCCCCAAACGTCGCCGGGTCTCCGTTCCTCCGCCCCCTGCCTCCCTGCTTCTTTCCGCTGTGGAAAGAAGCAGGCAGGCAGGGCACAGAGGAACGGAGACCCGGCGACGTTTGGGGATATTTGGAGAGGCGCCCAAACCTCCCCAAACGTCGCCGGGTCTCCCTTCCTCCGCCCCCTGCCTCCCTGCTTCTTTCCACTGTGGAAAGAAGCAGGCAGGCAGGGCACAGAGGAACGGAGACCCGGCGACGTTTGGGGATATTTGGAGAGGCGCCCAAACCTCCCCAAACGTCGCCGGGTCTCCGTTCCTCCGCCCCCTGCCTCCCTGCTTCTTTCCGCTGTGGAAAGAAGCAGGCAGGCAGGGCACAGAGGAACGGAGACCCGGCGACGTTTGGGGATATTTGGAGAGGCGCCCAAACCTCCCCAAACGTCGCCGGGTCTCCGTTCCTCCGCCCCCTGCCTCCCTGCTTCTTTCTGCTGTGGAAAGAAGCAGGCAGGCAGGGCACAGAGGAACGGAGACCCGGCGACGTTTGGGGATATTTGGAGAGGCGCCCAAACCTCCCCAAACGTCGCCGGGTCTCCGTTCCTCCGCCCCGCCTCCCTGCTTCTTTCCGCTGTGGAAAGAAGCAGGCAGGCAGGGCACAGAGGAACGGAGACCCGGCGACGTTTGGGGATATTTGGAGAGGCGCCCAAACCTCCCCAAACGTCGCCGGGTCTCCGTTCCTCCGCCCCCTGCCTCCCTGCTTCTTTCTGCTGTGGAAAGAAGCAGGCAGGCAGGGCACAGAGGAACGGAGACCCGGCGACGTTTGGGGATATTTGGAGAGGCGCCCAAACCTCCCCAAACGTCGCCGGGTCTCCGTTCCTCCGCCCCCTGCCTCCCTGCTTCTTTCCGCTGTGGAAAGAAGCAGGCAGGCAGGGCACAGAGGAACGGAGACCCGGCGACGTTTGGGGATATTTGGAGAGGCGCCCAAACCTCCCCAAACGTCGCCGGGTCTCCGTTCCTCCGCCCCCTGCCTCCCTGCTTCTTTCCGCTGTGGAAAGAAGCAGGCAGGCAGGGCACAGAGGAACGGAGACCCGGCGACGTTTGGGGATATTTGGAGAGGCGCCCAAACCTCCCCAAACGTCGCCGGGTCTCCGTTCCTCCGCCCCCTGCCTCCCTGCTTCTTTCTGCTGTGGAAAGAAGCAGGCAGGCAGGGCACAGAGGAACGGAGACCCGGCGACGTTTGGGGATATTTGGAGAGGCGCCCAAACCTCCCCAAACGTCGCCGGGTCTCCGTTCCTCCGCCCCCTGCCTCCCTGCTTCTTTCTGCTGTGGAAAGAAGCAGGCAGGCAGGGCACAGAGGAACGGAGACCCGGCGACGTTTGGGGATATTTGGAGAGGCGCCCAAACCTCCCCAAACGTCGCCGGGTCTCCGTTCCTCCGCCTCCTGCCTCCCTGCTTCTTTCCGCTGTGGAAAGAAGCAGGCAGGCAGGGCACAGAGGAACGGAGACCCGGCGACGTTTGGGGATATTTGGAGAGGCGCCCAAACCTCCCCAAACGTCGCCGGGTCTCCGTTCCTCCGCCCCCTGCCTCCCTGCTTCTTTCTGCTGTGGAAAGAAGCAGGCAGGCAGGGCACAGAGGAACGGAGACCCGGCGACATTTGGGGATATTTGGAGAGGCGCCCAAACCTCCCCAAACGTCGCCGGGTCTCCGTTCCTCCGCCCCCTGCCTCCCTGCTTCTTTCAGCTGTGGAAAGAAGCAGGCAGGCAGGGCACAGAGGAACGGAGACCCGGCGACGTTTGGGGATATTTGGAGAGGCGCCCAAACCTCCCCAAACGTCGCCGGGTCTCCGTTCCTCCACCCCCTGCCTCCCTGCTTCTTTCCGCTGTGGAAAGAAGCAGGCAGGCAGGGCGCAGAGGAACGGATACCCGGCTTCGTTTGGGGACTTTTGGGGAGGTGCGCGCGCACCTCCCCAAACCTCCCCAAACTTCGGCAGGTCTCCGGACGGCGGTGGCTTGGGAGAGGTGAGCGCGATCCCGGAAGCTCCAAAGCCTCGGCCGCGCACAAGTCCTCAGTAAGTTTTTTTGTTGACTGGAGTATAAGCCGAAGTGGAATTTTTCAGCCCAAAAAGTGGGCTGAAAAATTCGGCTTATACTCAAGTATATACGGTAATTAAAATTTGAGAGTCCTCTATAGAATGAAGGCTATTGCTAAGCACATTGATTTGTGCTTTAAATTGTAAGCCACCCTGAGTCTTCGGAGAAGGGCGGGATATAAATGGGATTTTAAAAAAAAAGACCAAATGGGAGATCCGCTCCAGGTTTTCCAGCCCGCCCACCCAATTCCTGAATCAAATGTGTCCTTAGAGCTAAGCAGCTGCTCTGACTGCTGCATTCCCCACCTGCCTTGCAAGTTGTGATAGACTACAGCTGCTCTTCAACTTTAGAAGGAAAGACGCCCAGACCCCAGCCTGTAAAAAATCACAGACTGCAGCTTCTTCTCCAATTGGTCCTGCTTTCCCTGTGCAGACTAAATGGGAGATCCGCTCCAGGTTTTCCAGCCAGCCCTGTCCCTAAAGTTTCAGCACCCGGCGTATAAGACGACCCCTGACTTTTAAGAAGATTTTCATGGGTTAAAAAGTCATCTTATATGCCAGAAAATACAGTATCTACTTCCACATAGGCATCAGGAAGGGCATCTGGGCAGTAAATTCTAAGCTCCATTTAGTCACATCAACCTCACCCCAATAAAAGGGACTACAGGTCTGTACAAAGAAAAAAATAAATGGGGAGGACCATGAATTGAGATTTGAATGGCATACCCATATGTAGTACACTAAAATAAAATAAATGTAGATTTCAAGAATCATTTTGTTAGGAATTCCATCCTAAGAATTTGAAATAAATGTAAAATAAGGCTCATTCCTAAAATATCTCTTTGGTTGTCACTACAGGAACCTTTTTTTAGAAAAGAAAGGATGGTGAAGCCAATTTGGTGAACCTCTGGTGAAATAATCTTTTATTCAAAGTAAACCTAATTTTAAGACAAAAGACTTGGAGTACTTTGGATTAAAAAAACCCTTTATTGTCAAAGTACATCATGTGTACATTGAGATTAGCTGAGCCCATCCCCGTCCTCTCTCCCCCCAACACACAGTGACAACAAACCCTCCATCCTACCACAGCATGTGAACCAAAAAAGTTATAGTTTACAAAAAATGAATTTGAAATTTCACTGTATGCTGATGAAGAAAACATTATTTCAAAGGTTTATAAAATGTTGTTGAAATTGAATCTGGAAAATGAATATGTTAAATTCAAGGGGTCAACAACTGGTTATAATGTAATGCTTGAGCAATGGGAATATATGTGGACTAAAATTTACATTGAATTGTAATCTGAAAGAGACTGTTATTAAATGATGCATCAGCGGTACATAAGGCTTGGGAAACTGTCAACGATGTATAAAGATGTTTCAAATATTTGTTGAAAATGTAAGAATAATAATGGTATTCCTTATTATCTTTGGTGGACTTGTGTTAAAGCAAAGAAATATTGGGACCAGATCTTTCTCTTAATTCACACGATTCCTAAAACAAATACAGTGGTACCACGAGAGTCAACTGCTTTGAAAGTCATTGAATTTGGTACTCAAGACATTTTGATGTGAAAATGTTGTCGCAGTACTCATTGAGCTAAAAGTTGTTGGTGTCAGCTGCTTTGTGACTCACTATATTACTCCAAATTTGTTTGTTACTCATTGTTCGGTATTCACTGGAACCAATTAAGGATAAGTACCAAGATACCTCTGTATAAAATTGAAATCAGAAGATTTTATTTTAGAACAGACATATCAAACTGGTGACATCATGTGACATTGCACAACGTATCGGAGCTTTTTCTCCATTGCTGGCAATGGGATGGGTGAGGTTTTGGGATGACACATCCGGCCCTGGGCCGGCAGTTTGACACCCCTGTTTTGGAACTATTGGATGAAGAATTTGGAAAAAAACTGGAAGTTTATTACATATGTTAACAGCAGCAAGAATCCTATATGGGCAAAAATGGAAAGCCTTGCTAGTTTCCCCAGTGGAAAAATAAGGGAAGAGAAGCATCTTATTGCTTATTTATTTACTTAATTTATAACAGCCAGTGTGGTCTAGTGCAGGGGTCCTCAAACTTGGCCCTTTTAAGACTTGTGGACTTCAACTCCCAGAATTCTTCAGTCAGTGTGCCTGGCTGAGGAATTCTGGGAGTTGAGGTCCACAAGACATAAAAGGGCCAAGTTTGAAGACCCGTGGTCTAGTGGTTAAGGCATCAGGTTAGAAATCAGAAGACCATGAGTTCTAGTCCAGACATAGCCGTTAAAGCCAGCTGGATGATCTTGAGCAAGTTGCTCTCTATCAACCTGTCACCTCACATCGTTGCTGTTGTAGGAAAAATAGGATGAAGGTATGTCGTATACATTTGCCCTCTTGGTACAAATAAATAAATGTCACCTAACTCAAACAAACTAACTTTGAGTGGTATACAATACAGAGTTTATGCTGAGATCATTTTCTTTGTCAACAGGGATTTGATGCCCTACAACTGCCATAATGATAGTGATTAATGGAAGAAAATTGTGAGGGTAGAATATTGATGACTGCAAAGCCACTTGAGCTCTGATAAGTTGTGCTTACTGCATAAAAGCCCTGCCAAAAGGTTGGCTTTTTTACATCACTCTTTGATCTGCATTTGACCACAGCACAATTATTCAGTTTTATTGCCTGAATTTGTGATCAAGGTGCTGGGTGCTTGTTGATCATGGTGGTAAGATTGGGATGGGGCTTATCTCAAGAGCTCCTGGCTCTTTTTGTAATCTTCCTGCTTGTAAAGCTCAATCATTCCTTCAGAAAAAAAATGAACCTAAAAGATCCTGATCAGGGAAAAGTTTCCACACATCCATCAGACGAAATTATAATTGGAGAATTTGTATCCATGACACTTGCTAATTATAAGGAAAAGAAGTTTAGGGAACCAATTTCTTCATCAGCAGAAGCTTAGTAAGTAATTCTTCATTTTTATCTAAGGGGTCTCTTCTTTCCTTAAAAAACCTTCAGTGGTTTTTCATTCTTGGAAGATTCTGTTTGGGTCTGATGGTCATTCTTATTTTCCCCACCTAAGTGACTATTTCTAAGTAGTGATAAATTTCTTATTCTGTCTTATAATTTTCTCCATGTTTTGACATTTTATATGCCAAGCACACTTATAGCAGAAATTGAGTTGAAACATATAGATAGCCAACTGAACTGTGTGTGAAGATGGATTTGCTAACTGCCGTAATAGTTCTCTCTGTACAATTTAGACCCCCCCTGTTAGAAAATAGGGAATAAATAATAAGATTTAAAAGATATTAATTCTAAGATACTGTTTCATTTGCAGGGCATAGTAACTTGGGCAAGTTGAATGAGAGTAATTGCGAATTCTTACATCCCTAATTCCTTTCAAGACTTCTCATTAGAAACCTTGACAAAGTATGTCTATGGCAATGTTATATTTAATAATGTACTTTGGATGAGTAAAGAGAGAAGCAATTTTGTATATCCAAAGTATACATCCAAAATGTTGTATATCCTTATATACTTTACCAGGAAGATTAGATCCTCTCTGTCCCTCTCTCTGTCTCCCCCATCTCTCTGATTTAAGAGTATAGTTTCTTTATGACATCTGTAACTTGTATTAATCATGCGATTAAGATGTATAATAAAGTACAAAAGAAAAGAGTATTAATTTTAAAAAAGAAACTTAAAATACATAGACAGATATATATAGTATGTGCACTAATGACAGAAGGAAGAAACTTATTCACTTTGCTTTAAGGGAATATCTGAACCATTTATTTCAGAAAGAATTTCCCATCATATAGAGAACAATATGTAGTCAAGCTCTATGGGCAAGCAGAGATCTAAGCTGTAAGTCACTTAATTATTAGCCCTTAAGATCTAACATTCAAAATTCTCTTGGCAGTCTAATCCCTAAAAACTACCAGCATGTCCTCGCTTTTCTTTTTGCCATTAAAGAAATCAATAAGAATCCTGATCTGTTGCCCAACAACACATTGGGGTCCCAGATTTATGACAATGCTTACAATTCATGGAGAACCACTTGGACCACTTTTGATCTTCTCTTTCTAAGACAAGGGGATCCACTCAATTATTACTGTAACACTGAAGAGGAAGTCGTGGCCAACATTGGGGGACTCACCTCTGAAAATTCTATCCACATGGCCAACATCTTAAGTACTTACAAGATTCCTCAGGTAAATTTCTGTCATTTTACATCTATGGTGATTTCTACCTGAGGACCTGGCTTGGTGTAAGCTTGAAATGTAAACTAGAGAAATCAAATTTCTTTAACATCCTTTTCACGAGTTTGAAATTAAATACACTGATTGATCGATTGATTATCTATGTGCCATCAAGTTGATGTTGATTCTTAGTGACCACATAAATATGAAAGCTACTTAACTGGTATTTCTCATCTTCAAAAGGACCACCTATGGGCAATGTGAGTGAGTCCATCTACCCACCAAACAATATATTAAAGTGGATTTTTAAGAATGTCTTTTAAAAAGAGTGTATACAAAATTGAATGCTTTTCTGTGATTTAAAATGTTTTTCCCCAGTTAAGTTACGGGTCCTCTGACCCCATGTTAAGAGACAAAATTGGTTTTCCTTCTTTCTACCGTATGATTCCCAATGAAGCTTTTCAATACATGGGGATAGTTCAACTTCTGAAATATTTTGGATGGAATTGGGTTAGTCTAATTGTTTCAGACGATGAAAGTGGTGAAAACTTTCTACGAACTCTGAGACCCAAGCTTCTACAAAATAATATTTGCATAGCTGGGATACAGATGATCCCAATTGTGTCACTATATTTATTGAGAGAGATACTTGAGAAAAAAATCTTTCAAATGCAATCTGTTATGTCCCAAAGTAAAATCAATGTGTTCCTTGTATATGGAAATGGTCAGTCTCTGGAGGGATTACAGATTATTTTATACTCAATGGAAATTGGCCATAAGAAGCCCCTGGAGAAGGTGTGGATCACAACGTGTGAATGGGATTTCACTGCTCAGAACCCTGCCAGACGATTTAGCAAAAAATCCTTCAATGGAACCCTATCATTCTCACTTCACACCAAAGTTGTGCCAGGATTTCAGAATTTTCTTGAGAAAATAAATCCTCTGAAGTCTACATTGTATTTCCTGTCTGATTTCTGGACATCAACATTCTTCTGCTCAGTCAATGGTGATAAATTTTATGGACAGAAAGTGAAGAATTGCACTGGGGAAGAGACGCTGGATAGCCTTCCTGCTTTTATCTTTGAAATGGGGATGTCTGGTTGGAGTTATAGCATCTACAATGCTGTTTATCTTGTGGCACATTCTCTCCATGCTTTGTATTCCTGGAGGAACAAACAGAGGGGAAGCAGAAATCAAGGCCAATGGAATCTCCAAAAAGTTCCTCCCTGGCAGGTACTCACAAGTAAATTGGTCAATTCATTAAAACAAAAATAATTTAGAAAACCAAAATAGAACTAAAACAAAAGTATACATGATGTAACAACAGAGGTAAACTAGTAAACACAACCAGCTTTTGAAACTGCAAAGAAAAGCAAGTGAATGTTTTTAGAAGAATGTTGAGAGAATGGAGATACCTTATACAAATATTTAAAGTGAATTAGAAATTGAGAGTCCAGATACACTAATGAGATACTGATTTAAAATTGATGCTAAATTTAACACTGTGGGGAAAATTGATAATATAATCCATCCTGGTTTGGCTCCTTCTCAAACCAGATATTTAATCCCACTATCAGAAGAGGAATAAACAATAAGGACTCACTACTTCTCCCTTCCCCCTTTTCCAGAATTAGAGAAGCATTCCCAAGTGAATTTAATTCAGATGACCATCAGGTATACTACTGTGGGCAAGAATCCTTCAGAAGAAATGGAGTAGCCTTTGTAGTCAATAAAAGAGTAGGAAAAGCAATACTAGGATACAATCCTCAAAATGACAGAATGATCTCAGTTTGAATCCAAGGCAAACCATTCAATATCACAGTAGTCCAAGTCTATGCCCCAACCACTGGTGTTGAAGAGGATGAAATTGACTGGTTCTATGAAGCCCTATAGCACCTTATAGAACTAACACCCAAAAATGATGTCCTTATCATCATGGGGGATTGGAATGCTAAAGTTGGAAGCCAAAGGATAACCAGAATAACAGGCAAGTTTGGCCTTGGAGTACAAAATGAAGTAGGGCACAGGCTGATAGAATTTTGTCAAGAGAATACGATGGTCATAGCAAACACTCTTTTCCAACAACCCAAGAGACGGCTCTACACATGGACATCACCAGAAAGTCAACACAGAAATCAGATTGACTATATGCTCTGCAGCCAAAGATGGAGAAGCTCTATACAGTCGGTAAAAACAAGACCAGGAGCTGACAGTGGCTCAGACCATGAGCTTCTCCTTGCAAAGTTTAGGCTTAAACTGAAGAAAGTAGGGAAAAACACTAGGCCAGTCAGGTATGAATTAAATCGTATCCCTGTTGAATATACAGTAGAGGTGACAAATAGATTTAAGGAATTAGATCTGATAGACAGAGTGCCTGAAGAACTATGGACAGAGGTTCGCAACATTGTACAAGAGGTAGCAACCAAAACCATCACGAAGAAAAAGAAATGCAAAAAAGCAAAATGGCTGTCTGAGGAAGCTTTGCAAACAGCTGAGGAAAGGAGGGAAGCGAAAGGCAAGGGAGAAAAAGAAAGATACGCCCAATTGAATGCAGAATTCCAGAGAATAGCTAGAAGAGATAAGAATGCCTTCTTAAATGAACAGTGCAAAGAAATAGAAGAAAACAATAGAATCAGGAGGACCAGAGATCTTTTCAAGAAAATTGGAGAGATGAAGGGAACGTTTAATGCAAAAATGGGCATGATAAAGGACCAAAATTGCAGGGACCTAACACAGGCAGAAGAGATTAAGAAGAGGTGGCAAAATTACACAGAAGAACTATACAAGAATGAGCTTAACGTCCCTGATAATCACAATGAGGTGGTCACTGACCTCGAGCCAGACATCCTAGAATGTGAAGTGAAGTGGGCCTTACAAAAGCTGAGCAACAACAAAGCTAGTGGAGGTGACAGTATTCCAGCTGAGCTATTCAAAATCTTAAAAGACGATGCAGTAAAAGTGCTACACTCAATTTGCCAGCAAATTTGGAAAACTCAACAGTGGCCACAGGATTGGAAAAGATCAGTTTACATTCCAATTCCAAAGAAAGGCAGTGCCAAAGAATGTTCAAACTATCGCACCATTGCATTCATTTCTCATGCTAGTAAAGTTATGCTTAAAATCCTACAAGCTAGACTTCAGCAGTATGTGGATCTAGAACTACCAGAAGTACAGGCAGGATTTCGAAGAGGCAGAGGAACTAGAGATCAAATTGCCAACGTACGCTGGATCATGGAGAAAGCTAGAGAGTTCCAGAAAAACATCTACTTCTGCTTCATTGACTATGCTAAAGCCTTTGATTGTGTGGATCATAACAAACTGTGGCAAGTCCTTAAAAAGATGGGTGTACCAGACCATCTTATTTGTCTCTTGAGACACCTATATGTGGGCCAAGAAGCAACAGTGAGAACTGGACATGGAACCACTGATTGGTTCAAAATTGGGAAAGGAGCCCAGCAAGGCTGTATACTGTCGCCTTGCCTATTTAACTTATATGCAGAGCACATCATAAGAAAGGCAGCGCTAGATGAATCAAAAGTTGGAATTAAGATTGCCGGAAGAAATATCAACAACCTAAGATATGCAGATGATACCACTCTAATGGCAGAAAGTGAAGAGGAACTGAAGAGTCTCTTGTTGCGAGTGACGAAGGAGAGTGCAAAAGTTGGGTTGAAACTAAACATTAAGAAAACCAAGATCATAGCATCCGGCCCTCTCAATTCCTGGCAAATAGATGGGGAAGAAATGGAGGTAGTGACAGATTTTATTTTCCTGGGCTCCAAGTTCACTGCAGATGGGGACTGTAGCCAAGAAATTAAAAGACGCTTGCTCCTTGGGAGGAAAGCCATGGCAAATCTAGACAGCACACTAAAAAGCAGAGACATCACCCTGTCAACAAAAGTGCGTATAGTCAAGGCTATGGTCTTCCCAGTTGCAATGTATGGCAGTGAAAGCTGGACCATAAAAAAGGCTGAGCGCCAAAGAATTGAGGCCTTTGAACTCTGGTGCTGGAGAAGACTCCTGTGAGTCCCTTGGACTGCAAGGCGATCAAACCGGTCAGTCCTAGAGGAGATCAACCCTGACTGCTCTTTAGAAGGCCAGATCCTGAAGTTAAAACTCAAATACTTTGGCCACCTAATGAGAAGGAAGGACTCACTGGAGAAGAGCCTAATGCTGGGAAAGATTGAGGGCAATAGAAGAAGGGGACGACAGAGAATGAGGTGGCTGGATGCAGTTACTGAAGCAGTAGGCATGAGCTTAAATGGACTCCAGAAGATGGTAGAGGACAGGAAAGCCTGGAGGAACGTTGTCCATAGGGTCGCGATGGGTCGGACACAACTTCGCAACTAACAACAACAACACTTCTCCCAAATGAGTAAAAAGGCCTAAATTGCTTGTAGCTGGAGTGCTCCAGAAAAGGTGTAAGCTAGTTAGGATTTAGGTAGAAATAAAAAAGTGATAAACTGTCTATAGCCTAATTTCTTTGAAAGAAAATTTTTATCCACGTCATTCAAACATCGGAGAAATGAGTCTCTGGAAAATGAATTTGACTGCCAGACTTGTAGTTTCTCAGGTAAAAGGAAAAAAAATCCTTTCTTTCATCTTACATAGTTTAGAGGCAATGGAATTAGTCCCTGGTTTCAGATTCAGATGAAAAGATATTGCTGTTATGGTTAACCATTTATGTTCTGGTTGGATAAAACCTTTTCAATTCTTGATGTACTTCAAAAACACTAATTTTCTATACTGTATCAAATATCAATTTAAATGTCATATCACTAATGTTACTTTTTGTTAGAGCAGTAACCTATTTCTCCTTCCCTCTAGCTTAATTCATTTTTGAGACAAATCCACTTTAACAATAATGTTGGAGATGAAATATTTCTCGATGAATATAGGGACTTAGCGATAGGCTATGACCTCATCAATTTGGTCACACTTCCCAATGACTCTTTCCAGAGAGTCCAAGTTGGAAGAATCAATCCCAGTTTTCAACTTGGAAAAGAATTCATTATTAATGCAAGTGCCATTATGTGGAATCCCACATTTCATCAGGTTGGAACTATTATATTTTCTTCAGCTTAATATCAGTATCATTTGAGTGGTATTTAACACGCACAATCTGGAGAATGACAAGGAAATTTGTTGAGAGAGCTGAATTTAGAAAATATATTTGGGAAAAAGAAAAATGTGGTGAGGATGGCCGAAAAGATCATTGGCAGTTCCCTCCCCTCCATCCAGGAGATAATTAATTTAATTTAATTTAATAATTTAATTTGTATACCGCCTTTCTCCCGAAGGACTCAGTGCGGTGATCAGGGCAATACACAATAAAAATAGAATACAAAAATTAAAAAGCCATTAAACAATTATGCCCATAAAATTAATACATATTAAAATTAAACTATTTATAAAAACCCAACCCCATCCCATCAGACCAGGCCAGCTTGTTCGAAAAAGAAAGTTTTGAGATCGCGCCGGAAGGAGCGAAGTTTGGGGGCCATCCGGCGCTCAACCGGTAAGCGGTTCCAAAGGTCTGGCGTGCCCATAGAGAACGGTCTCCCCTCTGTGGGAGCGCACTGGACGGAGGGAAGTTGACACCGGCTGCAGGTGTTGCCGTAGGTAACCCGGCCCCATGCCATGAAGGGCTTTGTAAGTCATAACTAACACCTTGAACCTCACCCGGAGAGCAACCGGTAGCCAATGCAGCTCGCGGAGCAAAGGTGTAACATGGGAGTATCGGGAAACTCCCAAGACAACTCGCGCGGCTGCATTCTGCACCAGCTGGAGTCTCCGGGTGGACCTCAAGGGCAGCCCCATGTAGAGAGCATTACAGTAGTCTAGACGAGAGGTCACGAGCACATGAGTGACTGTACGCAAGGCATCCCGGTCTACATAGGGCCACAACTGGCGCACCAGGCGAACCTGGGCAAAGGCCCCCCTAGTCACAGCTCCAATATGCTCTTCCAAAGAGAGCTGTGAATCTAGAAGGACCTCCAAGTTGCGGGCCCTATCTACGGGGGGTAATAGCTCACCCCCCATGGCCAATGATGGAATAATTGGAATTTCCCGGGATGCCGGCACAAACAGCCACTCAGTCTTGTCAGGGTTGAGTCAAAGCCTGTTCCTCCCCATCCAGACACGGACCGCCTCCAGGCAACGGGACATCACGTCGAGGGCATCGCTGGGGTGGTTTGGGGTCGAAATAAAAAGCTGGGTATCATCAGCATATTGGTGATACCCAATTCCAAAACCACGAATGATCTCACCCAACGGCTTCATATAGATGTTGAACAGGAGAGGCGAGAGAACCGATCCTTGAGGGACTCCACAAATGAATGGTCTCAAGGTCGATCTCTGCCCCCCTGCCAACACTGACTGCGAACGTCCCAGAAGGTAAGAGGAGAACCACTGGAGAACTGTGCTTCCTACTCCTAACCCTCTGAGACGTCGCAGCAGGATACCATGGTCGATGGTATCAAAAGCCGCTGAGAGGTCTAAAAGGACTAGGACAGAGGAGCAACCTCTGTCCCGAGCCCGCCAGAGATCATTCACCAGCGTGACCAATGCCGTCTCCGTGCTGTACTTGGGCCTGAAACCCGATTGGTATGGGTCTAGGTAATCAGCTTCATCCAAGAACAAAGGGAGCTGCTGCGCCACCACGCTCTCAACAACCTTCGCTAAAAAGCGAAGGTTGGAGACCGGACAATAGTTGTTTAAAATTGCTGGGTCCAAGGCAGGCTTCTTGAGGAGGGGTCTCACCACCGCCTCCTTCAAGGCGGCGGGAAAGCTACCCTGACTCAAAGAGGCCATAATCACTGCCTGGAGCCAGCCTTGTGTCCCATCCCGGGCTGCATAAGTCAGCCAGGAGGGGCACGGGTCCAACAAACATGTGGTGGAGCTCAGCTTCCCCATGATCTTGTCCACTTCTTCAGGAGTCACAGGATCGAACTCTTCCCAGATTAAATCGACAAGGCCGCCCGTATTCTCTTCGTCAGACTCTGCCCAGTCAGAGTCCAAACCGGTCCGGATCCGAGCGATTTTGTCCGACAGAAATTGACTAAAGTCCTCGGCTCGACCCTGCATAGGTTCCTCCCTCACCTCCTGATTAAGAAGAGAGCGAGTTACCCTAAACAGGGCGGCCGTGCGATTATCTGCGGATGCAATGAGGGTGGCAAAGTGGTAAGACCTAGCCACCCTCAACACTGCGAGATAAGTTCTCGTAAACGACCTTAGTTGTAACCGGTCGGATTCGGATCGGCTGGACCTCCAACAGCTCTCTAGGCCCCGTCTCCAACGCTTCATCTCGCGGAGCTCCATGGAGAACCATGGGTCCCGTTGAGATCTGCGTCGGGTCAAGGGCCGCATGGGTACAACTGGGTCGAGTGCCTCTGTGGCTGCCCTTTCCCAGGCTTCCACTAGGGCATCGACCGAGCTGTGAGCAAAGGAGGCAGGTGGGGGCCCAAGCGCCATTTGGAACCGCTCAGGGTCCATAAGGCGTCTAGGGTGGAACCATCTTGTTGGCTCAGCAACCCCACGACAGGGAGTGGCAAAACGGAAGACCATCCGCAGGAGATGATGATCGGTCCATGACAGGGGTGAATTAATTGGAGAACCCCCCCAAGATCATCTAACCACCGTCCGGATAGAAAAACCAGATTGAGCGTGTGACCCCCCCCGTGAGATACCACAGAAGTGTTGGTTGAGCAGGGTCCGTAAGATTATCTGGGACAATACACATCCTCTTCACAACCTTTTTTCCTTTTTACCTTCAGAACATCCAGATTCAGCTATAGTTTGATTCCATACAGCATTAACCTTGTGAACTCTCAAGCTTCTTCCTTCCGTTATATATTCAAGATGGATAGTATTTAATATTTATTTGTTAGGTAAATGTAGGGGTGTGAGTCTATACATACTGTATGTGTGCATATGTGTATGTGTATATAGTATGGTTAGGTGTGTGTCATGTATGTGTTCCACTTTTAGAGCGGGCAATTATATTTCATTTTTATCTTTATTAGACTTAGACTTAGACTTAGATTTTTGATGTGTGCTGTTGTGCCCACAGTAAAAAAATGACAATAATGGTTATCTTATCTTAAAATGCAGAAAGAGTTACCGACATTAGACAGTTATGATATTATGAATCTTTCTAAGATATTAATAACCTGTTTCATAAATTCTAAAATCTATCTGTTCCAAATGTACATAATTTACAATTACATACCGAGAAGGAGAAAACTATTTCTTGTTCTACAAAATCTTTTTTTCTGGACAATATTAACAGATGGTGCCAAAATCTACCTGTGTTGAGAGCTGCCATCCCGGACAGAGCAAACTAATTCAGCAGGGGAAACAAATCTGTTGTTATGACTGCATTCAGTGTCCTTCAGGGAGGATCTCAACACAAATGGGTAAACATCTATCTAGGAAAACATCCAGAAATTTTCTATTTTGTGCTTGTAGAATATCTTTCTCCCTTCCACACATCTAATGACTTTATTGTGATTTATGTACTTCAGTAGTGTATTCAAAGGCTATTTTTGCATTGATTTGTGCTTTTAAATCAGGGGTCCCAACCCCCAAGTTGTGGCCCATTCAGAACTGGGCCATGCAAGTGGCATGCAACCATGTGTGTGAACATGTGAAGCTCCATTTGTGTGAGCTTCGTGCACTTGCTTCATGCAAATGGATCTGTGTGCGCTCACCCATTGCTTGTGCAAAACTATTCCCCCTCCCCCACACTGCTGGTGCTGTTACCAGTCCAGAAAGCTGAAAAGATTGGGGACCATCATTTTAAAAGATTTTTGTAGAGCTCAGTACTAACTTTTTTACATCAGATAATATATACTGTATAAAGAGCAGGAAGTATGAAAAATATTAGTACAAAGTTCAAATACTGAATTTATGCTTGTGATCTTCAGATGCAGATGAATGTGAGCCTTGCCAAGAAGAACAGTATCCTAACACAAGTCAGCAAAAATGCATTCCCAAAGTAATGACTTACCTGTCCTATAAAGATGGCCTCGGAACAGCTCTGACATCTTTGGCACTTTTTCTTTCTCTGACCACACTTATTGTGATGGTGATCTTCAGGTTACACTCGAACACTCCCATTGTGAAAGCCAACAATTGGAACATCACATGTATCCTGCTTACCTTTCTGCTGCTATGTTTTCTCTGCTCCCTCCTCTTCATAGGAAGGCCTAGCAAGGGAACCTGCCTTTTAAGGCAGGCTGTGTTTGGGATCACCTTCTCTGTTGCTGTTTCCTGTGTCCTGGCCAAAACGATCACTGTGGTTGTGGCTTTTGTGGCTACAAAACCAGGGAACAAGATGAGGAAATGGATGGGAAAGAGACTAGCAATCTTGGTCATTGTGCCTAGTTCTTTAATTCAGATTGTCATCTGTGCTGTTTGGTTGGTGACCAAGCCCCCTTTTCCAGAATTAGAGAAGCATTCCCAAGTGGGTGAGATCTTAGTGCAATGCAATGAAGGCTCAGAGATGATGTTTTACATTGTGTTAGGCTACATGGGTCTTCTGGCCATTGTCAGCTTCACAGTGGCTTTCTTTGCCAGGAAACTGCCTGACAGTTTCAATGAAGCCAAGTTCATCACTTTCAGCATGTTGGTGTTTTGCAGTGTTTGGATTTCCTTCATCCCCACTTACATGAGCACCAAGGGCAAATTTATGGTAGCTGTGGAGATTTTCTCTATATTAGCCTCTGCTTTTGGTTTATTGAGTTGTATTTTCCTTCCCAAGTGCTACATCATTATATTGCAGCCTGAATTAAATAAGAAGGAACAAATGGTAAGAAAAAAGGAATGATTAATATTGTATGAGAAGCAGTTACAAGCAGCAGTTGAAAAATAGAATTAGCTGGTTAGTAGTATGAAACAGTGAAAACAACTCTCCCTGAAAAATTCCAAGAAGACATCACCTCATGTATTAGTTGCAAAGTTCATAATTGTTGAATGTCAGTTGTGTGGTTTTGCTAAGTAAAAAAACTGTTGAAAATTTAAGTACTTTTCTCTTTATATAAAGAGAACAAAGAAAGAAAGAGAAAGAAAGAGAAAAGATGCCGAAAGAAAGTAACGGCATTAAAAAGAATTTAAAAAAATAGAATTAGTTTCCGATTTCATTGCACAATAAAGATTTTGCTGATCACTTTTAGCTGCAACCTATTGACTTTTGGCTGTCAATCATGAAAGTACCCGATGTTTTAATCTAGTGTACTTTTTAATAAAAATCTTGTTTTCTACAATTCATTCTTATATACATTTTAGGTCCAGTAATTTTCATTTGTGTTATAGGATGCTTTGTGTAGCTCATGCACATCCAGTTATGCATTCAGAGCATATTGCTTACAATTTGTGGAAATGGTACAGTTTTTGCTTACCTATGCATGTTTAGACTGCCAGAAAGTCTGTAAAAGCAGCAAACATATACAGATGCTACTCATTTCGATGATATCAGAAGCCATGTATTTTGATGTGATTGTTTAAAGGCCTACCATTGTATATGTACATATAATTTACACAACTAGTAAACCTCTTCAAGACTTGGTATAGGACAATTGGTTACAGTAGAAATGTTGTGAAAGATGTCCTGTTGATCTTAGAGCCTAGAACAGAGGAACTCAATGCCTTTTGATGTCCCAGTGATATGGTGAGAACAGAATGATGATGTGACAGATTGTTACTTCTGACTGACAGGTGTCGCTGGTTTCTCTGGTAAAAATACAAAATCAGTTAGATAGCCCAATCGGTTTCAGCCATGTCACCACTGCTACAATCTGCCAGTTCTGAAGCCACCTGAGAAATGGAGTTTAAATGAAAAAGATGAAGATGCTGCAATGTATCAAACAGGCATGGACAGTGACAATGATCCATATTTTCAACTGTGTATGTATGGTGAGCCTCATCTTATAATAGTCAGAATTAGACAACCAGGTCAGAGACTTGGGTTTTTCAAAATCAAAATAAAAAGATTTCAAGATTGTAAGGATGGTGGTGTGTCCAATCTAACGCAGGTAGCCCCAATTTTGTCAAGAAAACATGTTCCTCTTCCATAATATCTTGGTGTAGTGTATGCGACTAAAGCATTCACAGGATGTCAGCACAGCAGGGGGCTGGATAGCTCCAGGCTATAACCGCTTTCGGCGGGAAAGCCTGTTTGCGAACAAAAGCCTGACAGCCCGAGGCATGGTCAGCTCTTGCGGGAAGCCAGGGTTTAAATCTATTGGTCACCTGCACAGGCGGGAAGCCCAGGTTTGAATCCATTGGATGGCATTCACCTGGGCAGGTATAAAGAACGCCAGGTAACCCCTTTTCCTCAGCCTTGTTCCTGACCCAATAAAGAAGTTACTACCCAGCTGAGTGTCCGTCTCTGTGTGTGACCGTGCAACTTAACACTGGCGACGAGGATGGGATCCTGCCCTGGACATCACTAGCCGCGGACGAGACCCCATCGGCAGCACCGAATCAGGATGCAGGACGACCCGGGACAGCGGAATGGCACAGCTGGGTCAGTATCCCCTTTTTAAGAGTAATCGCCCTGAAGAGTGGGAAGCCTTCGTGGGGCAGCTCGAGTGCTACCTAAGGGCGAACGGGGTTAAGGATGACCGACAGAGAGCAGCGGCGCTGCTCTGCAGCTGCAGGACGGAGAGATACCAGCTGGCGGTTGGACTCTTCTCACCCGACGATGTCAACACCATTGGGTACAACGAACTGCTGGCGAAGCTGACCGAACACTTCGGACCAGAAACGTCCGAGATTGCCTAGAGGTATCATTTCGAAAAACGGGACCAATGACCAGGTGAGTCCGCTAAACAATAAGGGAGGCGAGGTCTAACCACTTCGCCACCCTTATCGCGTCCGCAGATAATCGCCCGGCCGCCCTGTTTAGGGTGACTCGCTCCCTCCTAAATCAGGAGGTGAGGGAGGATCCCTTGCAGGGTCGTGCCGAGGAGTTTAACCAACATCTGTCGGACAAAATCGCTCGGATTCGGACCGGTCTGGACTCTGACTGGGCAGAGTCTGACGATCAGGACACTGGCGGTCTTGTCGATATCATCTGGGAGGGGTTTGATTCTGTGACTCCGGATGAAGTGGACAGGATCATGGGGAGGCTGAGCACCACCACGTGTTTATTGGACCCGTGCCCTTCCTGGCTGGTCTATGCAGCCCGGGAGAGGACACGCAGCTGGTTCCAGGCAGTTATATTGGCTTCTCTGAGTGAGGGTTGCTTCCCCGCCGTCTTGAAAGAGGTGGTGGTGAGGCCTCTCCTCAAGAAGCCTGCCTTGGACCCAGCTGTATTAAACAACTTTCGTCCTGTCTCCAACCTTCGCTTTCTTGCGAAGGTTGTTGAGAGTGTGGTGGCGCATCAGCTCCCTCTGGTCCTGGATGAAGCGGATTATCTAGACCCGTACCAATCGGGTTTCAGGCCCGGGCACAGCACGGAGACGGCATTGGTCGCACTGGTGAATGATCTCTGGAGGGCTCGGGACAGGGGATATTCCTCTGTTCTAGTCCTATTAGACCTCTCGGCGGCTTTCGATACCATCGACCATGGTATCTTGCTGCGGCGTCTCAGGGGATTGGGAGTGGGAGGCACAGTTTTACAGTGGTTCTCCTCCTATCTCCGGTGACGTTCGCAGTCGGTGTTGGCAGGAGGACAGAGGTCGACCGCGAGGTCTCTCATTTGTGGAGTTCCTCAGGGGTCGGTCCTCTCGCCTCTCCTGTTCAACATCTACATGAAACCGCTGGGTGAGATCATTCGTGGCTTTGGAGTTGGGTATCATCAGTACGCTGATGATACCCAACTTTTCCTTTCGACCCCAAACCACCCCAGTGATGCCCTCAACGTGATGTCCCGGTGCCTGGAGGCGGTTCGGGTCTGGATGGGGAGGAACAGACTCCAACTCAACCCCGACAAGACTGAGTGGCTTTGCATACCTTCATCCCGGGTTTATTCGGATGTTCCACCTTTGGCTATGGGGGGTGAATTATTACCCCCCGTAGATAGGGCTCGCAACTTGGGAGTCCTCCTAGATTCACGGCTCACCCTGGAAGACCATATAGGAGCTGTGACTAGGGGGGCCTTCGCCCAGGTTCGCCTGGTGCGCCAGTTGCGGCCCTATCTTAGCCGGGATGATTTGTGCACGGTCACTCATGCGCTCGTGTCCTCTCGTCTAGAGTACTGCAACGCTCTCTACATGGGGCTGCCCTTGAGGACCACCCGGAAGCTCCAACTGGTACAGAATGCAGCCGCGAGAGTTGTGTTGGGAGTCTCCCGATACTCCCACGTTACACCGCTGCTCCGTGAGCTGCATTGGTTGCCAGTTGTCTTCCGGGTGAGATTCAAGGTACTGGTAACAGTGTTTAAAGCCCTTCATGGCATGGGGCCGGAGTACCTTGGGGAACATCTGCTGCCGGCATCAAGCTCCCTGCGCCCTGTGCGTTCCCACAGAGAGGGCCTCCTCAGGGTGCCACCGATCAGAGAATGTCGATTGGTGGTCCCCAGGGGGAGATCCTTCTCTGTGGGCGCTCCGGAGCTGTGGAACCAGCTACCGGTAGAGCTCCGGATGGCGCCCGATCTTCGCTCCTTTCGTCGCGATCTCAAGACGTTTCTGTTTGTTCAAGCCGGCCTAGCCTGATGGGGATTGGTGGGGTTTTTATTCTTGTGTTTTAATTTTAACTTGGCGTTTTAGAACTTGATTCCAACTGTTTTAATATGGGCAATTATTTAATCTTGTTTTAACGTTTGTATTTAGTATTTTATTCTGCCCTGTGAACCGCCCTGAGTCCTCAGGGAGAAGGGCGGTATATAAATATTATTAAATTAAAATTAAATTAAATACATGGCCACTCTGAGGCTGGTAGCCCGCCTTTGCAATTTTGAGAATCTAGAAATCAGGCTATGGGACCGTGTCATCTGTGGGTTGCGGGATCGGAAGCTGTGGCAGAAGATGTTCGCAAAACAGAAGCTGACCCTGAGGGACGTTCAAGAGGAGTTCCTAGCCTGGGATGTGGCCGAGGACTCCGACGCGAGGGAGAGCGGGGCCATCCATCAGATGAGTGGCTGCAGCGGAGCAGAAGAGCCAGCCTTTGAAGTGGATGCCATCAACTGAACCCCTCGTCCCTTCACCACCACCTGAGGAAACATGAGGGAGCCAAGACCGGCCGCGGCAGACCTCAAGTACCAGGAGTGCAGGTGCGAGGCAAATGACCACCGGTCTACCCAACCCTCCGGTCACAGCATGAACCAGCCCTGGTCTACCCAGCATTGTGGCTGCAGACCCCGGTCTACCCAGCACTGTGGCTGCGGACAACCCTGGTCTACCCCGTGTTCTGGCTGCAGCACAAATGGCTCCCAATCTACCCGCTGCGCGAGCTGCGGAAAGCAACACCCCCAGTCTACCTACCATTTCAAAATGATGAAGTGTCAGGCGTGTGGAAAGACTGGACATATCACAGGAGCAAACAACGGGACAACCTGCATGAGGTGGAAGCGGAGTTCCAGTCTGCCACAGGTACCGGGGAGAGGTTGCAGTGACAGATGGTCAGCCACACAGAGGGATGGGCGGCTGTTTGTTCATCAGGGGGCCCTCAGACACTCACTCCAAAAATAAAATTAAGGGTGAAACTACAAGGGATCCCCTGCACAATGGAACTGAACTCGGGGTCAGCCGTGTCGATCATCTCCGCAGGAACGTTTAATGAGATTTGCGAGTGGACTGGCCAGCAGGTTCTCTTCAGGTCATCCAGACTGACCCTCTCTGACTTTCAAAATACGCCGATAAACGTTCGGGGGGAGGCGTTGCTGACGGTCCAGTACGGGGGGTTCTCGGGAAAATTAAGTGTATTGGTCGTGGAAGGGCAACGAACCAGGCTCGTGGGGTTCGGGTGGTTCACAGCGCTGGGCATCGGAGTCACCGGAATTCACCAGATGCGGAGCCACCATTCGTTGGAATCTGTCTGCAAGGATTTTGCAGATGTGTTTGATGAGCGGTTAGGAAGGTACACAGGCCCCCCAATTTCATTTAAATTAAACCCCCAGGTCGAGCCCATCAGAATGAAGGCTAGGAGAGTTCCGTTTGCATTAAAGCACAAAATAGAGCTGGAACTGGACAAGCTGGTAGACCAGGGGGTGTTAATTCCAGTCGATGGCGCAGAATGGGAGACCCCCATCATGACGCCACTCAAGGCAAACGGTGAGGTCCGTATTTGCGCCGACTATAGGGGGACAATCAACTGAGCCCTGAGCACACATTCCTATCTGGTCCCCGCCGTTAGCAGCATCTTCACGTCCCTGCAAGGCGGATCGGTGTTTGCCAAGCTGGATCTTGCCCAAGCTTATCAGCAACTACCGGTCGACCCAGAGGCTGCTAGAGCACAAACGATAGTCACACACAAGGGGGTGTTCCGGGTAGACCGGTTGCAGTTCGGGGTAAGCGTAGCTCCTGGGATTTTTCAAGAAGTTATGGAAAAGACTCTCAAGGGGATACATGGGGTTCGATGACGTCCTAATTGCAGGTAGCTCCGAGGACGTTTTGGCAGACCGTCTGAAAGCTGTGTTAGAAAGGTTTAGGGCTGCAGGACTGAAACTCAAGAGGGACAAGTGCAAGATTGGGGTGAATGAAACAGAGTTCCTAGGGTTCAGGATTGATGTTCAAGGCATCCACCCATCAGCATCAAAGGTCAGGGCAATCAAAGAAGCCCCAATCCCTCAGAATAAATCAGATTTGCAGGCATTCCTGGGCCTGCTTAACTTTTACCACACCTTCCTGCCCCACAAAGCAACCATAGCGGAGCCTTTACACAGGCTGCTTGACAAGCAATCACCCTGGGTCTGGTCCACCACACACACAAATGCATTTAACGCTCTGGCAGTGGTTGCAGGGGTCAAGAAGTTCCATGATTACCTGTATGGTAGGGACTTCCTAATTTACACGGACCATAAGCCACTGTTAGGATTGTTCACAAATGAAAAACAGACACCACAAATCCTGTCACCCAGGATGTTGCGTTGGTCTATTTTTCTGTCAGCATACACATGCAAATTGGTACACAGGCCAGGCAAAGAGATGGGGCACACAGATGGCCTCAGCAGACTCCCCCTAAGGGACACTGAGCCTGACCCCGCACCTGCTGCCCAAATACTGGCAATACAGGAGCTGCCTGAATGCCCCCTCAACGCTAAGGACGTGGCCACAGAGACTCCCAAGGACAAAATCCTGAGCAGGGTGCAATCGTGGGTGAGCAGTGGGTGGCAGGACAAATCACCAGGGCAAGAATTCATTGCATACTTTTCCAGAAGACATGAACTATCAACACACAAGGGCCCCCTGATGAAGCAGAGTCATTATACCCAAAGGGCTAAGGGAAAGAGTCCTTCAGTCACTGCACGAGGGGCACCCAGGAGTGGTAAGAATAAAGGCCCTGGCAGGGAGCTACCTGTGGTGGCTGGGGTTGGACAAGGAAATAGAAGGGTTAGTTGCAGGGTGCTACACATGCCAGAGGTCACGGCCAGAACAACCACATGCACCAGTACACAAGTGGGAGGAAACACCCCCCCCATGGTCCAGAGTGCACATAGACTATGCGGGGCCCTTCCAGGGACACACATTGCTAGTAGTGGTAGATAGCCATTCTAGATGGCTGGAGGTGGTGCCCATAGGCAACATGACCTCAGCAGGAACCATTCAGCCATTAAGGGGGCTGTTTGCAACCCATGGTCTTCCAGATGTAATTGTGTCAGATAACGGAAGGCAATTTACTTCATCGGATTTTCAGGTGTTCCTGAGGACCTTGGGGATTAGGCATGCCACCTCAGCCCCCTCCACCCAGCCTGTAATGGGTTGGCGGAAAGATTCATGTGCACAACCAAGAACGCCCTCAAGCGAATTGTTCAGGGGGAATGGAAGCAACGGCTGGTCACCTTCCTTCTCCACCAACACTCAACACCCTGCTCCGCAACTGGGAAAAGCCCAGCTGAACTCAGATGGGGCAGACGCCTGATAACGACACTGGACAGGCTTCACCCTGACAGAGTAGCAGCAGACGTCGGACCCCCAAACACCAAGAAAGTTTTTAGCTCTGGGGATTCAATGTGGGTGAGGAACTATGGCTCAGGTCACCCATGGATGCCAGGGGAAATACTAGTCCAAACAGGGCCCCTGTCCTACAAGGTAACGGTGGAGGGGGGACTCCTGTGGAAGAGGCACCTAGACCAGCTAAGGAAAAGGGCTCCTGAAAGGGTTTTTGAGGACACACTGGGATCAGATGATGATGATGAGGAAGCATCAACACAAGCACCCAGCAATGCTACCAGAGGGTCACAAGGGCAACCCGATGCCAGGCAGGAAAACAGCAGGGAAACTCCAATCCCCAACGAAGGAAGGGCTCAACAACACTATCAAAGTGGCCAACTAAACCCAGGCATCACACAAGCCCCAGGAAAAACACACACACACACACAACAATCCACCATCTCCACAGCAACCAGGGGGAACAGGTGACAGCACACCACCACCAGTCGGAACAGTCCTAAGACGGTCAAGCAGGGCCCACATGGCTCCCAGCTATCTCTCGGACTATGTGCGTTCCTAAGGGGGGAGGTAGTGAAATGTCAAGAAACAATGGAAGGTAACAATTGTAGATAGTTAATAAGTTGTATATAGTTGGAGAAGGGGGAAGGGGTGTAGTGTATGCGACTAAAGCATACACAGGATGTCAGCACAGCAGGGGGCTGGACAGCTCCAGGCTATAACCGCTTTTGGCGGGAAAGCCAGTTTGCGAACAAAAGCCTGACAGCCCGAGGCATGATCAGCTCTGGCGGGAAGCCAGGGTTTAAATCTATTGGTCACTTGCACTGGCGGGAAGCCCAGGTTTGAATCCATTGGATGGCATTCACCTGGACAGGTATAAAGAAAGCCAGGTAACCTCTTTTCCTCAGCCTTGTTCCTGACCCAATAAAGAAGTTACTACCCAGCTGAGTGTCCATCTCTGTGTGTGACCACGCGACTCAACACTTTGAAACACATGCAATCTATAGAGGCCGAGAGTGTTAAAATTAACTCTTGGGTCCCTTGTTCAAAAATATCCTTCAGTCTGTTGAATGTAAAATATTTTGTTCCATTCTGTCTTAATAAGTCAAACGTAAGTATTATTGTCCTTTAATTGTAATCTTTAGTTCCTTCTGGTTTGCTCTAATGTCCAACCTTCAAACTCTCAACCTATCATTTTTTTTACAATTCAAAGCAAAAATATTTTTCTAATTGGAATGGTTCTTATAATTAATTTCAAAACCTTATTTCAAATACAGTACATATGAATCTTTACTCTGTAAATTTCCAACAATAGTGCTCTAATCGCCCTTTTGCTGTTTATTCCAAAATAATGTTAACATACATACACTTGTATTTAAAATGTCTTTCACTAATGATTGAAGGAAACTCAGTCAGTGATGTCAATGATCTATAAAGATGTTTAAAATGTTTGTTGAAAATGTAACAATAAAAATGGCATTCCTTATCATCTTGGTGAACTTACGCTAAAGCAAAGAAATATTGGCACCAGATCTTTGTCTTAATTCACACAATTCCTAAAACAAATACAGTGGTACCATGAAAGTCAACTGCTTTGAAACTCATTGAATTTGGTACTCAACACATTTTGATGTGAAAATCTTGTCTCAGTACTCAGTGAGCTAAAACGTGTTGGTGTCAGTTGCATTGCGAGTCACTTTATTATTCCAAATTTGTTTGGTACTCATTGTTTGGTATTAACTAGAACCAATTAAGGATAAGTACCAAGGTACCACCATATGAAATTGAAACCAGTAGATTTTCTTTCAGAAATATTGGATGAAGAATTTGGGGAAAAATTGGAAATTTATTACATATGTTGGCAGCAGCAAGAATCCTATATGAGCAAAAATGGAAAGGCTTGTTAATTCCCTCCAGTGGAAGAATGAGAGAAGAGAAGCATCTTATTGCTGATTTATTTACTTACTCAATTAATAAGGGCCAGTATGGTCTAGTGCAGGGGTCTTCAAACTTGTCTCTTTTATGACTTGTGGACTTCAACTCCCAGAATTCCTCAGTCAGTGTGCTTGGCTGAAAAATTCTGGGAGCTGAAGTCCACAAGACATAGAAGAGCCATGTTTGAAGAGTCCTGGTGTAATGGTTAAGGCATCAGGTTAGAAATCAGAAGACCATGAGTTCTAGTGCAGACATAGCCGTTAAAGCCATCTGGATGATTTTGGGCAAGTTGCTGTCTATCAGCCTGTCACCTCACATGGTTGCTGTTGTAGGGAAAATAGGAGGATGAAGGTATGTTGTATATGTTTCCCCCTTGAGTTGTTTATGATAAAAGTTATAAATATATGGTACAAATAAATAAATGTCACCTAACTCAAACAAAGTAACTTTGAGTGGTATACAATACAGAGTTTATGCTGAGATCATTTTCTTTGTCAACAGGGATTTGATGCCCTACAACTGCCATAATGATAGTGATTAATGGAAGAAAATTGTGAGAGGTAGAATATTGATGACTGCAAAGCCAGTTCAGCTCGGACAAGTTGTGCTTACTGCATAAAAGCCCTGCCAAAAGGTTGTTTTTTTTACATCACTCTTTGATTTGCATTTGACCACAGCACAATTATTCACTTTTATTGCCTGAATTTTTGATCAAGGTGCTGGGTGCTTCTTGATCATGGTGGTAAGATTGGGATGGGGCTTATCTCAAGAGCTCCTGGCTCTTGTTCTAATCTTCCTGCTTGTAAAGCTCAACCATTCCTTCAGAGAACAATTGAACCTAAAAGATCGTTATCAGGGAAAAGATTCCACCCATCCTTCAGACCCTTCAGATGAAATTATAATTGGAGAATTTGTATCCATGACACTTGCTAATTATATGGAAAAGACGTTTAGGGAACCAATTTCTTCATCAGCAGTATCTTAGTAAGTAATTCTTCATTTTTATCTAAGGGGTCTCTTCTTTCCTTAAAAAACCTTCAGTGGTTTTTCATTCTTGGAAGATTCTGTTTGGGTCTGATGGTCATTCTTTCTTTCCCCCCCAAAGTGACTATTTCTAAGTAATGACAGATCTCTTATTCTGTCTTCTAATTTTCTCCATGTTTTGACATTTTAGATGTGAAGCACACTTATAGCAGAAATTGAATTGAAACATATAGAGAGCCTACTGAATTGTGTGTGAAGATGGATTTGCTAAGAGCTCTAATAGTTCTCTCTGTACAATTTAGACCCCCCTGGTAGACAATAGGGAATAAATAAGATTCAAAAATGTTAATTCTAAGATATTGTTTCATTTTCAGGGTACAGTACCTTGGGCAAGTTGAATGAGAGTAATTAGGAATTCTTACATCCCTAATTCCTTTCAAGACTTCTAATTAGAAACCCTAACAAAGTATGTCTATGGCAATATTGTATTTAATAATGTACTTTGGATGAGTAAAGAGAGAAGCAATTTTGTATATTCAAAGTATAGATCCAAAATGTTGTATATCCTTATATACCCTAAGTGGAAGATTAGATCCTCTCTGTCCCTCTCTCTGTCTCCTGCATCTCTCTGATTTAAGAGTATAGTTTCTTTATGACATCTGTAACTTGTATGAATCACACCATTAAGATATATAATAAAATACAGAAGAAAAGAGTATTAATTTTAAAAAAGAAACTTAAAATATATAGACAGGTATATAGTATGTGCACTAATGACAGAAGGAAGAAACTTATTCACTTTGCTTTAAGGGAATATCTGAACCATTTATTTCAGAAAGAATTTCCCATCATATAGAGAACAATATTTAGTCAAGCTCTATGGGCAAGCAAAGATCTAAGTTGCAAGTCAGTTAATTATTAGCCCTTAAGATCTAACATTCAAAATTCTCTTGGCAGTCTAATCCCTAAAAACTACCAGCATGTCCTCGCTTTTCTTTTTGCCATTAAAGAAATCAATAATAATCCTGATCTGTTGCCCAACAACACATTGGGGTCCCAGATTTATGACAATGCTTACAATTCATGGAGAACCACTTGGACCACTTTTGATCTTCTCTTTCTAAGACAAGGGGATCCACTCAATTATTACTGTAACACTGAAGAGGAAGTCGTGGCCAACATTGGGGGACTCACCTCTGAAAATTCTATCTACATGGCCAACATCTTAAGTACTTACAAGATTCCTCAGGTAAATTTTTGCAAATAGGTATATAGAAGGGAAAGGAGAATAACTGTTAAGTCTCCGTGGTAAAGGTAAATTCTTCTATTGTTTGAAATGTCATTTTACATCTATGGTGATTTCTACTTGAGGACCTGGCTTGCTGCAAGCTTGAAATGTAAACTAGAGAAATCAAATTTCTTTCACATCCTTTTCACGAGTTTCAAATTAAATACACTGATTGATTGATTGATTGATTGATTGATTATCTGACTATGTGCCATCAAGCTGATGTTGATTCTTAGTGACCACATAAATATGAAAGTTACTTAACTGGTATTTCTCAACTTCAAAAGGACCACCCATGGGCGGTGAGTCCATCTACCCACCAAACAATATATTAAAGTGGATTTTTAAGAATATCCAGTAAATTTGTATCTAATATTAGGAGCCATTTAAAAAGGGTGTATACAAAATTTAATGCTTTTCTGTGTCTTAAAATGTTTTTCCCCAGTTAAGTTATGGCTCCTCTGACCCCATGTTAAGAGATAAAATTGGTTTTCCTTCTTTCTACCGTATGATTCCCAATGAAGCTTTTCAGTACGTGGGGATAGTTCAACTTTTGAAATATTTTGGATGGAACTGGGTTAGTCTAATTGTTTCAGATGATGAAAGTGGTGAAAACTTTCTTCGAACTCTGAGATCCAAGCTTCTACAAAATAATATTTGCATAGCTGGGATACAGATGATCCCAATCATGTCAATGTATTTATTAAGAGAGATACTTGAGAAAAAAATCCTTCAAATTGAATCTGTTATCTCCCAAATTAAAGTCAATGTGTTCCTTGTATATGGAAATGGTCAGTCTCTGGAGGGATTACAGATGGTTTTATACTCAATTGAATTTGGCCGTAAGAAGCCTCTGGAGAAGGTGTGGATCACAACATGTGAATGGGATTTCACTGCTCAGAACTCTGCCAGAAAATTTAGCAAAAAATCCTTCAATGGAACCCTATCATTCTCACTCCACACCAAGGTTGTCCCAGGATTTCAGAATTTTCTTGAGAAAATAAATCCTCTGAAGTCTACATTTTATTTCCTGTCTCAATTCTGGACATCAACATTCTTCTGCTCAATCAATGGTGTTACATATAATGGACAGAAAGTGAAGAATTGCACTGGGGAAGAGAAGCTGGATAGCCTTCCTGATTTTATCTTTGAGATGGGGATGTCAGGTTGGAGTTATAGCATCTACAATGCTGTTTATCTTGTGGCACATTCTCTCCATGCTTTGTATTCCTGGAGGAACAAACAGAGGGGAAGCAGAAATCAAGGCCAATGGAATCTCCAAAAAGTTCCTCCCTGGCAGGTACTCACAAGTAAATTGGTCAATTCATTAAAACCATAATAATTTAGAAAACAAAAATAGAACTAAAACAAAAGTATACATGATATAACAAGAGAGGTAAACTAGTAAACACAACCAGCTTTTGAAACTGCAAAGAAAAGCAAGTGAATGTTTTTAGAAGAATGTTGAGAGAATGGAGATACCTTATACAAGCATTTAAAGTGAATTAGAAATTGAGAGTCCAGATGCACCAATGAGATACTGATTGAAGATTGATGCTAAATTTAAGACCGTGGGGAAAATGGATAATTTAATCCATCCTGGTTTGGCTCCTTCTCAAACCAGATACTTAATCCCACTATCAGAAGTGGAATAAACAATAAGGACTCACTACTTCTCCCAAATGAGTAAGAAGGCCTAAATTGCTTCTAGCTGGAGTGCTCCAGAAAAGGTGTAAGCTAGTTAGGATTTAGGTAGAAATAAAAAAGTGATAAACTGTCTATAGCCTAATTTCTTTGAAAGAAAATTTTTATCCACGTCAATCAAACATAGGAGAAGTGAGTCTTTGGAAAATGAATTTGACTGCCAGACATGTAGTTTCTCAGGTAAAAGGAAAAAATCCTTTCTGTCATCTTACATAGTTTAGAGGCAATGGAATGAGTCCCTGGTTTCAGATTTAGCTGAAAAATATTGCTGTTATGGTTAACCATCCATGTTCTGATTGGATAAAACCTTTTCAATTCTTGATGAGAACATTTGAGAACATTAATTATCAGTACTGCATCAAATATCAATTTAAATGTCATATCATTGATGTTCCAAGTGACCATTACTTTTTGTTAGAGCAGTAACCTATTTCTCCTTCCCTCTAGCTTAATTCATTTTTGAGACAAATCCACTTTAACAATAACGTTGGAGATGAAATATTTCTCGATGAATATAGGGACTTAGCGATAGGCTATGACCTCATTAATTTGGTGACACTTCCCAATGACTCTTTCCAGAGAGTCCATGTTGGAAGAATCGATCCCAGTTTTCAACTTGGAAAAGAATTCATCATTAATGCAAGTGCCATTATGTGGAATCCCACATTTCATCAGGTTGGAACTATTATATTTTCTTCAGCTTAATATCAGTATCATTTGAGTGGTATTTAACACGCACAATCTGGAGAATGACAAGGAAATTTGTTGAGAGAGCTTAGAAAATATATTTGGGAAAAAGAAAAATGTGGTGAGGATGGCCGAAAAGATCATTGGCAGTTCCCTCCCCTCCATCCAGGAGATACCACAGAAGTGTTGGTTGACTAGGGTCCGTAAAATTATCTGGGACACTACACATCGTCTTCACAACCTGTTTTCCTTGTTACCTTCAGAACATCCAGATTTAGCTATAGTTTGATTCCATACAGCATTAACCTTGTGAACTCTCAAGCTTCTTCCTTCCATTATATATTCAAGATGGACAGTATTTAATATTTTTTGTTAAGTATAGGTAGGAGTGTGAGTCTATACATACAGTATGTGTATATAGTATGGTTAGGTATGTATCATGTATGAGTTACACTTTGAGAGTGGGCAATTAAATTTCATTTTTGATGTGTGCTGTTGTGCCCACTAAAAAAATGACAATAAAGGTTATCTTATCTAAAAATGCAGATAGTGTTACCAACATCAGACAGTTGTGATATTAGGAATCTTTCTAAGATATTAATAACCTGTTTCATAAATTCTAAAATCTATCTGTTCCAAATGTACATGATTTATAATTACATACCGAGGAGGAAAAAACTATTTCTTGTTCTACAAAATCTTTTTTTCTGGACAATCTTAACAGATGGTGCCAAAATCTACCTGTGTTGAGAGCTGCCATCCTGGACAGAGCAAACTAATTCAGCAGGGGAAACAAATCTGTTGTTATGATTGCATTCAGTGTCCTTCAGGGAGGATCTCAACACAAATGGGTAAACATCTATCTAGGAAAACATCCAGAAATTTTCTATTTTCTTCCTGAGGAATATCTTTCTCCCTTCCATAAACCTAATGACTTTATTATGAAATATATTCTTCAGTAGTGTATTCAAAGGCTATTTTTCTATTGATTTGTGCAAGTGGTGTGCAAGCATGTGTATTAACATGTGAAGGTCCATTTGTGCGAGCTTCGTGCACCTGCTTCATGCAAATGGAGCTGTGTGCGCTCACCCATTGCTTGTGCAAAACTATTCCCCCTCCCCCACACTGCTGGCGCTGTTACCAGTCCAGAAAGCTGAAAAGATTGGGGACCATCATTTTAAAAGATTTTTGTGGAGCTCAGTACTTACTTTTTTACATCAGATAATATATAAAGAGCAGGAAGTATGAAAAATATTAGTACAAAGTTCAAATACTGAATTTATGCTTGTGATCTTCAGATGCAGATGAATGTGAGCCTTGCCAAGAAGAACAGTATCCTAACACAAGTCAGCAAGAATGCATTCGCAAAGTAATGACTTACCTGTCCTATAAAGATGGCCTAGGGAAAGCTTTGACATCTTTGGCTCTTTTTCTTTCTCTGATCACACTTATTGTGATGGCGATCTTCAGGTTACACTCGAACACTCCCATTGTGAAAGCCAACAATTGGAACATCACATGTATCCTGCTTACCTTTCTGCTGCTATGTTTTCTCTGTTCCCTCTTCTTCATAGGAAGGCCTAGCAAGGGAACCTGCCTTTTAAGGCAGGCTGTGTTTGGTATCACCTTCTCTGTTGCTGTTTCCTGTGTACTGGCCAAAACGATCACTGTGGTTGTGGCTTTTGTGGCTACAAAACCAGGGAACAAGATGAGGAAATGGATGGGAAAGAGGCTAGCAATCTTGGTCATTGTGCCTTGTTCTTTGATTCAGATTGCCATCTGTGCTGTTTGGTTGGTGACCAAGCCCCCCTTTCCAGAATTAGAGAAGCATTCCCAAGTGGGTGAGATCTTAGTGCAATGCAATGAAGGCTCAGAGATGATGTTTTACACTGTGTTGGGCTACATGGGTCTTCTGGCCATTGTGAGCTTCACAGTGGCTTTCTTTGCCAGGAAACTGCCTGACAGTTTCAATGAAGCCAAATTCATCACTTTCAGCATGTTGGCGTTTTGCAGTGTTTGGATTTCCTTCATCCCCACTTACATGAGCACCAAGGGCAAATTTATGCTAGCTGTGGAGATTTTCTCTATATTAGCCTCTGCTTTTGGTTTATTGAGTTGTATTTTCCTTCCCAAGTGCTACATCATTATATTCCACCCTGAATTAAATAAGAAGGAACAAATGGTAAGAAAAAAGGAATGATTAATATTGCATGAGAAGGAGTTACAAGCAGCAGTTGAAACATAGAATTAGCTAGTTACCAGTGTGAAACCGTGAAAACAATTCTCCCTGAAAAATCCAAGAAGACATCACCTCATGTATCAGTTTCAAAGTTCATAATTGTTGAATGTTAGTTGTGTGGTTTTGCTAAGTAAAATACTGTTGAAAATTTCAATATTTTTCTCTTTATATAAAGAGAACAAAGAAAGAATGAGCGAGAAGGAGAAAAGTTCTAGAAAGAAACTAACAACGCATTAAAAGGAATTTTAAAAATTAGAATTTGTTTCCAATGTCACTGTACAACAAAGATTTTGCTGGTCACTTTTAGCTGTAACCTATAGACTTTTGGCTGTCAATCATGAAAGTAACCTATGTTTGCATCTAGCGTACTTTTTAATAAAAATGTTATTTTCTACAATTTATTCTTATATACATTTTAGGTCCAGTAATTTTCATTTGTGTTATAGGATGCTTTATATAGCTCATGCACTTCCAGGTATACACTCAGAGCATATTGCTTACAATTTATGGAAATGGTACAGTTTTTGCATACCTAGGCATGTTTAGGCTGCCAGAAAGTCTATAAAAGCAGCACACATATACAGATGCTACTCCTTTTGTATTTTGATGTGATTGTTTCAAGGCCTAGCATTGTGTATGTTCATATAATTTACACAACTTGTAAACCTTTTACAGACTTGGTATAGGACAATTGGTGACAGTAGAAATGTCTCCCGAATGTTGAAACAGCCATGACACATACTGCTACAATTGTGTGAGTACATGATTAAGCCTCAAAAATGTGCCATGACTGGATTTGTTAAGAAATGGTAGGAACTGTTCTTTGGTTGTAAGACTGGTGATCAGGACAAGGCCTGGACTCCTCATATTTGTTGTGAAAGATGTCCTGTTGTTCTTAGAGCCTAGCACAGAGGAACTCAATGCCTTTTGATGTCCCAGTGATATGGTGAGAACAGAATGATGATGTGACAGATTGTTACTTCTGATGGACAGGTGTCGCTGGTTTCTCTGCTAAAAATAGAAAATCAGTTAGATAGCCCAATCGGTTTCAGCCATGTCACCACTGCTACAATCTGCCAGTTCTGAAGCCACCTGAGAAATGGAGTTTAAATGAAAAAGATGAAGATGCTGCAATGTATCAAATAGGTATGGACAGTGATGATGATCCATATTTTCAACTGTGCAATGCAATGAAGGCTCAAAGATGAACCTCATCTTGTAATAGTCAGAATTAGACAAACAGGTCAGAGATTATGGTTTGTCAAAATCAAAATTAATTTTTTTTTCAAGATTGTAAGAATGCTGTTGGCTATTACAGGTGGGGTGGCCAATCTAATTCAGATAGCCCCAATTTTGTCAAGAAAATATGTTCCTCTTCCATAATATCTTTGAAACACATGCAATCTATAGAGGCAGAGTTAAAATTAACTCTTGGGTCCCCTGTTCAAAAATATCCTTCAGTCTGTTGAATGTAAAATATTTCGTTCCATTCTCTTTTAATAAGTCAAATGTAAGTATTATTGTCCTTTAATTGTAATCTTCAGTTCCTTCTTGTTCACTCTAATGTCCAACCTTCAAATTCTCAACCTATAATTTTTTTTACAATTCAAAACAAAAATATTTTTCTAATTGGAATGGTTCTTATAATTAATTTTAAAATCTTATTTCAAATACAGTACATATGGATCTTTAGTCTGTTTTTAAATTTTCAACAACAGTGCTCTAATCGCCCTTTTGCTTTTTATTCCAAAATAACGTTTACATCCTTAAACTTGTATTTAAAATGTCTTTCACTAATGATTGAAGGAAACTCAGCCAGTGCTACCAAACCTGCTGATCTTAAGATTCCAAATAATTAAAAACCAATTAAGAAGCAGTTTTGAAAGTGATTAAAGTAGTGTCCTTTCTAAGGTGCCACAAGGCTAGAGCAAAATGGCTATCCTTTCATCTGTCAGAGCTCTAAATCCAGCAGAGACTGGTATCTTGCAATCTCCTTGTGAGGAGCAACTGTATAGAGCATCAACATTCTTTTGCTCACTCAGTAATCGCATGGTAGACAAGAAGAAAATGAAAAAATGCAATGGGGAAGAGAAGCTGGAGAGCCTGAGTAGTTCTCTCTTTGAAATGGAGAAGTCTGGTTGGAGTTACAGCATCTACAATGCTGTTTATCTTGTAGCACATTCTCTCCATTCTTTGTATTCCTGGAGGAACAAACAGAGAAGAAGCAAAAAACAAGGTCAACTTAAAAAGTTGATCCATAGCAGGTACTCACAAGTAAATTGGTCAAAAATAGTTTTTTTAAAAGTCAGAACTGAACTAAAACAAAAGCGTCATACATGATACTATAAGACACAAAAGCCTAATTATCCCCTTTAATAAAGAAATGCATTTTTTGTATTTCTGATTTTAAAAATGTAGAAGAATATTAAGGTGTTTGCAAACTGGTATGGCCACATTTTCAATTATAAATTAATTGAGATAAGTGAGGTTTCTTTAACAAAATACATAAAGTGTTTTAGAAATTAAGAGTCCAGCTGTGCCAGTGAAATATTGATTTAAACTGATTCTAAATTTGGGAGAATGGGGAAGAATGGATAATTGAATCCATTCTGAGTCTCTTCCTTCTTAAATTAATTAAAACAGCCTACTGCTTAATTTCACTATCAGGAGAAGGTGAAACAGTATTATTTTTTGACTGCTATTCACAAAGGAGTAAAAGCTCTGAAATTGTATAGCAATAGCAATAGCACTTACACTTATATTCTGCTTCACAGTGCTTTACAGCCCTGTCTAAGCAGTTTACAGGTTCATTATATTGTCCCCAACAATCTGGGTCCCCATTTTACTGACCTTGGAAGAATGGAAGGGGAATAAACCTTGAGTTGGTTAGTATCAAACTGCTGGCAGTCGACAGAGTTAGCCTGCAGTATTGCATTGTAACCATATTGAATTCTGCCACCCTGGAAGTTTTTAACAAGAGACTGGACAACCATTTATTTGAAATGGTATAGGGTTTCCTACTTGAGTAGAGGGTTGTACTAGAAGACCTCCAAGGTCCCTTCCAACCTATTATTATTATATAAAACTTGTATTCATAAAACATGAAACTCAGTCAACTGAACACTCAAATTGACTGGCACTAATGGTTGACACGGGTTGCTGCCAGCATCCTAGGTATCAACCAAGTATCTCCTTAAAATGTAAGATGTTCCGAGTAGCGCGGTTTTTTGTAGCTGCAGCATTATTATTATTATTATTATTATTATTATTATTATTATTATTATTATTATTATTATTATTATTATTATTATTATTATTATTATTGATGCCTGGGACTTTTGGAGAATTTTGAAAGGAGGAGCAATGATTAGATAATTCCACATGGGAATGAATTCCCTATTGCAAGAGTAAGAAACAGCTAGATGAAGGCATCTCTAATATCTGTATGTTCTTTACTCTTTGGGGACTGTTATTTTTAGGAGAGTGCTTGGAAAATTTTTGACTCAATAGGAGAAATCTGTGAAGCTTAATCTTCTGTAATTGAAATGAGTTTTTTACCTGTGTTATCACAAATTATCACTCATTAAAGCAACTGCAGGTTTAAAAGGCCAGGAAGAGCTATATAGATAAAGGAGGACTTGCTGCTTCATCTAATCTGTTTCTTGAATTGGTAGCAAGGACGGAAATATTTGCAGCAGTAGAGAAATACTGTAGTTATGAACATCATAAGATTGGGGTATCAGGTATCTCTCTAAGATGTTAATACCCTGATTCATAATTCATAATTTCTAAGCTATATTAGTTTCAAACATATGTAATGCAATGTAATTGAGCAGTGAGGGAAGAAGAGAGAGATAATAAAGCAGTTTCTTATTCTATAGACTCTTTTTTTTTGACAATATTAACAGATTGTGCCAAAATCTACATGTGTTGAGAGTTGCCGTCCTGGGCAGAACAAGCGTCTACAGCAGGGGAAACAAATCTGTTGCTATGATTATATTCAGCATCCTTCAGAGAGGATCTCAACACAAACGGGTAAGTGTAGGAACTCAGATATACCTAGAACAGACATGTCAAACCTGTGATGTCACCTGGCATCGCATGACGTATCAGAGCTTTTTCTCCTTTGCCGGCAATGGGGTGGGTGCAGCTTCCAGATGATGCGTCCGGCCCGCGGGCCAGCAGTTTGACCACTCTGACTTAGAAGAACATCCAGAGTTTTTCAATATTCTTCTTGTGGAGATTCTTTCTCCCTTACCTACCTCTATTCACTTTATTACCATTTAATAAATGGTATACTCTAATGCTTTTCCAACAGTACTATCAACCATAGATAAAATAATCTATCAAATACAGTAACCAGTAAATAAAATACTTTACCAAAAATTCAACCAACTGGAGATTCCTTCAAGTTCTACAATCTCCTAGAATTTGAAATGGACACCTAACACGACAACCATCATTAAAAAGGCATAACAAAGAATGTTCTTCCTGCATCAACTCAGAAAGTTCAGAATGCCCAAGGAGCTGCTCATACAATTCTACAATTATTGAGTCTGTGAATTTTTCATCTATAACTGTCAGGTTTGGTACAGTAGCCAAATGAGTCAGGTATAGACTTCCACAGATAGTTAGGTCTACAGAAAAAAAACCCTATTACAATTAGTCTGCCTTCCATTGGGTTTGTGAATAGTGCACGGGTCAGAGAGAGAGCTGAGAAAATATCTGCAGACCCTCACATCCTGGACAGAAAATCTTCCCCTTGGAATGCCACTGTTGTGTACTGGGCTCCTTGCTTGAGAGAAGAGATGAGGTGAATGAGTTCAGTCAAGAACATTCTTTATTTGCTTGCAGGAACCGAACTGAGAAACAGGGCTGCGAATGCAGCTATTTATACCCTGGCCTCTAGGTGGCGGCCAATAAGTTTGAAGCAACCTATTGCTGCCCTAGAGACAGCCAGTGGTGGTGCTGGAGCTGGGTTGTTTGAGGAGCTGGGAGCCGTTAGCCAGCTCCCTGCTTAAGCAACCTTCCAGCATTCAAACCCTTGTGGTACACTCAGTAAAACAAGGCTCAATGCATTACACCCCTCCCCCCTAGAATGTATACACATTATAGCAGCAAAAGAAATAAGTACAGCAATTACAGAGTTTACAAAAGTACAAAATAGTAGTATGCACAAGTTCAGCATTGCTCCAATGTATTTGCTAATACAGAGACTTTCCTGAGCAGGCAGCAATCTCAGTGACATACACAACATTTCAGCACAATTATTTTAGGACAAAATCCTGTAAATAAGCTGGAGGTTTGTGAATCCTTACAGATCGCCTGGGGGATCCCGGCAACTCCCGGTCTACCAGCTTGCCTGCCGGGCTGGGTAGACCAGGCTCATTGAGTCCATGAGAGTCTGGCTGACTCGAATTCCTCTGGCTGGCCATTCCAGGTTGGCCCATCCCAGAGTCCATTGTTTGAGCAGAGTTAGCACAGCAGCTGTATTGTTCAGGTTGACTTTCCCCTTCAGGGACCCATGTTGCACTCCTGGGCTTAGCCCCTCTATGATCCCCTCTCCATTGCTCTGACTGCTGTGGTCCTCAGAGTATGTGAATTGTTTGGCTTGGCTGCTGGTTTGAGATCCTTGAATTGGACCTGGGACGAGGTCCTTGCTTTGTGGCCGTTTTGGAAACTGCCTTCGCAGCTGATCAATATGGTGGCGATCGACTCTCCCGCCATCTAATGTCACTTTGTATGAGAGAGAACCTGAGATTTTAGCAATTTTGCTTGGAACCCACAAGTTCCCATGCTCATAGTTCCGGGCCCATACCCCATCACCCACTTGCAAGCCCCTTGGAGGCCTTGGGCGAGAGGTGTCTACTGCCACCCGATCTGGCTGCAGCCTGTCCAGTTTCGTGATTAGTCACCTTCCCCAACACAACTCTGCTGGACTCTTGCCAGTTCCTGTGCAAGGCGTGGTATGCTGGCAGAGCAAAAAGTCAGCCAGTCTGTGGTGCCAATCCTCAGTCACTATGTGCTTCAGTGACTCTTTTGTAGTGCCACCATCCTTTCTGCTTGCCCATTACTGGAAGGATGAAATAGAGCTGATGTTGTGTGCCTAATGAGGTTAGTCCTCAAGAAAGCTTGAAATTGTGCTGCTGTGAACTGGGCCCTGTTATCAGATACTACAATATCCGGCAGCCCATGCATTGCAAAAAGTTTCCTAAACACCTGGATGGTCCTAGCAGTAGACATATTCACGACTGGAATAACTTCCAGCCATTTAGAGTGGCTGTTGACCACTATAAAAAATAGCTGTCCCTAAAAGGGCCCAATGAACTTAATATGAATCCTTGACCAGGGAGTGTGCATCTCCTACCATCTATGGGCAGGAGCGTGTGGCATTTCAGACCTAGACTGCTGACACGTGTAACAACCATGTCTGACAGTTTCAATGAAGCCAAGTTCATCACTTTCAGCATGTTCGTGTTTTGCACTGTTTAGATTTCCTTCATCCCCACTTACTTGAGCATCAAGGGCAAATTGATGTTAGCCATGGAGATTTTCTCCATATTAGCCTCTGCTTTTGGTTTACTGAGTTGTATTTTCCTTCTCAAGTGCTACATTATTATAATGCAGCCTAAATTAAATAAGAAGGAACAAATGGTAAGAAAAAAGGAATGATTAATATTGCGTATAAGATTATCAATGTGGCTGAAAAGTAGCCTTCCTGAAAGATTCTAAGAGAAGTAACTCCTTTGTTAACTGGAATGCTTAAAATGTTTGAATGTAAATTGCGTGCGTTTTGCTATTTTTTCAGTTTTTTTCATATATTAAGTTCTTTAAATGGAACATAAAATCGAACACAAACTAGTACAGAATAAAAAGAACAAAGAAAGAGAGAAAGAAAAAAGAAAATACAAATGTACTGAAAGAAAGGATAAAATAAAATACAATAGAAGTGTTCAATTTCTTATGGAGCAAATAAATTATGGTTAAAAGGTTACCTCAAACTCTGTGATTCCAAAAAAAGCTCTCTTATTTCTATTATCATTTTATTTCCAACCATCAAAATCACAGGCAATACATGCTTTTTTCCTGTTTCATGCAAAAAGTTATAATGGGTTTCCTGTCAGCTGTAAAAGATGGTATTCTTTGATCTCTAATCAACAAAGTTAATTAGACATCTCTGCAAATTCCATTCTACTTTTAAGCATATAATAATTTAGTCTTTAAAAATCTACTGAATCAATGTATGTATTTAGATTCAAAATGTTTTGTCTTTTTTACATGTTCACCAAGCATGATCAACTTCCTGCAACAGTGTTCACCAAGCATGATCAATACTTCCTGCTCTTCAAGATGGCGGACGTGCTGGGCTGAGCTCCGTGAGTCCCAGCTGTTAGGCATCCCTTAGGAGCTCCTCGGGGGTCCCTTTGGGCCCTCCGTGTGGGGGGTTAGGCTTACTAGGCTCTGAGGCAGACAATGAGGCAGACAATGAGGTAGACAGAGGAGTTTATACCATGCTGGCTGTTTCCATTTGCTGGTTGCTGTCTCCATCTGTTTCCCTCGCTCGTCTGTTTCCCTCGCTCGTCTTCTTGGGCCGTTTGTTGCCGGCGTTTTCTGCCTTTTTGGGTTGCCTGGGCCGCTTAGGAAGCGGCGCAACGGCGGCGTCTCCGGGCCATTTGTGGCGGCGTCTTTGGGCTGTTCTACGGTGAAGGGGACGTCCGCGGATCATCCTGGCTGCGGTGGTGACGGCAACGGCGGCGTTCTCATGTCGCTTCAGGCCACCTCGGACTACTCTCGGCGTCGGCGGCGTCTCCGGGCCATTTTCGGTGATGGAGAGGGCGTCCGCGATTCATCTCGGCAGCGGCGGCGACGGCGATGGGGGGTTTTTTTGAGCTGCTTTTGGCGGCGGCGACAATGGCGTCCTTGCTACCTGTTGGGCCGCTGGCGATTGACGTGGTTTTTGGACTCTTTCGCCCATTCTTCCAGCAGCGAGGGCGTCTCCAGCGGCGGCGACAACAGCATTGTGGCTGGCAGCGGCAGTGGCAGCAGTTCGGGCAGCGGGTCCTGTGAAGGTGGGGCCCTCTGTCTGCCCCGGCTCCTTGCTCTTTCTCCCTCCCTCCTTGGAGACCTGGGGGCTGCGCTCTGGATGGCCCAATTTGGGGGCCTGTGGAATTGCGGCCGGAAATGATTCCAAAATGACAGTGTGCGAGGGAACTATGGGGACAACTGGAGTGGTCAGCCTCTATCAGACTATGATTTACCATCTTGGCTTGACCAGCCCCTCTGCCTGGATATTTGTCTTCCTGTTTACTGACTTTTTGCCTGCCTCCCCTTCCCCCATAGGATGGACCTGGGTATAGCCACGGTGGGAGAGTGGCTTGTATTTACATCTGCACCCCCATAGAGGTGGGAGCTCTATGAGGTGTGCTTCACCCAGGGTGCATATCTTGGACCACCCCCGGGAACAGAGTTTTAACCCGTCATGAGAGGATGGGTGTGGCCTGTTCCTGGGGGCACCCAGCTGAGTGGCAGTGAAGCTGGGTGATGGTCCAGATATTCACCTCCTATGATTCGATCCTCCTTTTGAATTCATCAATTACGGGACTGCCTCTCTGGACTCTCTAGGACTAACATGTATCGGTATACCGGCATGGACTTGTTCGCCCTCAGGGGTGCCCCCCTCTCCTGGGTGCGACCCGCCTTTTTTACCACCTCCAACCTCGATGAAGGGCCCAATTATTGGGACCCTGAGAGATGGCTGGGTAGGGGCAGGGGCCTCCAATATAAATTTAATAAGAGGCCCCTGGTTAATTTTTTAGTAAAATTTTTAAGGGATTAGAGAGGGGGATGGGAGTGGGTTGTGGTTGTTCGACTATGGGGGGTAGTCTATCAACCGCTGCTCAGGCCAGGCCTGGATCTGATCGCGTGGGGGGAGAGCGGGGTGTGGTTGCCTCCGGGGCTCATGAGCGGGTCGTGGGACTACCTATTCCCACGACGTTGGGGAATGGCAGCAGGCACATGAACAGAGGGCCGTATCATTACCGGGAGGGTCGTCTCCGCTACTTACAAGCGGTGAGGTGCTCCAACCCTCTGTTTCTTCCCCAGGGTCCCGGGAGCGAGGATGTGCAGCCTCCTGAGCTCCGGCTGGTGTACCTGAATGCCAGGTCCATGGTTAATAAAGCTCCCCTCGTTCGGGATTTAGTTGAGGGTGAGCATGCGGACCTGGCTTGCATCACGGAGACTTGGTTGGGCCCAGAGGGTGGTGTTCCTTTGGTCGATCTTTGCCCACCAGGTTTCTGGGTGCTACAGCGGCCTCGGGCTCATGGTAGGGGCGGGGGAGTGGTGGTAGTTATTAGGGAGACCTTATGTCCGCGGGAGACCACCGTTCCCCAGATAGTCGGGTGTGAGTCGCTCTTTTTGAGATTTGGTCCAGGGGCGCAGTTGGGCTTGCTGCTGGTGTACCTTTCACCTAGTCGCACAGCGGCAGCCCTTCCTGAGCTACTCGATGTCCTCTCTGGGCTGGTGGTTGAATTCCCCAAGCTCATAGTCTTGGGAGACTTTAATCTACCATCCCTTGGAGGTTCATCTGAGTTAGCTTGGGAGTTCATGGCTTCCATGATGGCCATGGACCTGACACAGGTAATTTCTGAACCAACTCATGAGGGAGGCCACACCCTTGACTTGGTTTTTTTATCTGGACGGTGGTTTGATGATCTTGGTGGGGGCTCTCCAATTATCATGTCCCTGTCATGGACCAATCACCACCTCCTGCGGCTGGTCTTCTGCTTTGCCACCCCCTGCCGTGGGGGTACGGAGCCAATTAGATGGTACCGCCCCAGGCACTTAATGGATCCTAATAGGTTCCAGGCAGCGCTGGGGTCCCCACCTGCCTCCGTTGCTCACAACTCGGCAGATGCCCTAGTGGAAGCCTGGGAAAGGGCGGCCACTGAGGCACTTGACCAAGTTGTACCCTTGCGCCCCCTGACCCGGTGCAGATCCCATCGAGCTCCATGGTTTACCGCGGAGCTCTGGGAGATGAAGTGCCGGAGACGGGGCCTAGAGAGCTGTTGGAGGTCCAGCCGATCCGAATCCGACCGGTTGCGACTAAGAACCCATATTAGGTCTTATCTCGCAGCGATGAGGGTGGCGAGGTGTAATTACTTCTCTGCCCTCATCGCGTCCGCAGATAATCGCCTGGCCGCACTGTTCAGGGTGACCCGCTCCCTCCTTAATCAGGAGGTGAGGGAGGAACCCTTGCAGGGTCGTGCCGAGGAGTTTAGTCAACATCTGTTGGATAAAATTGCTCGGATTCGGACCGGTCTGGACTCCAACTGGGCAGAGTCCGACAATCAGGACACGGGCGGTCTTGTTGATGTTATCTGGGAGGAGTTTGATTCTGTGACCCCTGATGAAGTGGACAGGATTATGGGGAGGTTGAGCTCCACCACATGTTTATTGGACCCGTGCCCTTCTTGGCTGGTCTATGCAGCTCGGGAGGGGACATGAGGCTGGTTCCAGGCGGTTATATCGGCTTCTCTGAGTGAGGGTAATTTCCCCACCGTCTTGAAGGAGGCGGTGGTGAGACCACTCCTCAAGAGGCCCGCCCTGGACCCAGCTGTATTGAATAACTTTCGTCTGGTCTCCAACCTTCGCTTTCTTGTGAAGGTTGTTGAGAGTGTGGTGGCGCATCAGCTCCCCCTGGTCCTGGATGAAGCGGATTATCTAGACCCATCCCAATCGGGTTTCAGGCCCGGGTACAGCAAGGAGACGGCATTGGTCGCTCTGGTGAATGATCTCTGGAGGGCCCGGGACAGGGGACATTCCTCTGTCCTAGTCCTATTAGACCTCTCGGCGGCTTTCGATACCATCGACCATGTTATCCTGCTGCGGCGTCTCAGGGGATTGGGAGTGGGAGGCACAGTTCTTCGGTGGTTCTCCTCCTATCTCCTGGGACGCTCGCAGTCGGTGTTGGCAGGGGGGCAGAGGTCGACCCCAAGGACTCTCGTTTGTGGAGTTCCTCAGGGGTCGGTCCTCTCGCCTCTTCTGTTCAACATCTATATGAAACCGCTGGGTGAGATCATTCGTGGTTTTGGAGTTGGGTATCATCAGTACGCCGATGACACCCAGCTTTTTATTTCGACCCCAAACCACCCCAGTGATGCCCTCGACGTGATGTCCCATTGCCTGGAAGCGGTTCGGGTCTGGATGGGGAGGAACAGGCTTCAGCTCAACCCTGACAAGACTGAGTGGCTGTGCATTCCGGCATCCCGGGACATTCAAAATATTCCATCTCTTTCTATGGGGGGTGAGCTTTTACCCCCTGTGGATAGGGCTCGCAACTTTGGAGTCCTCCTAGATTCACGGCTTACTCTGGAAGACCATACAGTGGCCGTGACTAGGGGGGCTTTCGCCCAGGTTCGCCTGGTGCACCAGTTGCGGCCCTATCTAGACCGGGATGCCCTGTGTACGGTCACTCATGCGCTTGTGACCTCTCGTCTGGACTACTGCAATGCTCTTTACATGGGGCTTCCCTTGAAGACCACTCGGAGGCTCCAGCTGGTACAGAATGCGGCCGCGAGAGTTGTCTTGGGAGTTTCCCGGTACTCCCATGTTACACCTTTGCTCCGTGAGCTACATTGGTTACCAGTTGTCTTCCGGGTGAGGTTCAAGGTTCTAGTTATGGTCTTTAAGTCCCTACATGGCATGGGTCTGGAGTACCTTGGGGACCACCTGCTGCCGGCGTCAACTTCCCTCCGCCCTGTGCGTTCCCACAGAGAGGGCCTCCTCAGGGTGCCTCTGGTCAGAGAATGCCGGCTGGCGGCCCCCAGGGGGAGGGCCTTCTCTGTGGGCGCTCCGGCCTTATGGAACCAGCTGCCGGTCGAGCTCCGGACGGCACCCGACCTTCGCTCCTTCCAACGCGGTCTGAAGACCCACTTATTTGAACAAGCTGGCCTGGCCTGATGGGGGGATTTTAGGGTTTTTAATTGGTTTTTGTACTGTATTGTTTTATTGGGCGATTATATAATTCTCTTTTTAATTTTTGTATTTGTTATTTATATGTGCCCTGTTCACCGCCCTGAGTCCCTCGGGAGAAGGGCGGTATATAAATTTAATAAATAATAATAATAAATAATAATAATAATAACTGTCCCATCACGTTGTTCAAATTTCAAAGATTCAAAGTACTTTTATATGTTTATATTTTATATGTTCTAGAAAATTTCTCTGCTGACAAATACCAACAATAATTAATTTTGTAAACATTCTCTTTAAGATTAGAACATAACATAAATTTCAATCCTTTCAAACACATGTTATTTCATTGACGCATTTGACTATTGTAACTAAACCTTTCAGTCTATTTTACCATGGATTCTTTTGCCTGTTGTTCTTTTGTCTCATATTTCAGCAAATATTTACTCATTTTAACAATAACATGTTTATCATGTTAAGTAAAAGTGTGAATAATTCATCTATCTGCACAGCTATCTTTTTTTCTAACTTATTATAAATAACAAATGTATATTTGTTATTAATCAATACTTAATCTCAACTATTGCAGAAGAGGAAACACAGTGCAAACTTAATTGCACTTAATTGCCTAATCACAATTCAATTTAAAGGATATTGGAGAGCTCTCAGTCATATTGGAGCTAAATCGAAGATGTATTATTTCACAGGAACTGATTCTCCATTTCAAAATTCAAAATATTTCTTCAATTCTATGTGGACCATTAATCTGTTTGTAACTTTTGAAATCAACAACCTAACTTTCTTTTGCTGTTTATTTCAAAATATAGTTTTTAGACCTTAAATGTATGATTAAAACTTCTTTCCCTGATTTCCAATTGAACATGACCTGGTGGAGAACTCTGGTGGTCTGGATTTCAAGCTACTTTGCCGAGTAGTACTTTCCTCGATCCAAGAGAGACTAAATTATGGATTCAGTCTGCATTATGATCTGGAAAAGATTTAGGTAAAATATCCAGCTCTGAAATTTGATTTGCCAAGTTCTTTGAAATCAAATAAATTCTTTTAAATGATTAAAAGCAATCTTTCAGATTTCAGATGGAAATTAAACGAGACTATTTTATTAGAAGGAAACATTTATAGATGATAAGAAAAGCAGCTCAATGAATGCTTTGATAATAATTTGGAGAAAGGTATGGACTTAATCACTGTTTGGTATGCTACCAAATAAAATGGTAAAAATAGGCAAAGCAACAAGTCCAAATGGTCTTTTTAATATTGTAAATGTTTTGTAGACCAACTTCTACAGTCACTGAAAGATATAATGAATTCCATATAGCAGGAATCTAGGATACCCCAGTTTTAGAAAGAAGCCAATAGACAAAGCAAAATCAAGTTATTAGTTCGATGAAAAATTATAGGCTGCTATTGCACACTTCCTACTTGGAAGATTGAGAGTTCAACCCTAGACAGTGACAGATGTTTCTCTATCAGTCTCCTCTTAAAAACTTCCAGTGTTGGAGCATTCACCACTTCTGGAGGCAGGTTGTTCCACTGGTTCATTGTTCTAACTGTCAGGAAGTTTCTCCTTAGTTCTTAGAGGTTGCTTCTGTCCTTGACTAGTTTCCATCTGAAGCTTCTTGTCCTGCTTTCAGGTGCTTTGGAGAATAGCTTGACTGCCTCTTCTTTGTGGCAGCCCCTGAGATATCAGATTGTGAAGAGAAAATACCGTATTTCCCGGCGTATAAGATGACTGGGTGTATAAGACGACCACCTACAATTCCTGTTAAATTATAGTGTTTGGGCTATAGTCGCCGTATAAGACTACCCCTCCTCCAACGCACACCAAATAAAAATTAAAAAACATCAGATTTGATTTTAATATGGTAATTTTAATTCAAATGCTTATGACATGCAGGTACTTAGTAGGAAAACTGACACTTATAAACATAAGGCTGTTTGTCATCAAACATGTAAACATAAAACAGTGCAAGTGAATTAAACTTTAATAATAATAATAATAATAATAATAATAATAATAATAATAATAATAAGAAGAAGAAGAAGAAGAAGAAGAAGAAGAAGTTGGAAGGGCCCTTGGAGGTTATCTAGTCCAACCCCCTGCTAAGGCAGGAAATCCTATAACATTTCAGACAAATGGCTGTCCAGTCTCTTCTTAAAAACTCTTCTTAAAAACTTGACGAGTTTCCATCTGTTGCTTCTTGTCCTGCTTTCAGGTGCTTTGGAGAATAGCTTGACTTTCTCTTCTTTGTGGCAGCCCCTGAGATATTGGAACACTGCTATCATGTCACCCCTCACCCTTCTCTTCATTAAACTACACATACCCAATTCCAGCAACCGTTCCCTCTGTGTTTTAGCCTCCAGTCCCCCAATCATCTTTGTTGCTCTTCTCTGTACTCTTTCTAGAGTCTCAACATCTTTTTTACATCGTGGTGACCAAAACTGGATGCAATATTCCAGGTGTGGCCTTACCAAGGCATTGTAAAGTGGTATTAGTACTTCACACAATCTTGATTCTATCCCTCTGTTAATGCAGCCTAGCACTGTGTTGGCTTTTTTGGCAGCTGCAGCACACTGTTGGCTCATATTGAAGTGATTATCTACTAGGACTCCGAGATCTCTCTTCTGTTGAGCAAGGTACCACCTATACTATACCTGTGCATTTGATTTTTCCTGCCTAAATGTAGAAGATGTTCCCTATTTTCCTAGTTCACTTTTTCACTTTTCCTAATTCACTCTAAAGCTCTCCCTGCGCAGAGCCTTAAGTAACACCAGCTGCCTGCAATTAGTGCAGGTTCGCATCCCCCAGGCTCAAGGCTGACTCAGCCTTCCATCCTTCCGAGGTAGGTAAAATGAGGACCCAGATTGTTGGGGGCAATAAGCTGACTTTGTAATAATGCTGCTTGGGGGGGGGGTGAAAGCCCTAATAAGCAAGCATATACATAGAATGAAGGCTATTGCTAAGCACATTGATTTGTGCTTTAAATTGTAAGCCGCCCTGAGTCTTCAGAGAAGGGCGGGATATAAATGGGATTTTAAAAAAAAGACCAAATGGGAGATCCGCTCCAGGTTTTCCAGCCAGCCCGCCCAATTCCTGAATCAAATGTGTCCTTAGAGCTAAGCAGCTGCTCTGACTGCTGCATTCCCCACCTGCCTTTCAAGTTGTGATAGACTACAGCTGCTCTTCAACTTTAGAAGGAAAGACGCCCAGACCCAGCCTGTAAAAAATGACAGACTGCAGCTTCTTCTCCAATTGGTCCCGCTTTCCCTGTGCAGACTCAATGGGAGATCCGCTCCAGGTTTTCCAGCCCGCCCGCCCAATTCCTGAATCAAATGTGTCCTTAGAGCTAAGCAGCTGCTCTGACTGCTGCATTCCCCACCTGCCTTTCAAGTTGTGATAGACTACAGCTTCTCTTCAACTTTAGAAGGAAAGACACCCAGACCCCAGCCTGTAAAAAATCACAGACTGCAGCTTCTTCTCCAATTGGTCCCGCTTTCCCTGTGCAGACTCAATGGGAGATCCGCTCCAGGTTTTCCAGCCAGCCCTGTCCCTAAAGTTTCAGCACCCGGCGTATAAGACGACCCCTGACTTTTGAGAAGATTTTCATGGGTTAAAAAGTCATCTTATTTGCCAGAAAATACGGTATCTACTTCCACATAGGCATCAGGAAGGGCATCTGGGCAGTAAATGCTAAGCTCCATTTAGTCACATCAACCTCACGCCGATAAAAGGGACTACAGGGTTGTACAAAGAAAAAAATAAATGTGGAGGACCATGAATTGAGATTTGAATGGCATACCCATATGTGGTACACTAAAATAAAATAAATGTAGATTTCAAGAATCATTTTGTTAGGAATGCCATCCTAAGAATTTGAAATAAATGTAAAATAAGGCTCATTTCTGTAATATCTCTTTGGTTGTCACTACAGGAACCTATTTTTGGAAAAAAAAGGATGGTGAAGCCAATTTGGTGAACCTCTGGTGAAATAATGTTTTATTCAAAGTAAACTGAATTTTAAGACAAAAGACTTGGAGTACCTTGGATAAGAAAAGTTATAGTTTACAAAAATGAATTTGAAATTTCACTGTATTCTGATTATGAAAACATTATTTCAAAGGTTTATAAAATGTTGAAATTGAATCTGGAAAATGAATATGTTAAATTCAAGGGGCCAAGTCAAAAAGTGGTTATAATGTAATGCTTGAGCAATGGGAATATATGTGGATTAAAATTTACATTGAATTGTAATCTGAAAGAGACTGTTATTAAATGAGGCATCAGCGGTACATAAGGCTTGGGAAACTGTCAACGATGTATAAAGATGTTTCAAATGTTTGTTGAAAATGTAACAATAAAATGATATTCATTATCATCTTTGGTGGACTTGTGTTAAAGCAAAGAAATATTGGGACCAGATCTTTGTCTTAATTCACACGATTCCTAAAACAAATACAGTGGTACCATGAGAGTCAACTGCTTTGAAAGTCATTGAATTTGGTACTCAAGACATTTTGATGTGAAAATGTTGTCGCAGTACTCATTGAGCTAAAAGTTGTTGGTGTCAGCTGCTTTGTGACTCACTATATTACTCCAAATTTGTTTGTTACTCATTGCTCGGTATTCACTGGAACCAATTAAGGATAAGTACCAAGATACCACTGTATAAAATTGAAATCAGAAGATTTTATTTTAGAACAGACATATCAAACTCGTGACATCATGTGATGTTGCACAATGTATCAGAGCTTTTTATCCATTGCTGGCAATGGGGTGGGTGAGGTTTTGGGATGCCACATCTGGCCCTGAGCCGGCAGTTTGACACCCCTGTTTTAGAACTATTGGATGAGGAATTTGGAGAAAAATTGGAAGTTTATTACATATGTTAACAGCAGCAGGAATCCTATATAGGCAAAAATGGAAAGCCTTGCTAGTTTCCCCAGTGGAAGAATGAGGGAAGAGAAACATCTCATTGCTTATTTATTTACTTAATTTATAACAGCCAGTGTGGTCTAGTGCAGGGGTCCGCAAACTTGGCCCTTTTAAGACTTGTGGACTTCAACTCCCAGAATTCTTCAGTCAGTGTGCCTGGCTGAGGAATTCTGGGAGTTGAGGTCCACAAGTCTTAAAAGGGCCAAGTTTGAAGACCCTTGGTCTAGTGGTTAAGGCATCAGGCTAGAAATCAGAAGACCATGAGTTCTAGTCCAGACATAGCCGTTAAAGCCAGCTGGATGATCTTGGGCAAGTTGCTCTCTATCAACCTGTCACCTCACATTGTTGCTGTTGTAGGAAAAATAGGATAAAGGTATGTCGGATACATTTGCCCTCTTGGTACAAATAAATAAATGTCACCTAACTCAAACAAACTAACTTTGAGTGGTATACAATACAGAGTTTATGCTGAGATCATTTTCTTTGTCAACAGGGATTTGATGCCCAACAACTGCCATAATGATAGTGATTAATGGAAGAAAATTGTGAGGGTAGAATATTGATGACTGCAAAGCCACTTCAGCTCTGATAAATTGTGCTTACTGCATAAAAGCCCTGCCAAAAGGTTGGCTTTTTTACATCACTCTTTGATCTGCATTTGACCACAGCACAATTATTCAGTTTTATTGCCTGAATTTGTGATCAAGGTGCTGGGTGCTTGTTGATCATGGTGGTAAGATTGGGATGGGGCTTATCTCAAGAGCTCCTGGCTCTTTTTCTAATCTTCCTGCTTGTAAAGCTCAACCATTCCTTCAGAAAAAAATGCAGCCTAAAAGATCCTTATCAGGGAAAAGTTTCCACATATCCTTCACATCCTTCACATGAAATTATAATTGGAGAATTTGTATCCATTATACTTGGTAATTATACAGAACAGAAGTTTAGGGAACATCCAATGTCTTCACCAACACAAGCTTAGTAAGTAATTCTTCATTTTTATCCAAGGTGTTTCTGACTCCATAACATTCTTTCCTCAAAAAACCATCAGTGATTTTTCATTCTTGGAAGATTCTGTTTGGGTCTGATGATCATTCTTACTTTCCCCACCTAAGTGACTATTTCTAAGTAATGACAGATCTCTTATTCTATCTTATAATTTTCTCCATGTTTTGATATTTTATATGCCAAGCACATTTATAACAGAAATTGAGTTGAGCAGCAGGTTTCAGCTATTAAATTTTGACTGAAAACATATAGATAGCCTACTGAACTGTTTGTGAAGATGGATTTGCTAACTGCCCTAATAGTTCTCTCTGTACAATTTAGACCCCCCCCTTGGTTGAAAATAGGGAATAAATAATAAGATTTAAAAGATATTAATTCTAAGATACTGTTTCATTTACAGGCCATAGTAACTTGGGCAAGTTGAATGAGAGTAATTGCAAATTCTTACATCCCTAATTCCTTTCAAGACTTCTCATTAGAAACCTTGACAAAGTATGTCTATGGCAATGTTATATTTAATAATGTACTTTGGATGAGTAAAGAGAGAAGCAATTTTGTATATCCAAAGTATACATCCAAAATGTTGTATATCCTTATATTCTTTACCACGATGATTAGATCCTCTCTGTCCCTCTCTCTGTCTCCCGCATCTCTCTGATTTAAGAGAATAGTTTCTTTATGACATCTGTAACTTGTATGAATCACACCCATAAGATATATAATAAAGTACAAAAGAAAAGAGTATTAATTTTAAAAAAGAAACTTAAAATATTTAGATAGATATATAGTATGTGCACTAATGACAGAAGGGAATGCTTTAAGGGAATATTTGAACCACTTATTTCAGAAAGAATTTCCCATCATATAGAGAACAATATTTAGTCGAGCTCTATGGGCAAGCAAAGATCTAAGTTGCAAGTCACTTAATTATTAACCCTGAAGATCTAACATTCAAAATTCTCTTGGCAGTCTAATCCCTAAAAACTACCAGCATGTCCTCGCTTTTCTTTTTGCCATTAAAGAAATCAATAATAATCCTGATCTGTTGCCCAACAACACATTGGGGTCCCAGATTTATGACAATGTTTACAATTCATGGAGAACCACTTGGACCACTTTTGATCTTCTCTTTCTAAGACAAGGGGATCCACTCAATTATTACTGTAACACTGAAGAGGAAGTCGTGGCCAACATTGGGGGACTCACCTCTGAAAATTCTATCCACATGGCCAATATCTTAAGTACTTACAAGATTCCTCAGGTAAATTTTTGGAAACAGATATATAGAAGGAAAAGGAGAATAACTGTTAAGTCTCAGTGGTAAAGGTAAATTCTCCTATTGTTTGAACTGTCATTTTACATCTATGGTGATTTCTAATTGAGGACCTGGCTTGGGTTAAGCTTGAAATGTAAACTAGAGAAATCAAATTTCTTTCACATCCTTTTCACGAGTTTGAAATTAAATACACTGATTGATCGATTGATTATCTATGTGCCATCAAGTTGATGTTGATTCTTAGTGACCACATAAATATGAAAGCTACTTAACTGGTATTTCTCATCTTCAAAAGGACCACCCATGGGCAATGTGAGTGAGTCCATCTACCCACCAAACAATATATTAAAGTGGATTTTTAAGAATGTCATTTAAAAAGAGTGCATACAAAACTGAATGTTTTTCTGTGATTTAAAATGTTTTTCCCCAGTTAAGTTACGGCTCCTCTGACCCCATGTTAAGAGACAAAATTGGTTTTCCTTCTTTCTACCGTATGATTCCCAATGAAGCTTTGCAATACATGGGGATAGTTCAACTTCTGAAATATTTTGGATGGAATTGGGTTAGTCTAATTGTTTCAGATAATGAAAGTGGTGAAACCTTTCTTCAAACTCTGAGACCCAAGCTTCTACAAAATAATATTTGCATAGCTGGGATACAGATGATCCCAATCATGTCAATCTATTTATTAAGAGAGATACTTGAGAAAAAAATCCTTCAAATTGAATCTGTTATCTCCCAAATTAAAGTCAATGTGTTCCTTGTATATGGAAATGGTCAGTCTCTGGAGGGATTACAGATGGTTTTATACTCAATTGAATTTGGCCGTAAGAAGCCTCTGGAGAGGGTGTGGATCACAATGTGTGAATGGGATTTCACTGCTCGGAACGCTGCCGGACGATTTAGCAAAAAATCCTTCAATGGAACCATATCATTCTCACTCCACACCAAGGTTGTGCCAGGATTTCAGAATTTTCTTGAGAAAATAAATCCTCTGAAGTCTACATTTTATTTCCTGTCTCAGTTCTGGACATCAACATTCTTGTGCTCACTCAATGTCCATGCAGCTTATGGAGAGAACATGAAGAATTGCACTGGGGAAGAGAAGCTGGCGAGCCTTCCTGCTTTTATCTTTGAAATGGGGATGTCTGGTTGGAGTTATAGCATCTACAATGCTGTTTATCTTGTGGCACATTCTCTCCATGCTTTGTATTCCTGGAGGAACAAACAGAGGGGAAGCAGAAATCAAGGCCAATGGAATCTCCAAAAAGTTCCTCCCTGGCAGGTACTCACAAGTAAATTGGTCAATTCATTAAAACAAAAATAATTTAGAAAACCAAAATAGAACTAAAACAAAAGAAAACATGGTGTAACAACAGAGATAAACTAGTAAACACAAACAGCTTTTGAAACTGCAAAGGAAAGCAAGTGAATGTTTTTAGAAGAATGTTGAGAGAATGAAGATACCTTATACAAATTTTTATACTGAATTAGAAATTGAGAGTCCAGATGCACTAATGAGATACTGATTTAAAATTGATGCTAAATTTAACACCATAGGGAAAATTGATAATATAATCCATCCTGGTTTGGCTCCTTCTCAAACCAGATATTTAATCCCACTATCAGAAGAGGAATAAACAATAAGGACTCACTACTTCTCCCTTCCCCCTTTTCCAGAATTAGAGAAGCATTCCCAAGTGAATTTAATTCAGATGACCATCAAGTACTGTATACTACTGCGGGCAACAATCCCTCAGAAGAAACGGAGTAGCCTTCATAGTCAATAAAAGAGTAGGAAAAGCAATACTGGGATACAATCCTCAAAATGACAGAATGATCTCAGTTCGAATCCAAGGCAAACCATTCAATATCACAGTAGTCCAAGTCTATGCCCCAACCACCAGTGCTGAAAAGGATGAAATTGACCGGTTCTATGAAGCCCTACAGCACCTTATAGAATTAACACCAAAAAATGATGTCCTTATCATCATGGGGGATTGGAATGCTAAAGTAGGAAGCCAAAAGATAACCGGAATAACAGGCAAGTTTGGCCTTGGAGTACAAAATGAAGCAGGGCACAGGCTGATAGAATTTTGTCAAGAGAATACGATGGTCATAGCAAACACTCTTTTCCAACAACCGAAGAGACGGCTTTACACATGGACATCACCAGACGGTCAACACAGAAATCAGATTGACTATATGCTCTGCAGCCAAAGATGGAGAAACTCTATACAGTCAGTAAAAACAAGACCAGGAGCTGACTGTGTCTCAGACCATGAGCTTCTCATTGCAAAGTTTAGGCTTAAACTGAAGAAAGTAGGAAAAAGCAGTAGGCCACTCAGGTATGAATTAAATCGTATCCCTGTTGAATATACAGTAGAGGTGACAAATAGATTTAAGGAATTAGATCTGATAGACAGGGTGCCTGAAGAACTATGGACAGAGGTTCGCAACATTGTACAAGAGGTAGCAACCAAAACCATCCCAAAGAAAAAGAAATGCAAGAAAGCAAAATGGCTGTCTGAGGAAGCTTTGCAAACAGCTGAGGAAAGGAGGGAAGCGAAAGGCAAGGGAGAAAAAGAAAGATACGCCCAATTGAATGCAGAATTCCAGAGAATAGCTAGAAGAGATAAGAATGCCTTCTTAAATGAACAGTGCAAAGAAATAGAAGAAAACAATAGAATAGACCAGAGATCTTTTCAAGAAAATTGGAGAGATGAAGGAAACGTTTAATGCAAAAATGGGCATGATAAAGGACCAAAATGGCAGGGACCTAACAGAGGCAGAAGAGATTAAGAAGAGGTGGCAAAATTACACAGAAGAACTATACAAGAATGAGCTTAATGTCCCTGATAATCACAATGAGGTGGTCACTGACCTCGAGCCAGACATCCTAGAATGTGAAGTGAAGTGGGCCTTAGAAAAGCTGAGCAACAACAAAGCTAGTGGAGGTGACAGTATTCCAGCTGAGTTATTCAAAATCTTAAAAGACGATGTAGTAAAAGTGCTACACTCAATTTGCAGCAAATTTGGAAAACTCAACAGTGGTCACAGGATTGGAAAAGATCAGTTTACATTCCAATTCCAAAGAAAGGCAGTGCCAAAGAATTTTCAAACTATCACACCATTGCACTCATTTCTCATGCTAGTAAAGTTATGCTTAAAATCCTACAAGCTAGACTTCAGCAGTATGTGGATCGAGAACTACCAGAAGTACAGGCAGGATTTCGAAGAGGCAGAGGAACTAGAGATCAAATTGCCAACAAATGCTGGATCATGGAAAAAGCTAGAGAGTTCCAGAAAAACATCTACTTCTGCTTCATTGACTATGCTAAAGCCTTTTATTGTGCGGATCATAACAAACTGTGGCAAGTTCTTAAAGAGATGGGTGTACCAGACCATCTTATTTGTCTCTTGAGAAACCTATATGCGGGCCAAGAAGCAACAGTGAGAACTGAACACGGAAACACTGATTGGTTCAAAATTGGGAAAGGAGTCCGACAAGGCTGTATACTGTCGCCTTGCCTATTTAACTTATATGCAGAGCACATCATGAAAAAGGCAGGGCTAGATGAATCAAATTTGGAATTAAGATTGCCGGAAGAAATATCAACAACCTAAGATATGCAGATGATATCACTCTAATGGCAGAAAGTGAAGAGGAACTGAAGAGTCTCTTGTTGCGAGTGAAGAAGGAGAGTGCAAAAGTTGGGTTAAAACTAAACATTAAGAAAATCAAGATCATGGCATCCGGCCCTCTCAATTCCTGGCAAATAGATGGGGAAGAAATGGAGGTAGTGACAGGTTTTATTTTCCTGTGCTCCAAGATCACTGCAGATGGGGACTGTAGCGAAGAAATTAAAAGACGCTTGCTCCTTGGAAAGAAAGCCATGACACACTAAAAAGCAGAGACATCACCCTGTCAACAAAAGTGCGTATAGTCAAGGCTATGGTCTTCCCAGTTGCAATGTATGGCAGTGAAAGTTGGACCATAAAAATGGCTGAGCGCCAAAGAATTGAGGCCTTTGAAGTCTGGTGCTGGAGAAGACTCCTGCGAGTCCCTTGGACTGCAAGGCGATCAAACCGGTCAGTCCTAGAGGAGATCAACCCTGACTGCTCTTTAGAAGGCCAGATCCTGAAGTTAAAACTCAAATACTTTGGCCACCTAATGAGAAGGAAGGACACATTGGAGAAGAGCCTAATGCAGGGAAAGATTAAGGGCAAGAGAAGAAGGGGACGACAGAGAATGAGGTGGCTGGATGGAGTCACTGAAGCAGTAGGCATGAGCTTAAAGGGACTCCAGAAGATGGTAGAGGACAGGAAAGCCTGGAGGAACGTTGTCCATAGGGTCGCAATGGGTCGGACACGACTTCGCAACTAACAACAACACTTCTCCCAAATGAGTAAAAAGGCCTAAATTGCTTGTAGCTGGAGTGCTCCAGAAAAGGTGTAAGCTAGTTAGGATTTAGGTAGAAATAAAAAAGTGATAAACTATCTATAGCCTAATTTGTTTGAAAGAAAATTTTTATCCACGTCATTCAAACATGGGAGAAGTGAGTCTCTGGAAAATGAATTTGACTGCCAGACTTGTAGTTTCTCAGGTAAAAGGAAAAAATCCTTTCTGTCATCTTACATAGTTTAGAGGCAATGGAATGAGTCCCTGGTTTCAGATTCAGATGAAAAATATTGCTGTTATGGTTAACCATCCATGTTCTTGTTGGATAAAACCTTTTCAATTCTTGATGTACTTTGAGAACATTAATTTTCAGTACTGCATCAAATATCAATTTAAATGTCATATCACTGATTTTCCAAGTGACCATTACTTTTTGTTAGAGCACTAACCTATTTCTCCTTCCCTCTAGCTTAATTCATTTTTGAGACAAATCCACTTTAACAATAATGTTGGAGATGAAATATTTCTCGATGAATATAGGGACTTAGCGATAGGCTATGACCTCATCAATTTGGTGGCATTTCCCAACGACTCTTTCCAGAGAGTCCAAGTTGGAAGGATCAATCCCAGTTTTCAACTTGGAAAAGAATTCATTATTAATGCAAGTGCCATTATGTGGAATCCCACATTCCATCAGGTTGGAACTATTATATTTTCTTCAGCTTAATATCAGTATCATTTGAGTGGTATTTAACACGCACAATAATAATAATAATAATAATAATAATAATAATAATAATAACAACAATAATAACAATAATAACAATAATAACAATAATAACAACAATAACAATAACAATAACAATAACAATAATAATAATAATAATAATAATAATAATAATAATAATAATAATAATAATAATAATAATAATAATAATTTGTTGTTGTTAGCTGCGAAGTCGTGTCCGACCCATCGCGATCCTATGGACAACATTCCTCCAGGCCTTCCTGTCCTCTACCATCTTCTGGAGTCCATTTAAGCTCACACCTACTGCTTCAGTGACTCCATCCAGCCACCTCATTCTCTGTCGTCCCCTTCTTCTCTTGCCCTCAATCTTTCCCAGCATTAGGGTCTTCTCCAGTGAGTCCTTCCTTCTCATTAGGTGGCCAAAGTATTTGAGTTTTAGCTTCAGGATCTGGCCTTCTAAAGAGCAGTCAGGATTGATCTCCTCTAGGACTGACCAGTTTGATCGCCTTGCAGTCCAAGGGACTCGCAGGAGTCTTCTCCAGCACCATAGTTCAAAGGCCTCAATTCTTTGGCGCTCAGCCTTTCTTATGGTCCAACTTTCACTGCCATACATTGCAACTGGGAAGACCATAGCCTTGACTATACGCACTTTTGTTGACAGGGTGATGTCTCTGCTTTTTAGTGTGCTGTCTAGATTTGCCATGGCTTTCCTCCCCAGGAGCAAGCGTCTTTTAATTTCTTGGCTACAGTCCCCATCTGCAGTGATCTTGGAGCCCAGGAAAATAAAATCTGTCACTACCTCCATTTCTTCCCCATCTATTTGCCAGGAATTAAGAGGGCCAGATGCCATGATCTTGGTTTTCTTAATGTTAAGTTTCAACCCAAGTTTTGCACTCTCCTTCTTCACTCGCAACAAGAGACTCTTCAGTTCTTCTTCACTTTCTGCCATTAGAGTGGTATCATCTGCGTATCTTAGGTTGTTGATATTTCTTCCAGCAATCTTAATTCCAACTTTTGATTCATCTAGCCCTGCCTTTCTCATGATGTGCTCTGCATATAAGTTAAATAGGCAGGGCGACAGTATACAGCCTTGCCGGACTCCTTTCCCAATTTTGAACCAATCAGTGGTTCCATGTCCAGTTCTCACTGTTGCTTCTTGACCCGCATATAGGTTTCTCAAGAGACAAATAAGATGGTCTGGTACGCCCATCTCTTTTAGAACTTGCCACAGTTTGTTATGATCCACACAATCAAAGGCTTTAGCATAGTCAATGAAGCAGAAGTAGATGTTTTTCTGGAACTCCCTAGTGTTCTCCATGATCCAGCATATGTTGGCAATTTGATCTCTAGTTCCTCTTCCTCTTTGAAATCCTGCCTGTACTTCTGCTAGTTCTCGATCCACATACTGCTGAAGTCTAGCTTGTAGGATTTTAAACATGACTTTCCTAGCATGAGAAATGAGTGCAATGGTGCGATAGTTTGAACATTCTTTGGCACTGCCTTTCTTTGGAATTGGAATGTAAACTGATCTTTTCCAATCCTGTGGGCACTGTTGAGTTTTCCAAATTTGCTGGCAAATTGAGTGTAGCACTTTTACTGCACTGTCTTTTAAGATTTTGAATAGCTCAGCTGGAATACTGTCACCTCCACTAGCTTTGTTGTTGCTCAGCTTTTCTAAGGCCCACTTCACTTCACATTCTAGGATGTCTGGCTCGAGGTCAGTGATCACCTCATTGTGATTATCAGGGACATTAAGCTCATTCTTGTATAGTTCTTCTGTGTAATTTTGCCACCTCTTCTTAATCTCTTCTGCCTCTGTTAGGTCCCTGCCATTTTGGTCCTTTATCATGCCCATTTTTGCATTAAACGTTTCCTTCATCTCTCCAATTTTCTTGAAAAGATCTCTGGTCCTCCCTATTCTATTGTTTTCTTCTATTTCTTTGCACTGTTCATTTAAGAAGGCATTCTTATCTCTTCTAGCTATTCTCTGGAATTCTGCATTCAATTGGGCATATCTATGTTTTTCTCCCTTGCCTTTCACTTCCCTCCTTTCCTTAGCTATTTGCAAAGCTTCCTCAGACAGCCATTTTGCTTTCTTGCATTTCTTTTTCTTTGGGATGGTTTTGGTTGCTACCTCTTGTACAATGTCGCGAACCTCTGTCCATAGTTCTTCAGGCACTCTGTCTATCAGATCTAATTCCTTAAATCTATTTGTCACCTCTACTGTATATTCAACAGGGATATGATTTAATTCATACCTGAGTGGCCTAGTGCTTTTCCCTACTTTCTTCAGTTTAAGCTTAAACTTTGCAAGGAGAAGCTCATGGTCTGAGCCACAGTCAGCTCCTGCTCTTGTTTTTACTGACTGTATAGAGTTTCTTCATCTTTGGCTGCAGAGCATATAGTCAATCTGATTTCTGTGTTGACCGTCTGGTGATGTCCATGTGTAAAGCCGTCTCTTCGGTTGTTGGAAAAGAGTGTTTGCTATGACCATCGTATTCTCTTGACAAAATTCTATCAGCCTGTGCCCTGCTTCATTTTGTACTCCAAGGCCAAACTTGCCTGTTATTCCAGTTATCTTTTGGCTTCCTACTTTAGCATTCCAATCCCCCATGATGATAAGGACATCATTTTTTGGTGTTAGTTCTATAAGGTGCTGTAGGGCTTCATAGAACCGGTCAATTTCATCCTCTTCAGCACCAGTGGTTGGGGCATAGACTTAGACTACTGTGATATTGAATGGTTTGCCTTGGATTCGAACTGAGATCATTCTGTCATTTTGAGGATTGTATCCCAGTATTGCTTTTCCTACTCTTTTATTGACTATGAAGGCTACTCCGTTTCTTCTGAGAGATTCTTGCCCGCAGTAGTATACCTGATGGTCATCTGAACTAAATTCACCCATTCCTGTCCATTTTAGTTCGCTGATACCTAAGATGTCGATGTTCAGTCTTGTCATCTCTTGTTTGACCACGTCCAGCTTTCCTTGATTCATGGATCTTACATTCCAGGTTCCTATGGAGAAAAAATCTTTACAGCATCGGACTTTCCTTTCACCACCAGACACATCCACAGCTGAGTGTCCTTTCGGCTTTGGCCCAGTCGCTTCATTCTTTCTGGCACTACTAGTACTAGCCCTCTGCTCTTCCCCAGTAGCCCCTTCCGACCTGAGGGGCTCATCTTCCAGCGTCATATCGTTTTGCCTTTTGGTACTGTCCATAGGGTTTTCATGGCAAAGATACTGGAGTGGGTTGCCATTTCCTTCTCCAGTGGATCACGTTTTGTCAGAACTCTCGGCTATGACCTGTCCGTCTTGGGTGGCCCTGCACAGCATAGCTCATAGCTTCATTGAATTACGCAAGCCCCTTCGCCACGACAAGGCAGTAATCCATGAAGGGGATAATAATAATAATAATAATAATAATAATAATAATAATAATAATAATAATAATAATAATAATAATAATAATAATAATAATATAAAGTTGGAAGGGACCTTGGAGGTCATCTAGTCCAACCCCCTGCTCAGGCAGGAAACCCTATACCATTTCAGGCAAATGGCTGTCCAGTCTCTTCTTAAAAACCTCCAGTGTTGGAGCATTCACCACCTCTGGAGGCAGGTTGTTCCACTGGTGAATTGTTCTAACTGTCAGGAAGTTTCTCCTTAGTTCTAGGTTGCTTCTCTCCTTGACTAGTTTCCATCCGTTGCTTCTTGTCCTGCTTTCAGGTGCTTTGGAGAATAGCTTGACTCCCTCTTCTTTGTGGTAGCCCCTGAGATATTGGAACACTGCTATAATGTCACCCCTCACCCTTCTCTTCATTAAACTACACATAGTAGTTCCAGCAACTGTTCCCTATATGTTTTAGCCTCCAGCCCCCTAATCATCTTGGTTGCTCTTCTCCGTACCCCTTCTAGAGTCTCGACATCTTTTTTACATCGTGGTGACCAAAACTGGATGCAGTATTCCAGGTGTGGCCTTACCAAAGCATTGTAAAGTGGTATTAGTACTTCACTTGATCTTGATTCTATCCCTCTGTTAATGCAGCCTAGCACTGTGTTGGCTTTTTTGGCAGCTGCAGCACACTGCTGGCTCATATTTCCAATCTGGAAAATGACAAGGAAATTTGTTGAGAGAGCTGAATTTAGAAAATATATTTGGGAAAAAGAAAAATGTGGTGAGTATGGCCGAAAAGATCATTGGCAGTTCTGTCCCCTCTATCCAGGACATAGCACAGAAGTGTTGGTTGAGCAGGGTCCGTAAGATTATCTGGGACAATACACATCCTCTTCACAATCTATTTTCCTTGTTACCTACAGAACATCCAGATTCAGCTATAGTTTGATTCCATACAGCATTAACCTTGTGAACTCTCAAGCTTCTTCCTTCCGTTATATATTCAAGATGGATAGTATTTAATATTTATTTGTTAGGTAAAAGTAGGGGTGTGAGTCTATACATAATGTATGTGTGCATGTGTGTATGTGTATATAGTATGGTTAGGTGTGTGTCATGTATGTGTTCCACTTTTAGAGCAGGCAATTATATTTCATTTTTATCTTTATTAGACTTAGACTTAGACTTAGATTTTTGATGTGTGCCGTTGTGCCCACAGTAAAAAAATGACAATAACAGTTATCTTATCTTAAAATGCAGAAAGAGTTAACGACATCAGACAGCTGTGATATTATGAATCTTTCTAAGATATTAATAACCTGTTTCATAATTTCTAAAATCTATCTGTTCCAAATGTACATAATTTAGAATTACATACCGAGGAGGAGAAAACTATTTCTTGTTCTACAAAATCTTTTTTTCTGGACAATCTTAACAGATGGTGCCAAAATCTACCTGTGTTGAGAGCTGCCATCCTGGGCAGAGCAAACTAATTCAGCAGGGGAAACAAATCTGTTGTTATGACTGCATTCAGTGTCCTTCAGGGAGGATCTCAACACAAATGGGTAAACATATATCTAGGAAAACATCCAGAAATTTTCTATTTTGTGCTTGTGGAATATCTTTCTCCCTTCCACACATCTAATGACTTTATTGTGATTTATGTTCTTCAGTAGTGTATTCAAAGGCTATTTTTGTATTGATTTGTGCTTTTAAATCAGGGGTCCCAACCCCCAGGTTGTGGCCCATTCAGAACTTTCTTTCTTTTTTTTTTCTTTTTATTAAATTTTTATACCGCCCTTCTCCCGAAGGACTCAGGGCGGTGAACAGGGCATATAATAAAAATGCAAAAGTACAAAAGTTAAAAAAGAATTAAATTAATGCCCAAAATAAAACAGTAAGAATATAGAAATAATTAAAACCCTAAATTGACTCCCCATCAGGCCAGGCCAGCTTGTTCGAATAAGTGGGTCTTTAACCCGCGCCGGAAGGAGCGGAGATCCGGTGCCATCCGGACCTAACCGGCAGTTGATTCCACAGAGCCGGGGCGCCCACAGAGAAGGCCCTCCCCCTGGGGGCCACCAGCCGGCATTCTCTGACCGGAGGCACCCTGCGGAGGCCCTCTCTGTGGGAACGCACAGGGCGGAGGGGAGTTGACGCCGGCAGCAGGTGGTCCCCGAGGTATTCCAGACCCATGCCATGTAAGGACTTAAAAACCATCACTAAGACCTTGAACCTCACCCGGAAGACAACTGGTAACCAATGCAGCTCGCGGAGCAAAGGTGTAACATGGGAGTACTGGGAAACTCCCAAGACAACTCTCGCGGCCGCATTCTGTACCAGTTGGAGCCTCCGAGTGGTCTTCAAGGGAAGCCCCATGTAGAGAGCATTGCAATAGTCAAGACGAGAGGTCACGAGCGCATGAGTGACCGTACACAGGGCATCCCGGTCTAGATAGGGCCGCAACTGACGCACCAGGCGAACCTGAGCGAAAGCCCCCCTAGTCACGGCTACTGTATGATCTTCTAAGGTAAGCCGTGAATCTAGGAGGACTCCCAAGTTGCGAGCCCTATCCACGGGGGGTAAAGACTCACCCCCCATAGAAAGCAATGGAACATTTTGAATGTCCCGGGATGCCGGAATGCACAGCCACTCAGTCTTGTCAGGGTTGAGTTGAAGTCTGTTCCTCCCCATCCAGACCCGAACCGCCTCCAGGCAACGGGACATCACAGCGAGGGCATCACTGGGGTGGTTTGGGGTCGAAATAAAAAGTTGGGTATCATCAGCATATTGATGATACCCAACTCCAAAACCACAAATGATCTCACCCAGCGGTTTCATGTAGATGTTGAACAGGAGAGGCGAGAGAACCGACCCCTGAGGAACTCCACAAACGAGAGACCTAGGGGCCGATCTCTGCCCCCCTGCCAACACCGACTGCGAACGTCCCAGGAGATAGGAGGAGAACCACTGAAGAACCGTGCCTCCCACTCCCAATCCCCTGAGACGCCGCAGCAGGATACCATGGTCGATGGTATCAAAAGCCGCTGAGAGGTCTAAAAGGACTAGGACAGAGGAACATCCCCTATCCCGGGCCCTCCAGAGATCATTCACCAGAGCGACCAATGCCGTCTCCGTGCTGTACCCGGGCCTGAAACACGATTGGTACGGATCCAGATAATCCGCTTCATCCAGGACCAGAGGGAGCTGATGCACCACCACACTCTCAACAACCTTCGCAAGAAAGCGAAGGTTGGAGACTGGACAAAAGTTATTCAACACAGCTGGGTCCAAGGCAGGCTTCTTGAGGAGGGGTCTCACCACCGCCTCCTTCAAGACGGTGGGGAAATTACCCTCACTCAAAGAAGCAGATATAACTGCCTGGAACCAGCCTCGTGTCCTCTCCCTAGCTGCATAAACCACCCAGGAAGGGCACGGATCCAATAAACATGTGGTGGAGCTCAACCTCCCCATAATCCTGTCCACTTCATCAGGGGTCACAGAATCAAACTCCTCCCAGATAACATTGACAAGACCGCCCATGTCCTGATCGTCAGACTCTGCCCAGCTGGAGTCCAAACCGGTCCGAATCCGAGCGATTTTATCCGACAGATGTTGACCAAACTCCTCGGCTCGACCCTGCAAGGGATCCTCCCTCACCTCCTGATTAAGGAGGGAGCGAGTCACCCTGAACTGGGCCATGCAAGTGGCATGCAAGCATGTGTGTGAACATGTGAAGCTCCATTTGTGTGAGCTTCGTGCACTTGCTTCATGCAAATGGATCTGTGTGCGCTCACCCATTGCTTGTGCAAAACTACACCCCCTCTCCCCCACTGCTGGTGCTGTTACCAGTCCAGAAATCTGAAAAGATTGGGGACCATCATTTTAAAAGATTTTTGTAGAGCTCAGTACTAACTTTTTTACATCCGATAATATATACTGTATAAAGAGCAGGAAGTATGAAAAATATTAGTACAAAGTTCAAATACTGAATTTATGCTTGTGATCTTCAGATGCAGATGAATGTGAGCCTTGCCAAGAAGAACAGTATCCTAACACAAGTCAGCAAAAATGCATTCCCAAAGTAATGACTTACCTGTCCTATGAAGATGGCCTCGGAACAGCTCTGACATCTTTGGCACTTTTTCTTTCTCTCACCACATTTACTGTGATGGCGATCTTCAGGTTACACTCGAACACTCCCATTGTGAAAGCCAACAATTGGAACATCACATGTATTCTGCTTACCTTTCTGCTGCTATGTTTTCTCTGTTCCCTCTTCTTCATAGGAAGGCCTAGCAAGGGAACCTGCCTTTTAAGGCAGGCTGTGTTTGGTATCACGTTCTCTGTTGCTGTTTCCTGTGTATTGGCCAAAACGATCACTGTGGTTGTGGCTTTTGTGGCTACAAAACCAGGGAACAAGATGAGAAAATGGATGGGAAAGAGACTAGCAATCTTGGTCATTGTGCCTTGTTCTTTAATTCAGATTGCCATCTGTGCTGTTTGGTTGGTGACCAAGCCCCCTTTTCCAGAATTAGAGAAGCATTCCCAAGTGGGTGAGATCTTAGTGCAATGCAATGAAGGCTCAGAGATGATGTTTTACATTGTGTTAGGCTACATGGGTCTTCTGGCCATTGTCAGCTTCACAGTGGCTTTCTTTGCCAGGAAACTGCCTGACAGTTTCAATGAAGCCAAGTTCATCACTTTCAGCATGTTGGTGTTTTGCAGTGTTTGGATTTCCTTCATCCCCACTTACATGAGCACCAAGGGCAAATTTATGGTAGCTGTGGAGATTTTCTCTATATTAGCCTCAGCTTTTGGTTTATTGAGTTGTATTTTCCTTCCCAAGTGCTACATCATTATATTGCACCCTGAGTTAAATAAGAAGGAACAAATGGTAAGAAAAAAAGAATGATTAATATTGTATGAGAAGGAGTTACAAGCAGCAGTTGAAACATAGAATTAGCTGGTTACCAGTGTGAAACATTGAAAACAACTCTCCCTGAAAAATTCCAAGAAGACATCACCTCATGTATTAGTTGCAAAGTTCATAATTGTTGAATGTCAGTTGTGTGGTTTTGCTAAGTAAAAAAATTCTTGAAAATTTAAATTTTTTTTCTCTTTATATAAAGAGAACAAAGAAACAATGAGAAAGTAAAAGTTGCCGAAAGAAAGTAACAGCATTAAAAAGAATTTAAAAAAATTAGAATTTGTTTCCAATTTCATTGCACAATAAAGATTTTGCTGATCCACTTTTAGCTGCAACCTATTGACTTTTGGCTGTCAACCATGAAAGTAACTGATGTTTTAATCTAGTGTACTTTTTAATAAAAATCTTGTTTTCTACAATTTATTCTTATATACATTTTAGGTCCAGTAATTTTCATTTGTGTTATAGGATGATTTATATAGCTCATGCACGTCCAGGTATACACTCAGAGCATATTGCTTACAATTTGTGGAAATGGTACAGTTTTTGCATACCTAGGCATGTTTAGGCTGCCAGAAAGTCTGTAAAAGCAGCACACATATACAGATGCTACTCATTTTGATGATATCAGAAGCCATGTATTTTGATGTGATTTTTTAAAGGCCTAGCATTGTATATGTACATATAATTTACACAACTAGTAAACCTGTTGCAGACTTGGTATAGGACAATTGGTGACAGTAGAAATGTTGTGAAAGATGTCCTGTTGATCTTAGAGCCTAGCACAGAGGAACTCAATGCCTTTTGATGTCCCAGTGATATGGTGAGAACAGAATGATGATGTGACAGATTGTTACTTCTAACTGACAGGTGTCGCTGGTTTCTCTGCAAAAAATAGAAAATCAGTTAGATAGCCCAATCGGTTTCAGCCATGTCACCACTGCTACAATCTGCCAGTTCTGAAGCCACCTGAGAAATGGAGTTTAAATGAAAAAGATGAAGATGCTGCAATTTATCAAATAGGCATGGACAGTGACAATGATCCATATTTTCAACTGTGTATGTATGGTGAGCCTCATCTTATAATAGTCAGAATTAGACAACCAGGTCAGAGACTTGGGTTTTTCAAAATCAAAATCAAAATATTTCAAGATTGTAAGGATGGTGTTGGCTATTACAGTTGGGGTGGCCAATCTAACGCAGGTAGCCCCAATTTTGTCAAGAAAACATGTTCCTCTTCCATAATATTTTGGTGTAGTGTATGCGACTAAAGCATACACAGGATGTCAGCACAGCAGGGGTCTGGATAGCTATAACTGCTTTTGGCGGGAAAGCCTGTTTGCGAACAAAAGCCTGACAGCCCGAGGCATGGTCAGCTCTGGCGGGAAGCCAGGGTTTAAATCTATTGGTCACCTGCACTGGTGGGAAGCCCAGGTTTGAATCCATTGGATGGCATTCACCTGGGCAGGTATAAAGAACGCCAGGTAACCCCTTTTCCTCAGCCTTGTTCCTGACCCAATAAAGAAGTTACTACCCAGCTGAGTGTCCGTCTCTGTGTGCGACCACGCAACTTAACACTGGCGACGAGGATGGGATCCTGCCCTGGACTTCGCTAGCCGCGGACGAGACCCCATTGGCAGCACCAAATCAGGATGCAGGACGACCCGAGACAGCGGAATGGCACAGCTGGGTCAGTATCCCCTTTTTAAGAGTAATCACCCCAAAGAGTGGGAAGCCTTCATGGGGCAGCTCGAGTGCTACCTACGGGCGAACGGGGTTAAGGATGACCGACAGAGAGCGGCAGCGCTGCTCTGCCGCTGCGGGATGAAGACATACCAGCTGGCGGTCGGACTCTGCTCACCCGATGACGTCAACACCATCGGGTACAACGAACTGCTGGTGAAGCTGACCGAACACGTCAGACCAGAAACGTCCGAGATCGCCTGGAGGTATCGTTTCAAAAAACAGGACCAATGACTGGGTGAGTCCACTAAACAATACATGGCCGCTCTGAGGCTGGTAGCCCACCTCTGCAATTTTGAGAATCTAGAAATCAGGCTATGGGACCGTATCATCTGTGAGTTGCGGGATCGGAAGCTGTGGCAGAAGATGTTCGCAAAACAGAAGCTGACCCTGAGGGACGTTCAAGAGGAGTTCCTAGCCTGGGATGTGGCCGAGGAGTCCGACCCAAGGGAGAGCGGGGCCATCCATCAGATGAGCGGCTGCAGCGGAACAGAAGAGCCAGCCTTTGAAGTGGACACTATCAACCAAACCCCTTGTCCCTTCACCACCACCCGAGGAAACGTGAGGGAGCCAAGACCGGCCGCGGCAGACCTCAAGTACCAGGAGTGCAGGTGCGGGGCAAATGACCCCCAGTCTACCCAATCCTCCGGTCACAGCGTGAACCGGCCCTGTTCTACCCAGCATTGTGGCTGCAGACCCCGGTCTACCCAGCACGGTGCCTGCGGACAAACCCGGTCTACCCCGTGTTCCGGCTGCAGCACAAATGGTTCCCGATCTACCCGCTGCGCGAGCTGCAAAAAACAGCACCCCCAGTCTACCTGCCATTTCAAAATGGTGAAGTGTCGGGCGTGTGGAAAGACCGGACATATCGTGTCGGTCTGCAGGAGCAAAGAACGGGACAACCTGCATGAGGTGGAAGCGGAGTTCCAGTCTGCCACAGGTACCGGGGAGAGGTTGCAGTGGCAGACAGTCAGCCACATGGAGGGATGGGCGGCTGTTTGTTCATCAGGGGGCCCTCAGACACTCACTCCAAAAATAAAATTAAGGGTGAAACTAAAAGGGATCCCCTGCACAATGGAACTGGACTCGGGGTCAGCCGTGTCGATCATCTCCGCAAGAACGTTTAACGAGATTTGCGAGCAAAGTGGCCAGCGGGTTCCCTTGAGGTAATCCAGACTGACCCTCTCTGACTTTCAAAATATGCCGATAAACATTCAGGGGGAGGCGTTGCTGGCGGTCCAGTATGGGGGGTTCTCAGGAAAATTAAGTGTATTGGTCGTGGAAGGGCAACGAACCAGCCTCGTGGGGTTAGGGTGGTTCACAGCGCTGGTCATCGGAGTCACTGGAATTCACCAGATGCGGAGCCACCATTCATTGGAATCTGTCTGCAAGGATTTTGCAGATGTGTTTGATGAGTGGTTAGGAAGGTATACAGGTCCCCCAATTTCATTTAAATTAAATCCCCAGGTCCAGCCCATCACAAGGAAGGCTAGGAGAGTTCTGTTTGCATTAAAGCACAAAATAGAGCTGGAACTGGACAAGCTGGTAGATCAGGGGGTGTTAATTCGAGTCGATGGCGCGGAATGGGAGACCCCCATCATGACGCCACTCAAGGCAAACTGTGATTTCTATATTTGCGCCGACTATAAGGGGACAATCAACCAAGCCCTGAGCACACATTCCTATCTGGTCCCCGCCATTAGCAGCATCCTCACGTCCCTGCAAGGCGGATCGGTGTTTGCCAAGCTGGATCTTGCCCAAGCTTATCAGCAACTACCGGTTGACCCGGAGGCTGCTAGAGCACAAACGATAGTCACACACAAGGGGGTGTTCCGGGTAGACCGGCTGCAGTTCAGGGTAAGCGTAGCTCCTGGGATTTTTCAAGAGGTTATGGAAAAGACTCTCAAGGGGATACATGGGGTTCGATGACGTCCTAATTGCAGGTAGCTCCGAGGACGTTTTGGCAGACCGTCTGAAAGCTGTGTTAGAAAGGTTTAGGGCTGCAGGACTGAAACTCAAGAGGGACAAGTGCAAGATTGGGGTGAATGAAACAGAGTTCCATCAGCATCAAAAGTCAGGGCAATCAAAGAAGCCCCAATTCCACAGAATAAATCAGAGTTGCAGGCTTTCCTGGGCCTGCTTAACTTTTACCACACCTTTCTGCCCCACAAAGCAACCATAGCGGAGCCTTTACAAAGGCTGCTTGACAAGCAATCACCCTGGGTCTGGTCCACCACACACACGAATGCATTTAACACTCTGGCAGTGGTTGCAGGGGTCAAGAATTTCCATGATTACCTGTATGGTAGGGACTTCCTAATTTACACAGACCATAAGCCACTGTTAGGATTGTTCACAAATGAAAAACAGACACCACAAATCCTGTCACCCAGGATGTTGCGTTGGTCCATTTTCCTGTCAGCATATGCATGCAAATTGGTACACAGGCCAGGCAAAGAGATGGGGCACACAGATGGCCTCAGTAGACTCCCCCTAATGGACACTGAGCCTGACCCCACGCCTGCTCCCCAAATACTGGCAATACAGGAGCTGCCTGAATGCCCCCTCAATGCTAAGGACGTGGCCACAGAGACCCCCAAGGACAAAATCCTGAGCAGGGTGCAATTGTGGGTGAGCAGTGGGTGGCAGGACAAATCACCAGGGCAAGAATTCATTGCATACTTTTCCAGAAGACATGAACTATCAACACACAAGGGGTGTCTGTTGTGGGGAAGCAGAGTCGTTAAAACCATCTGGATTATTTTGGGCAAGTTGCTGTCTATCAGCCTGTCACCTCACATGGTTGCTGTTGTAGGGAAAATAGGAGGATGAAGGTATGTTGTATATGTTTCCCCCTTGAGTTGTTTATGATAAAAGTTATAAATATATGGTACAAATAAATGAATGTCACCTAACTCAAACAAAGTGACTTTGGGTGGTATACAGTACAGAGTTTATGCTGAGATCATTTCCTTTGTCAACAGGGATTTGATGCCCTACAACTGCCATAATGATAGTGATTAATGGAAGAAAATTGTGAAAGGTAGAATATCAATGACTGCAAAGCCACTTGAGCTCTGACAAGTTGTTCTTACTGCATAAAAACCCTGCCAAAAGGTTGGCTTTTTTTACATCACTCTTTGATTTGCACTTGACCACAGCACAATTATTCACTTTTATTGCCTGAATTTTTGATCAAGGTGCTGGGTGCTTCTTGATCATGGTGGTAAGATTGGGATGGGGCTTTTCTCAAGAGCTCCTGGCTCTTTTTCTAATCTTCCTGCTTGTAAAGCTCAATCATTCCTTCAGAAAAAAATGCAACCTAAAAGATCCTTATCTGGGAAAAGTTTCCACCCATCCTTCAGATCCTTCAGATGAAATTATAATTGGAGAATTTGTATCCATGACACTTGCTAATTATATGGAAAAGAAGTTTAGGGAACATCCAATGTCTTCACCAGTACAAATTTAGTAAGTAATTCTTCATTTTTATCTAAGGTGTCTCTTCTTTCCTCAAAAGATCTTCAGTGCTTTTTCATTCTTGGAAGATTCTGTTTGGGTCTGATGGTCATTCTTACTTCCCCCCCCTAAGTGACTATTTCTAAGTAATGACAGATCTCTTATTCTGTTTTATAATTTTCCCCATGTTTTGACATTTTATATGCCAAGCACACTTATACCAGAGATTGAGTTCGTGGGTAGGTTTCAGCTATTAATTTTTGACTGAAAACATATAAATAGCCAACTGAACTGTGTTTGCAGATGGATTTGCTAAGAGCCCTAATAGTTCTCTCTGTACAGTTTAGATCCCCTGGTAGACAATAGGGAATAAATAATAAGATTTAAAAAATATTAATTCTAAGATAATGTTTCATTTGTAGGGTACTGTACCTTGGGCAAGTTGAATGAGAGTAATTAGGAATTCTTACATCCCTAATTCCTTTCAAGAATTCTCATTAGAAACCCTGACAAAGTATGTCTATGCCAATATTATATTTAATAATGTACTTTGGATGAGTAAAGAGAGAATCAATTTTGTATATCCAAAGTATAGATCCAAAATGTTGTATATCCTTATATACCTTACTAGGAAGATTAGATCCTCTCTGTCCCTCTGTCTGTCTCCCCCATCTCTCTGATTTAAGAGAATAGTTTCTTTATGACATCTGTAACTTGTATGAATCACACCATTAAGATATATAATAAAGTACAAAAGAAAAGAGTATTAATTTTAAAAAAGAAACTTAAAATATATAGACAGATATATAGTATGTGCATTAATGACAGAAGGAAGAAACTTATTCACTTTGCTTTAAGGGAATATCTGAACCATTTATTTCAGAAAGAATTTCCCATCATATAGAGAACAATATTTAGTCAAGCTCTATGGGCAAGCAAAGATCTAAGCTGTAAGTCACTTAATTATTAGCCCTGAAGATCTAACATTCAAAATTCTCTTGGCAGTCTAATCCCTAAAAACTACCAGCATGTCCTCGCTTTTGTTTTTGCCATTAAAGAAATCAATAAGAATCCTGATCTGTTGCCCAACAACACATTGGGGTCCCAGATTTATGACAATGCTTACAATTCATGGAGAACCACTTGGACCACTTTTGATCTTCTCTTTCTAAGACAAGGGGATCCACTCAATTATTACTGTAACACTGAAGAGGAAGTCATGGCCAACATTGGGGGACTCACCTCTGAAAATTCTATCCACATGGCCAACATCTTAAGTACTTACAAGATTCCTCAGGTAAATATTTGGAAAGAGGTATATAGAAGGAAAAGGAGAATAACTTTTAAGCCTCAGTGGTAAAGGTAAATTCTCCTATTGTTTGAACTGTCATTTTACATCTATGGTGATTTCTTCTTGAGGACGTGGCTTGCTGCATGCTTGAAATGTAAACAAGAGAAATCAAATTTCTTTCACATCCATTTCACGAGTTTGAAATTAAATACACTGATTGATTGATTGATTGTTTGCTATGTGCCTTCAAGTTGATGTTGATTCTTAGTGACCACATAAATATGAAAGCTACTTAACTGGTATTTCTCATCTTCAAAAGGACCACTGATGGGCAATGTGAGTCCATCCACCCATCAAACAATAAACTAAAGTGGATTTTTAAAAATGTCCAGTAAATTTGTATCTAATATTAGCAGCCATTTAAAAAGGGTGTATACAAAATTGAATGCTTTTTTGTGATTTAAATTTTCCCCCCAGGTTAGTTATGGCTCCTCTGACCCCATGTTAAGAGGCAAAATTGGTTTTCCTTCTTTCTACCATATGATTCCCAATGAAGCTTTGCAATACATGGGGATAGTTCAACTTTTGAAATATTTTGGATGGAACTGGGTTAGTCTAATTGTTTCAGATGATGAAAGTGGTGAAAACTTTCTTCGAACTCTGAGACCCAAGCTTCTACAAAATAATATTTGCATAGCTGGGATACAGATGATCCCAATCATGTCAATGTATTTATTAAGAGAGATACTTGAGAAAAAAATCCTTCAAATTGAATCTGTTATCTCCCAAATTAAAGTCAATGTGTTCCTTGTATATGGAAATGGTCAGTCTCTGGAGGGATTACAGATTGTTTTATGCGCAATTGAAATTGGCCGTAAGAAGCCTCTGGAGAAGGTGTGGATCACAACATGTGAATGGGATTTCACTGCTCAGAACTCTGCCAGAAAATTTAGCAAAAAATCCTTCAATGGAACCCTATCATTCTCACTCCACACCAAGGTTGTGCCAGGATTTCAGAATTTTCTTGAGAAAATAAATCCTCTGAAGTCTACATTTTATTTCCTGTCTCAATTCTGGACATCAACATTCTTCTGCTCAATCAATGGTGCTACATATAATGGACAGAAAGTGAAGAATTGCACTGGGGAAGAGAAGCTGGATAGCCTTCCTGATTTTATCTTTGAGATGGGGATGTCAGGTTGGAGTTATAGCATCTACAATGCTGTTTATCTTGTGGCACATTCTCTCCATGCTTTGTATTCCTGGAGGAACAAACAGAGGGGAAGCAGAAATCAAGGCCAATGGAATCTCCAAAAAGTTCCTCCCTGGCAGGTACTCACAAGTAAATTGGTCAATTCATATAATAAAATAAAAGCATACAGGTGAAACTTGAAAAATTAGAATATCGTGCAAAAGTTCATTTATTTCAGTAATGCAACTTAAAAGGGGAAACTAATATATGAGATAGACTCATTACATGCAAAGCAAGATAGTTCAAGACGTGATTTGTCATAATTGTGATGATTATGGCTTACAGCTCATGAAAACCCCAAATCCAAAATCTCAGTAAATTAGAATATTGTGAAAAGGTGCAATATTCTAGGCTCAAAGTGTCCCACTCTAATCAGCTAATTAAGCCATAACACCTGCAAAGGGTCCCTGAGCCTTTAAATGGTGTCTCAGTCTGGTTCAGTAGGATCACAATCATGGGGAAGACTGCTGACCTTACAGTTGTGCAGAAAACCATCATTGACACCCTCCATAAGGAGGGAAAGTCTCAAAAGGTAATTGCAAAAGAAGTTGGATGTTTCCAAAGTGCTGTATCAAAGCACATTAATAGAAAGTTATGTGGAAAGGAAAAGTGTGGAAGAAAAAGGTGCACAAGCAGCAGGGATGACCGTAGGCTGGAGAGGATTGTCAGGAAAAGGCCATTCAAAAGTGTTGGGGACTTTCACAAGGAGTGGACTAAGACTGGAGTCAGTGCATCAAGAGCCACCACACACAGATGGATCCTGGACATGGGCTTCAAATGTTGTATTCCTCTTGTCAAGCCGCTCCTGAACAACAAACAACGTCAGAAGCTCCTTACCTGGGCTAAAGAAAAATAGACCTGGTCTGTTGCTCAGTTGTCCAAAGTCCTCTTTTCTGATCAGAGAAACCTTTGCATCTCAACTGGAAACGAAGAACCCAGAGTCTGGAGGAAGAATGGAGAGGCACACACTGCAAGATGCTTTTTTTATTTTTTACAAAATTTTTAATAATAACCCCCCCTCCCCATCAACCCTTTCCCCTTCCCTCCCCCCCTGGACTTCCCAAAGCAGAATACATGGTATTACATATAGCAATCTTATGCAAACATATGCTAAATATCTATTACAACATTAACAAACCTTCCACCCTTTAACTCCCTTTTAAAAAACTAAAGTAATTATAATAACACTTCTATAATTGTAAAAATTATTCATATGCTGTTTGAAACTTTTTAGTCCCATATTTGTTCTGAATATAATCAATCCATCTTTTCCATTCCAAAAAATATTTTTCTTGTTATTGTTCTTTCAAATATGCTGAAACTTTTGCCATTTCAGCTACGTCCATTACTTTAAGTATCCATTGTTCTATTGTAGGTAAATCTTCTTTCTTCCAATGTTGCACCACCAAAAGTCTGGCTGCCGTTATTAAGTGTAACATTAATTTAGTTTCTATAACAGTACAATCTGAAATAATCCCCAATAAGAATAGCTGCGGAGTAAATCTTATTTTTTTCTTAAAAACTTTCTGGAAAATCCACCATATTTTTATCCAAAAGGCTTTAACATTTTTACATGTCCACCATATATGATAATAAGTTGCCTCTTCACTACCACATCTCCAACACTTAGGTGGTTGATTTGGATACGTACATGCTAGCTTGTCTTTTCCTGTGTCCAAAACTCCATTCCAATCTCCCATTAAAAATACAATATTTATAATCCCATTGGGTTATTCTATCATGTAAAATTTTTCTTGATGTTGATTTGGTGCGTATATTCCAACCAAAAGTATTATCTTTCCTTCTGTTATAAGTTCAATTGCAATATATCGTCCTCGTGCATCTGCCTCAATTAATTTAGCAGTTAAATCTTTAAGTATATAACTACTCCATTCTTCTTATCCGGGGCAGATGCAACAAAATGTATTCCCAATCTAGAGCTTGTCAAATACTTTTGGTCTACTACTCTTATATGTGTCTCTTGCAAACAAATAACATCATTTTTTTATTGTTTCAAATAATGAAATATTTTTTTCCTCTTTTGTGGTGAATTTAAGCCATTAACATTCCAAGTTAGAAACTTGGTCGCCATCTTTCACGACTAGAAGCTTTTGGAACAATTCCTGCAGATTCATATGAACCTGTTGCTTTGGTCTTGCCCCTCCCACTGCTTCCGTTTTAGTAACTTTTTGAGTTTTAATTTGATCTTGCTGTTTCTGCTGTTCTTGCGCTTTTCATGTGGCTGCTGCTCGCATCATTCTTTGGCCTCTAGGTTCCTCTATTGATTTCAAAGGCTGGTCCATATCCACAACTAATTGTAGTTCTTCTTCAACCAACAAATTCGAACCTTCCACATAAATCGGTTTCTCTTCCATTTGAGCCTGTTTTTTCTCTCCTTCACTTCTTTTTTTTTTCAGGAAATAGTGGCAAATCTGCTTTCAGCACATTAAAATAAAATTATTTTGCTTTCCCTATTGTATTAAGAGGATATCTAGTACCTACGTAGTTGACCACTGTTCCAACCGGTATATCCCATCTGAACTGATGCTGCCTTTTTTTCAATTCATTTACCAGAAAAGCAAACTCTTTCCTTTTTCTTAAAATTTTTGGAGGAATTTCTTTCAATATCAAAACCTCTTGATTTTCTACTTTTGGAACCTTTTGTTATAAAAAGCTTGAATAATTTCATTTCGAATCACCCTCTTTGAAAAGTAAATCAGCACATCTCTTGGTAAATTCCTCTGCTTTGCAATCCAGGAGTTGACTCTAAAAACCTTTTCAATTTCCCGTATGAAATCCTCAAGTTGCCAACCCATTATTGGAACAAAGGCCTTTGCCAGTATCTCTTTCAGGTTTTCCTGTTTGTTCTCCTTCACTCCACTAATTCTTAAAGCAAATTGCATTTCTCTATATTGTAGCATGACTGTTTCATCTTCCATTAATTCATCAATTCAATTCATTAAAACCAAAATAATTTAGAAAACCAGAATAGAACTAAAAGAAAAGCATACATGATGTAACAACAGAGATAAAATAGTAAAGACAACCAGCTTTTGAAACTGCAAAGAAAAGCAAGTGAATGTTTTTAGAAGAATGTTGAGAGAATGAAGATATCTTATACAAATATTTAAAGTGAATTAGAAGTTGAGAGTCCAGATGCACCAATGAGATACTGATTTAAAATTGATGCTAAATTTAACGCCTTGGGGAAAAAGAATAAATTTAATCCATTCTGGGATGGCTCCTTCTCAGATATTAAATCTCACTATCAGAAGAGGAATAAACAGTAAGGAATCACCACTTCTCCCAAATGAGTAAAAAGGCCTAAATTGTTTGTAGCTGGAGTGCTCCAGAATAGGTGTAGTAAGTTAGTTAGGATTTAGGTAGAAAGAAAAAAGAGATAAATTGTCTATAGCCTAATGTTTTTGAAAGAAATTTTTTATCCACGTCATTAAAAAATGGGAGAAATGAGTCTCTGGAAAATGAATTTGACTGCCAGACTTGTAGTTTCTCAGGTAAAAGGAAAAAATCCTTTCTGTCATCTTACATAGTTTAGAGACAATGGAATGAGTCCCTGGTTGCAGATTCAGATGAAAAATATTGCTGTTATGGTTAACCATCCATGTTCTGGTTGGATAAAAACTTTTCAATTCTTGATGTACTTCAATTTAAATGTCATATCACTGATGTTCCAAGTGACCGTTACTTTTTGTTAGATCAGTAACCTATTTCTCCTTCCCTCTAGCTTAATTCATTTTTGAGACAAATCCACTTTAACAATAACGTTGGAGATGAAATATTTCTCGATGAACATAGGGACTTAGCAACAGGCTATGACCTCATCAATTTGGTGACATTTCCCAATGACTCTTTCCAGAGAGTCCAAGTTGGAAGAATCGATCCCAGTTTTCAACTTGGAAAAGGATTCATCATTAATGCAAGTGCCATTATGTGGAATCCCACATTTCATCAGGTTGGAACTATTATATTTTCTTCAGCTTAATATCAGTATCATTTGAGTGGTATTTAACACACACAATCTGGAGAATGACAAGGAAATTTTGTTGAGAGAGCTGAATTTAGAAAATATATTGGGGGGAAAAAGAAAAATGTGGTGAGGATAGCCGAAAAGATCATTGGCAGTTCCCTTTCCTCCATCCAGGACATACCACAGAAGGGTTGCTTAAGCAGGGTCCGTAAGATTATCTGGGACAATACACATCCTCTTCACAACCTTTTTTCCTTTTTACCTTCAGAACATCCATATTCAGCTATAGTTTGATTCCATACAGCATTAACTTTGTGAACTCTCAAGCTTCTTCCTTCTGTTCTATATTCAAGATGGACAGTATTTATTATTTTTGTTAAGTATATGTAGGGGTGTGAGTCTATACATATGTGTATATAGTATGGTTAGGTGTGTGTCATGTATGTGTTCCACTTTGAGAGCAGGCAATTATATTTCATTTTTGATGTGTAACGTTGTGCCCACAGTAAAAAAAATGACAATAAAGGTTATCTTATCTTAAAATGCAGAAAGAGTTACCAACATGAGACAGTTGTGATATTATGAATCTTTCTAAGATATTAATAACCTGTTTCATAATTTCTAAAATCTATCTGTTCCAAATGTACATAATTTAGAATTACATACCGAGGAGGAGAAAACTATTTCTTGTTCTACAGACTCTTTTTTTCTGGACAATCTTAACAGATGGTGCCAAAATCTACCTGTGTTGAGAGCTGCCATCCCGGACAGAGCAAACTAATTCAGCAGGGGAAACAAATCTGTTGTTATGATTGCATTCAGTGTCCTTCAGGGAGGATCTCAACACAAATGGGTAAACATCTATCTAGGAAAACATCCAGAAATTTTCTAGTTTGTGCTTGTGGAATATCTTTCTCCCTTCCATACATCTAATGACTTTATTATGATTTATGTTCTTCAGTAGTGTATTCAAAGGCTATTTTTGTATTGATTTGTGCTTTTAAATCAGGGGCCCCACCCCCCAAATTGTGGCCCATTGAGAACTGGGCCATGCAAGTGGTGTGCAAGCATGTGTGTGAACATGTGATGCTCTATTTGTGCGAGCTTCGTGCATCTGCTTCATGCAAATGGAGCTGTGTGCGCTCACCCATTACTTGTGCAAAACTATTCCCCCTCCCCCCCCCACTGCTGGTGCTGTTACCAGTCCAGAAATCTGAAAAGATTGGGGACTATCATTTTAAAAGATTTTTGTAGAGCTCAGTACTTACTTTTTTACATCAGATAATATATAATATATAGCCGATCCGAATCCGACCGATTGCGACTAAGAACCCACATTAGGTCTTATCTCGCAGCGATAAGGGTGGCGAGGTCTAATTACTTCTCCGCCCTTATCGCGTCAACAGATAACCGCCCGGCCACCCTGTTTAGGGTGACCCGCTCCCTCCTTAATCAGGAGGTGAGGGAGGAACCCTTGCAGGGTTGGGCCGAGGAGTTTGGTCAATATCTGTCGGATAAAATCGCTCGGATTCGGACCGGTCTGGACTCCAGCTGGGCGGAGTCTGACGATCAGGACATGGGCAGTCTTGTCGATGTTATCTGGGAGGAGTTTGATTCTGTGACCCCTGAGGAAGTGGACAGGATCATGGGGAGATTGAGCTCCACCACATTTTTATTGGACCCGTGCCCTTCCTGGCTGGTGTATGCAGCTCAGGAGGGGACACGAGACTGGTTCCAGGCGGTCATATCTGCCTCTTTGTGTGAGGGTAGTTTCCCTGCCGTCTTGAAGTAGGCGGTGGTGAGACCTCTCTTCAAGAAGCCTGCCTTGGACCCAGCTGTGTTAAATAACTTTCGTCCGGTCTCCAACCTTCACTTTCTTGCGAAGGTTGTTGAGAGTGGGGTGGCGCATCAGCTACCGCTGATCCTGGATGAAGCGGATTATCTAGACCCGTGCCAATCGGGTTTCAGGCCCGGGTACAGCATGGAGACAGCATTGGTCGCTCTGGTGAATGATCTCTGGAGGGCCCGGGACAGGGGACATTCCTCTGTCCTAGTCCTATTAGACCTCTCAGTGGCTTTCGATACCATCGACCATGGTATCCTGCTGCGGCGTCTCAGGGGATTGGGAGTGGGAGGCACGGTTTTTCAGTGGTTCTCCTCCTATCTCCTGGGACGCTCGCAGTCGGTGTTGGCAGGGGGGCAGAGGTCGACCCCGAGGTCTCTCGTTTGTGGAGTTCCTCAGGGGTCAGTCCTCTCGCCTCTCCTGTTCAACATCTACATGAAACCGCTGGGTGAGATCATTCGTGGTTTTGGAGTTGGGTATCATCAGTATGCTGATGATACCCAGCTTTTCATTTCGACCCCAAACCACCCCAGTGATGCCCTCGACGTGATGTCCCGTTGCCTGGAGGTGGTTCGGGTCTGGATGGGGAGGAACAGACTTCAACTCAACCCCGACAAGACTGAGTGGCTGTGCATACCAGCATCCCGGGATATTCAGAATATTCCACTTCTTCCCACTTCTTTACGCCCCGTAGATAGGGCTTGCAACTTGGGAGTCCTCCTAGATTCGCGGCTTACTTTGGAAGATCATATAGTGGCTGTGACTAGGGGGGCTTTCGCCCAGGTTCGCCTGGTGCGCCAGTTGCGGCCCTAGCTAGATCGGGATGCCCTGTGTACAGTCACTCATGCGCTCGTGACCTCTCGTCTGGACTACTGCAACGCTCTCTATATGGGGCTTCCCTTGAAGACCACTCGGAGGCTCCAGCTGGTACAGAATGCAGCCGTGAGAGTTGTCTTGGGAGTCTCCCGGTACTCCCATGTTACACCTTTGCTCCACAAGCTGCATTGGCTGCCAGTTGTCTTCCGGGTGAGGTTCAAGGTTTTGGTAATGGTTTTTAAAGCCCTACATGGCATGGGTCCGGAGTACCTCGGGGCTCACCTGCTGCCGGCGTCAACTTCCCTCCGCCCTGTGCGTTCCCACAGAGAGGGCCTCCTCAGGGTGCCACCGGTCAGAGAATGTCGGCTGGTGGCCCCCAGGGGGAGGGCCTTCTCTGTGGGCGCCCCGGCTTTATGGAATCAGCTGCCGGTTGAGCTCCTGATGGCACCTGACTTTCGCTCCTTCCGACACAACTTGAAGACCTACCTATTTGAACAAGCCAGCCTGGCCTGATGGAGGATGCGTTGGGGTTTTTTATTGGGGATCTTTTACATTTTTCTACTGTTTTTAGTGCGGGCTCATATTTAATTCTCTTTTTAATTTTTGTATTTTGTATTTTTATATATGCCCTGTTCACTGCCCTGAGTCCTTCGGGAGAAGGGCGGTATACAAATATAAATTTATTATTATTTTATTATTATTATTATAAAGATCAGGAAGTATGAAAAATATTAGTACAAAGTTCAAATACTGAATTTATGCTTGTGATCTTCAGATGCAGATGAATGTGAGTCTTGCCAAGAAGAACAGTATCCTAACACAAGTCAGCAAGAATGCATTCCCAAAGTAATGACTTACCTGTCCTATAAAGATGGCCTGGGGACAGCTCTGACATCTTTGGCACTTTTTCTTTCTCTGACCACAGTTATTGTGATGGTGATCTTCAGGTCACACTCGAACACTCCCATTGTGAAAGCCAACAATTGGAGCATCACATGTATCCTGCTTACCTTTCTGCTGCTATGTTTTCTCTGCTCCCTCTTCTTCATAGGAAGGCCTAGCAAGGGAACCTGCCTTTTAAGGCAGGCTGTGTTTGGGATCACCTTCTCTGTTGCTGTTTCCTGTGTCCTGGCCAAAACGATCACTGTGGTTCTGGCTTTTGTGGCTACAAAACCAGGGAACAAGATGAGGAAATGGATGGGAAAGAGGCTAGCAATCTTGGTCATTGTGCCTTGTTCTTTGATTCAGATTGCCATCTGTGCTGTTTGGTTGGTGACCAAGCCCCCCTTTCCAGAATTAGAGAAGCATTCCCAAGTGGGTGAGATCTTAGTGCAATGCAATGAAGGCTCAGAGATGATGTTTTACATTGTGTTGGGCTACATGGGTCTTCTGGCCATTGTGAGCTTCACAGTGGCTTTCTTTGCCAGGAAACTGCCTGACAGTTTCAATGAAGCCAAATTCATCACTTTCAGCATGTTGGTGTTTTGCAGTGTTTGGATTTCCTTCATCCCCACTTACATGAGCACCAAGGGCAAATTTATGGTAGCTGTGGAGATTTTCTCTATATTAGCCTCTGCTTTTGGTTTATTGAGTTGTATTTTCCTTCCCAAGTGCTACATCATTATATTCCACCCTGAATTAAATAAGAAGGAAGAAATGGTAAGAAAAAAGGAATGATTAATATTGCATGAGAAGGAACATAGAATTAGCTAGTTACCAGTGTGAAACCGTGAAAACAACTCTCCCTGAAAAATCCAAGAAGACATCACCTCATGTATCAGTTTCAAAGTTCATAATTGTTGAATGTTAGTTGTGTGGTTTTGCTAAGTAAAATACTGTTGAAAATTTAAATATTTTTCTCTTTATATAAAGAACAAAGAAACAATGAGCGAGAAGGAGAAAAGCTGTAGAAAGAAACTAACAACGCATTAAAAGGAATTTAGAAAATTAGAATTTGTTTCCAATGTCACTGTACAACAAAGATTTTGCTCATCACTTTTAGCTGTAACCTATAGACCTTTGGCTGTCAATTATGAAAGTAACCTATGTTTTCATCTAGCATACTTTTTAATAAAAATGTTATTTTCTACAATTTATTCTTATATACATTTTAGGTCCAGTAATTTTCATTTGTGTTATAGGATGATTTATATAGCTCATGCACGTCCAGGTATACACTCAGAGCATATTGCTTACTATTTGTGGAAATGGTACAGGTTTTGCATACCTAGGCATGTTTAGGCTGCCAGAAAGTCTGTAAAAGCAGCACACATATACAGATGCTACTCATTTTGATGATATCAGAAGCCATGTATTTTGATGTGATTGTTTCAAGGCCTACCATTGTATATGTACATATAATTTATACAACTAGTAAACCTCTTCAAGACTTGGTATAGGACAATTGGTGACAGTAGAAATGTCTCCCGAATGTTGAAACAGCCATGACACATACTGCTACATTTGTGTGAGTACATGATTAAGCCTCAAAAATGTGCCATGACTGGATTTGTTAAGAAATGGTAGGAACTGTTCTTTGGTTGTAAGACTAGTGATCAGGACAAGGCCTGGACTCCTCATATTTGTTGTGAAAGATGTCCTGTTGTTCTTAGAGCCTAGCACAGAGGAACTCAATGCCTTTTGATGTCCCAGTGATATGGTGAGAACAGAATGATGATGTGACAGATTGTTACTTCTGATGGACGGGTGTTGCTGGTTTCTCTGCTAAAAATACAAAATCAGTTAGATAGCCCAATCGGTTTCAGCCATGTCACCACTGCTACAATCTGCCAGTTCTGAAGCCACCTGAGAAATGTAGTTTAAATGAAAAAGATGAAGATGCTGCAATGTATCAAATAGGTATGGACAGTGATGATGATCCATATTTTCAACTGTGCAATGCAATGAAGGCTCAGAGATGAACCTCATCTTGTAATAGTCAGAATTAGACAAACAGGTCAGAGATTATGGTTTGTCAAAATCAAAATTAATTTTTTTTCAAGATTGTAAGAATGGTGTTGGCTATTACAGGTGGGGTGGCCAATCTAATTCAGATAGCCCCAATTTTGTCAAGAAAATATGTTCCTCTTCCATAATATCTTTGAAACACATGCAATCTATAGAGGCAGAGTTAAAATTAACTCTTGGGTCCCCTGTTCAAAAATATCCTTCAGTCTGTTGAATGTAAAATATTTCGTTCCATTCTCTTTTAATAAGTCAAATGTAAGTATTATTGTCCTTTAATTGTAATCTTCAGTTCCTTCTTGTTCGCTCTAATGTCCAACCTTCAAATTCTCAACCTATCATTTTTTTTACAATTCAAAACAAAAATATTTTTCTAATTGGAATGGTTCTTATAATTAATTTTAAAATCTTATTTCAAATACAGTACATATGGATCTTTAGTCTGTTTTTAAATTTTCAACAACAGTGCTCTAATCGCCCTTTTGCTTTTTATTCCAAAATAACGTTTACATCCTTAAACTTGTATTTAAAATGTCTTTCACTAATGATTGAAGGAAACTCAGCCAGTGCTACCAAACCTGCTGATCTTAAGATTCCAAATAATTAAAAACCAATTAAGAAGCAGTTTTGAAAGTGATTAAAGTAGTGTCCTTTCTAAGGTGCCACAAGGCTAGAGCAAAATGGCTATCCTTTCATCTGTCAGAGCTCTAAATCCAGCAGAGACTGGTATTTTGCAATCTCCTTGTGAGGAGCAACTGTATAGAGCATCAACATTCTTTTGCTCACTCAGTAATCGCATGGTAGACAAGAAGAAAATGAAAAAATGCAATGGGGAAGAGAAGCTGGAGAGCCTGCGTAGTTCTCTCTTTGAAATGGAGAAGTCTGGTTGGAGTTACAGCATCTACAATGCTGTTTATCTTGTAGCACATTCTCTCCATTCTTTGTATTCCTGGAGGAACAAACAGAGAAGAAGCAAAACAAGGTCAACTTAAAAAGTTGATCCATAGCAGGTACTCAGAAGTAAATTGGTCAAAAATAGTTTTTTTTAAAAGTCAGAACTGCACTAAAACAAAAGCGTCATACATGATACTATAAGACACAAAAGCCTAATTATCCCCTTTAATAAAGAAATGCATTTTTTGTATTTCTGATTTTAAAAATGTAGAAGAATATTAAGGTGTTTGTAAACTGGTATGGCCACATTTTGAATTATAAATTAATTGAGAGAAGTGAGGTTTCTTTAACAAAATACATAAAGTGTTTTAGAAATTAAGAGTCCAGCTGTGCCATTGAAATATTGATTTAAACTGATTCTAAATTTGGGAGAATGGGGAAGAATGGATAATTGAATCCATTCTGAGTCTCTTCCTTCTTAAATTAATTAAAACAGCCTACTGCTTAATTTCACTATCAGGAGAAGATGAAACAGTATTATTTTTTGACTGCAGTATTGCATTGTAACCATATTGAATTCTGCCACCCTGGAAGTTTTTAACAAGAGACTGGACAACCATTTGTTTGAAATGGTATAGGGTTTCCTACTTGAGTAGAGGGTTGTACTAGAAGACCTCCAAGGTCCCTTCCAACCTATTATTATTATATAAAACTTGTATTCATAAAACATGAAACTCAGTCAACTGAACACTCAAATTGACTGGCACTAATGGTTGACACGGGTTAATGCCAGCATCCTAGGTATCAACCAAGTATCTCCTTAAAATGTAAGATGTTCCGAGTAGCACGGTTTTTTGTAGCTGCAGCATTATTTATTATTATTATTATTATTATTATTATTATTATTATTATTATTATTATTATTATTATTATTATTAATGATGCCTGGGACTTTTGGAGAATTTTGAAAGGAGGAGCAATGATTAGATAATTCCACATGGGAATGAATTCCCTATTGCAAGAGTAAGAAACAGCTAGATGAAGGCATCTCTAATATCTGTATGTTCTTTACTCTTTGGGGACTGTTGTTTTTAGGAGAGTGCTTGGAAAATTTTTGACTCAATAGGAGAAATCTGTGAAGCTTAATCTTCTGTAATTGAAATGAGTTTTTTACCTGTGTTATCACAAATTATCACTCATTAAAGCAACTGCAGGTTTAAAAGGCCAGGAAGAGCTATATAGATAAAGGAGGACTTGCTGCTTCATCTAATCTGTTTCTTGAATTTTTAGCAAGGACGGAAATATTTGCAGCATTAGAGAAATACTGTAGTTATTAGCATCATAAGATTGGGGTATCAGGTATCTCTCTAAGATGTTAATACCCTGATTCATAATTCATAATTTCTAAGCTATATCAGTTTCAAACATATGTAATGCAATGTAATTCAGCAGTGAGGGAAGAAGAGAGAGATAATAAAGCAGTTTCTTATTCTATAGACTCTTTTTTTCTGGACAATATTAACAGATGGTGCCAAAATCTACATGTGTTGAGAGTTGCCGTCCTGGGCAGAACAAGCGTCTACAGCAGGGGAAACAAATCTGTTGCTATGATTATATTCAGCATCCTTCAGAGAGGATCTCAACACAAACGGGTAAGTGTAGGAACTCAGATATACCTAGAACAGACATGTCAAACCTGTGATGTCACCTGGCATCGCATGACGTATCAGAGCTTTTTCTCCATTGCCGGCAATGGGGTGGGTGCAGCTTCCGGATGATGCGTCCAGTCCGCGGGTCAGCAGTTTGACCACCCTGACTTAGAAGAACATCCAGAGTTTTTCAATATTCTTCTTGTGGAGATTCTTTCTCCCTTACCTACCACTATTCACTTTATTACAATTTAATAAATGGTATACTCTAATGCTTTTCCAACAGTACTATCAACCATAGATAAAATAATCTACCAAATACAGTAACCAGTAAATAAAATACTTTACCAAAAATTCAACCAACTGGAGATTCCTTCAAGTTCTACAATCTCCTAGAATTTGAAATGGACACCTAACACAACAACCATCATTAAAAAGGCATGACAAAGAATGCTCTTCCTGCATCAACTCAGAAAGTTCAGAATGCTCAAGGAGCTGCTCATACAATTCTACAATTATTGAGTCTGTGATTTGTTCATCTATAACTGTCAGGTTTGGTACAGTAGCCAAATCAGACAGGTATAGACTTCTACAGATAGTTAGGTCTACAGAAAAAAACCCTATTACAATTAGTCTGCCTTCCATTGGGCATGTGAATAGTGCACGGGTCAGAGAGGGAGCTGAGAAAATATCTGCAGACCCTCACATCCTGGACAAAAACTCCTCCCCTTGGAATGCCACTGTTGTGTACTGGGCTCCTTGCTTGAAAGAAGAGATGAGGTGAATGAGTTCAGTCAACAACATTCTTTATTTGCTTGCAGGAACCGAACTGAGAAACAGGGCTGCGAATGCAGCTATTTATACCCTGGCCTCTAGGTGGCAGCCAATAGGTTTGAAGCAACCTATTGCTGCCCTAGAGACAGCCAATGGTGGCGCTGGAGATGGGTTGTCTGAGGAGCTGGGAGCTGTTAGCCAGCTCCCTGCTTAAGCAACCTTCCAGCATTCAAACCTAAGTGGTACACTCAGTAAAACAAGGCTCAATGCATTACACCCCTCCCCCCTAGAATGTATACACATTATAGCAGCAAAAGAAATAAGTACAGCAATTACAGAGTTTACAAAAGTACAAAATAGTAGTATGCACAAGTTCAGCATTGCTCCAATGTATTTGCTAATACAGAGACTTTCCTGAACAGGCAGCAATCTCAGTGACATACACAACATACACAATTTGGAAACCGCCTTCGCAGCTGATCAATATGGTGGCGATCGACTCTCCCGCCATCTAATGTCACTTTGTATGAGAGAGAACCTGAGATTTTAGCAATTTAGCAATTTAGTAGATATTATCTACTGCCACCCGATCTGGCTGCAGCCTGTCAAGTTTCGTGATTAGTCACCTTCCCCAACACAGCTCTGCTGGGCTCTTGCCAGTTCCTGTGCAAGGCGTGGTATGCTGGCAGAGCAAAAAGTCAGCCAGTCTGTGGTGCCAATCCTCAGTCACTATGTGCTTCAGTGACTCTTTTGTAGTGCCACCATCCTTTCTGCTTGCCCATTACTGGAAGGATGAAATAGAGCTGATGTGTGCCTAATGAGGTTAGTCCTCAAGAAGGCTTGAAATTGTGCTGCTGTGAACTGGGCCCTGTTATCAGATACTACAATATCCGGCAGCCCATGCATTGCAAAAAGTTTCCTAAACACCTGGATGGTCTTAGCAGTAGACATATTCACGACTGGAATAACTTCCAGCCATTTAGAGTGGCTGTCGACCACTATAAAAAATAGCTGTCCCTAAAAGGGCCCAGCAAAGTCTATATGAATCCTCGACCAGGGAGTGTGCATCTCCTACCATCTATGGGCAGGAGCGTGTGGCATTTCAGACCTGGACTGCTGACACGTGTAACAACCATGTCTGACAGTTTCAATGAAGCCAAGTTCATCACTTTCAGCATGTTCGTGTTTTGCACTGTTTAGATTTCCTTCATCCCCACTTACTTGAGCATCAAGGGCAAATTGATGTTAGCCGTGGAGATTTTCTCCATATTAGCCTCTGCTTTTGGTTTACTGAGTTGTATTTTCCTTTCCAAGTGCTACATTATTATAATACAGCCTGAATTAAATAAGAAGGAACAAATGGTAAGAAAAAAGGAATGATTAATATTGCGTATAAGATTATCAATGTGGCTGAAAAGTAGCCTTCCTGAAAGATTCTAAGAGAAGTTACTCCTTTGTTAACTGGAATGCTTAAAATGTTTGAATGTAAATTGCGTGCGTTTTGCTATTTTTTCAGTTTTTTTCATATATTAAGTTCTTTAAAGGGAACATAAAATTGAACACAAACTAGTACAGAATAAAAAGAACAAAGAAAGAGGGAAAGAAAAAAGAAAATACAAATGTACTGAAAGAAAGGATAAAATAAAATACAATAGAAGTGTTCAATTTCTTATGGAGCAAATAAATTATGGTTAAAAAGTTACCTCAAACTCTGTGATTACAAAAAAAAGCTCTCTTATTTCTATTATCATTTTATTTCCAATCATCAAAATCACAGGCAATAAATGCTTTTTTCCCTGTTTCATGCAAAAAAGATATAATGGGTTTCCTGTCAGCTGTAAAAGATGGTATTCTTTGATCTCTAATCAACAAAGTTAATTAGACATCTCTGCAAATTCCATTCTACTTTTAAGCATATAATAATTTAGTCTTTAAAAATCTACTGAATCAATGTATGTATTTAGATTCAAAATGTTTTGTCTTTTTTACATGTTCACCAAGTATGATCAACTGTCCCATCACGTTGTTCAAATTTCAAAGATTCAAAGTACTTTTATATATTTATATTTTATATGTTCTAGAAGATTTCTCTGCTGACAAATACCAACAATAATTAATTTTATAAACATTCTCTTTAAGATTAGAACATAACATAAATTTCAATCCTTTCAAACACATATTATTTCATTGACGCATTTGACTATTGTAACTAAACCTTTCAGTCTATTTTACCATGGATTCTTTTGCCTGTTGTTCTTTTGTCTCATATTTCAACAAACATTTACTCATTTTAACAATAACATGTTTATCATGCTAAGTACAACTGTGAATAATTCATCTATCTGCACAGCTATCTTTTTTCTAACATTATAAACAACAAATGTATATTAATAAATTTACTTATTGCAGAAGAGGAAACAGTGCAAACTTAATTGCCTAATCACAATTCAATCAAGAAGGATATTGGAGAGCTCTCAGTCATATTAGAGCTAAATCGAAGATGTATTATTTCACAGGAACTGATGTACGTATAAAAATATTTTGGTTACAACCAGTCTATTGAAAGCAGGGGAGGAGGATGTTTTAACCAAGGCCACATTTTCTTTTATATTGTATCATTTACTTTTTTAGTTGATTATTCTCCATTTCAAAATTCAAAATATTTCTTCAATTCTATGTGTTCCTTTAGTCTTTTTTTAACTTTTGAAATCAACAACCTAACTTCCCTTTTGCTGTTTATTTCAAAATATAGTTTTTAGACCTTAAACTTATGATTAAAACTTCTTTCCCTGATTTCCAATTGAACATGACCTGGTGGAGAACTCTGGTGGTCTGGATTTCAAGCTACTTTGCCGAGTAGTACTTTCCTCGATCCAAGAGAGACTAAATTATGGATTCAGTCTGGATTATGATCTGGGAAAGATTTAGGTAAAATATCCAGCTCTGAAATTTGATTTGCCAAGTTCTTTGAAATCAAATAAATTCTTTTAAATGATTAAAAGCAATCTTTCAAATTTCAGATGGAAATTAAACGAGACTATTTTATTAGAAGGAAACATTTATAGAGGATAAGAAAAGAAGCTCAATGAATGCTTTGATAATAATTTGGAGAAAGGTATGGACTTAATCACTGTTTGGTATGCTACCAAATAAAATGATAAAAATAGGCAAAGCAAGAAGTCCAAATGGTCTTTTTAATATTATGAATGTTTTGTAGACCAACTTCTACAGTCACTGAAAGATATAAGGAATTCCATATAGCAGGAATCTAGGATACCCCAGTTTTAGAAAGAAGCCAATAGACAAAGCAAAATCAAGTTATTAGTTCGATGAAAAATTATAGGCTGCTGTTGCACACTTCCTACTTGGAAGATTGAGAATTCAACCCTAGACAGTGACAGATGTTTCTCTATCAGTCTCCTCTTAAAAACTTCCAGTATTGGAGCATTCACCACTTCTGGAGGCAGGTTGTTCCACTGGTTCATTGTTCTAACTGTCAGGAAGTTTCTCCTAAGTTCTTAGAGGTTGCTTCTGTCCTTGACTAGCTTCCATCTGTAGCTTCTTGTCCTGCTTTCAGGTGCTTTGGAGAATAGCTTGACTGCCTCTTCTTTGTGGCAGCCCCTGAGATATCAGATTGTGAAGAGAAAATACCGTATTTCCCGGCGTATAAGATGACTGGGTGTATAAGACGACCCCCTACATTTCCTGTTAAATTATAGGGTTTGGGCTATAGTCACCGTATAAGACTACCCCTCTTCCAACGCACACCAAATAAAAATTAAAAAACATCAGATTTGATTTTAATATGGTAATTTTAATTCAAATGCTTATGACATGCAGGTACTTAGTAGGAAAACTGACACTTATAAACATAAGGCTGTTTGTCATCAAACATGTAAACATAAAACAGTGCAAGTGAATTAAACTTTAATAATAATAATAATAATAATAATAATAATAATAATAATAATAATAATAATAAGTTGGAAGGGACCTTGGAGGTTATCTAGTCCAACCCCCTGCTAAGGCAGGAAACACTATAACATTTCAGACAAATGGCTGTCCAGTCTCTTCTTAAAAACTTCCAATGTTGGAGCATTCACCACTTCTGGAGGCAGGTTGTTCCACTGGTTAGTTGTTCTAACTGTCAGGAAGTTTCTCCTTAGTTCTAGGTTGCTTCTTTCCTTGACTAGTTTCCATCCGTTGCTTCTTGTCCTGCTTTCAGGTGCTTTGGAGAATAGCTTGACTCTCTCTTCTTTGTGGCAGCCCCTGAGATATTGGAACACTGCTATCATGTCACCCCTCACCCTTCTCTTCATTAAACTACACATACCCAATTCCAGCAACCGTTCCCTCTATGTTTTAGCCTCCAGTCCCCCAATCATCTTTGTTGCTCTTCTCTGTACTCTTTCTAGAGTCTCAACATCTTTTTTACATCGTGGTGACCATAACTGGATGCAATATTCCAGGTGTGGCCTTACCAAGGCATTGTAAAGTGGTATTAGTACTTCACGCAATCTTGATTCTATCCCTCTGTTAATGCAGCCTAGCACTGTGTTGGCTTTTTTGGCAGCTGCAGCACACTGTTGGCTCATATTGAAGTGATTATCCACTAGGACTCCGAGATCTCTCTCACAGTTGCTACTGTTGAGCAAGGTACCACCTATACTATACCTGTGCATTTGATTTTTTCTGCCTAAATGTAGAAGATGTTCCCTATTTTCCTAATTCACTTTTTCACTTTTCCTAATTCACTCTAAAGCTTTCCCTGCGCAGAGCCTTAAGTAACACCAGCTGCCTGCAATTAGTGCAGGTTCGCATCCCACCAGGCTCAAGGCTGACTCAGCCTTCCATCCTTCTGAGGTAGGTAAAATGAGGACCCAGATTGTTGGGGACAATAAGCTGACTTTGTAATAATGCTGCTGGGGGGGGTGAAAGCCCTAATAAGCAGGCATATACATAGAATGAAGGCTATTGCTAAGCACATTGATTTGTGCTTTAAATTGTAAGCCGCCCTGAGTCTTCGGAGAAGGGCAGGATATAAATGGGATTAAAAAAAAAGACCAAATGGGAGATCCGCTCCAGGTTTTCCAGCCCGCCCGCCCAATTCCTGAATCAAATGTGTCCTTAGAGCTAAGCAGCTGCTCTGACTGCTGCATTCCCCACCTGCCTTTCAAGTTGTGATAGACTACAGCTTCTCTTCAACTTTAGAAGGAAAGACACCCAGACCCCAGCCTGTAAAAAATCACAGACTGCAGCTTCTTCTCCAATTGGTCCCGCTTTCCCTGTGCAGACTCAATGGGAGATCCGCTCCAGGTTTTCCAGCCAGCCCTGTCCCTAAAGTTTCAGCACCCGGCGTATAAGACGACCCCTGACTTTTGAGAAGATTTTCATGGGTTAAAAAGTCATCTTATTTGCCAGAAAATACGGTATCTACTTCCACATAGGCATCAGGAAGGGCATCTGGGCAGTAAATGCTAAGCTCCATTTAGTCACATCAACCTCACGCCGATAAAAGGGACTACAGGGTTGTACAAAGAAAAAAATAAATGTGGAGGACCATGAATTGAGATTTGAATGGCATACCCATATGTGGTACACTAAAATAAAATAAATGTAGATTTCAAGAATCATTTTGTTAGGAATGCCATCCTAAGAATTTGAAATAAATGTAAAATAAGGCTCATTTCTATAATATCTCTTTGGTTGTCACTACAGGAACCTATTTTTGGAAAAAAAAGGATGGTGAAGCCAATTTGGTGAACCTCTGGTGAAAAAATCTTTTATTCAAAGTAAACTTAATTTTAAGACAAAAGACTTGGAGTACCTTGGATAAGAAAAGTTATAGTTTACAAAAATGAATTTGAAATTTCACTGTATTCTGATTATGAAAACATTATTTCAAAGGTTTATAAAATGTTGAAATTGAATCTGGAAAATGAATATGTTAAATTCAAGGGGCCAAGTCAAAAAGTGGTTATAATGTAATGCTTGAGCAATGGGAATATATGTGGATTAAAATTTACATTGAATTGTAATCTGAAAGAGACTGTTATTAAATGAGGCATCAGCGGTACATAAGGCTTGGGAAACTGTCAACGATGTATAAAGATGTTTCAAATGTTTGTTGAAAATGTAACAATAAAAATTATATTCCTTATCATCTTTGGTGGACTTGTGTTAAAGCAAAGAAATATTGGGACCAGATCTTTCTCTTAATTCACACGATTCCTAAAACAAATACAGTGGTACCATGAGAGTCAACTGCTTTGAAAGTCATTGAATTTGGTACTCAAGACATTTTGATGTGAAAATGTTGTCGCAGTACTCATTGAGCTAAAAGTTGTTGGTGTCAGCTGCTTTGTGACTCACTGTATTATTCCAAATTTGTTTGTTACTCATTGTTCGGTATTCACTGGAACCAATTAAGGATAAGTACCAAGATACCACTGTATAAAATTGAAATCAGAAGATTTTATTTTAGAACAGACATATCAAACTCGTGACATCATGTGATGTTGCACAACGTATCGGAGCTTTTTCTCCATTGCTGGCAATGGGGTGGGTGAGGTTTTGGGATGACACATCCGGCCCTGGGCCGGCAGTTTGACACCCCTGTTTTGGAACTATTGGATGAAGAATTTGGAAAAAAACTGGAAGTTTATTACGTATGTTAACAGCAGCAATAATCCTATATGGGCAAAAATGGAAAGCCTTGCTAGTTTCCCCAGTGGAAGAATGAGGGAAGAGAAGCATCTTATTGCTTATTTATTTACTTCATTTATAACAGCCAGTGTGGTCTAGTGCAGGGGTCCGCAAACTTGGCCCTTTCATGACTTGTGGACTTCAACTCCCAGAATTCCTCAGTCAGTGTGCTTGGCTGAGAAATTCTGGGAGTTGAAGTCCACAAGTCTTAAAAGGGCCAAGTTTGAAGACCCTTGGTCTAGTGGTTAAGGCATCAGGCTAGAAATCAGAAGACCATGAGTTCTAGTCCAGACATAGCCGTTAAAGCCAGCTGGATGATCTTGGGCAAGTTGCTCTCTATCAACCTGTCACCTCACATTGTTGCTGTTGTAGGAAAAATAGGATGAAGGTATGTCGGATACATTTGCCCTCTTGGTACAAATAAATAAATGTCACCTAACTCAAACAAACTAACTTTGAGTGGTATACAATACAGAGTTTATGCTGAGATCATTTTCTTTGTCAACAGGGATTTGATGCCCTACAACTGCCATAATGATAGTGATTAATGGAAGAAAATTGTGAGGGTAGAATATTGATGACTGCAAAGCCACTTCAGCTCTGATAAGTTGTGCTTACTGCATAAAAGCCCTGCCAAAAGGTTGGCTTTTTTTACATCACTCTTTGATCTGCATTTGACCACAGCACAATTATTCACTTTTATTGCCTGAATTTGTGATCAAGGTGCTGGGTGCTTGTTGATCATGGTGGTAAGATTGTGATGGGGCTTATCTCAAGAGCTCCTGGCTCTTTTTCTAATCTTCCTGCTTGTAAAGCTCAACCATTCCTTCAGAAAAAAATGCAACCTAAAAGATCCTTATCAGGGAAAAGTTTCCACATATCATTCACATCCATCAGATGAAATTATAATTGGAGAATTTGTATCCATGATACTTGGTAATTATACGGAACAGAAGTTTAGGGAACATCCAATGTCTTCACCAACACAAGCTTAGTAAGTAATTCTTCATTTTTATCCAAGGTGTTTCTGACTCCATAACATTCTTTCCTCAAAAAACCATCAGTGATTTTTCATTCTTGGAAGATTCTGTTTGGGTCTGATGATCATTCTTACTTTCCCCACCTAAGTGACTATTTCTAAGTAATGACAGATCTCTTATTCTATCTTATAATTTTCTCCATGTTTTGATATTTTATATGCCAAGCACATTTATAACAGAAATTGAGTTGAGCAGCAGGTTTCAGCTATTAAATTTTGACTGAAAACATATAGATAGCCTACTGAACTGTTTGTGAAGATGGATTTGCTAACTGCCCCAATAGTTCTCTCTGTACAATTTAGACCATCTCTTGGTTGCAAATAGGGAATAAATAATAAGATTTAAAAGATATTAATTCTAAGATACTGTTTCATTTACAGGCCATAGTAACTTGGGCAAGTTGAATGAGAGTAATTGCAAATTCTTACATCCCTAATTCCTTTCAAGACTTCTCATTAGAAACCTTGACAAAGTATGTCTATGGCAATGTTATATTTAATAATGTACTTTGGATGAGTAAAGAGAGAAGCAATTTTGTATATCCAAAGTATACATCCAAAATGTTGTATATCCTTATATTCTTTACCACGATGATTAGATCCTCTGTAGCTCTGTCTGTCTCCCCCATCTCTCTGATTTAAGAGTATAGTTTCTTTATGACATCTGTAACTTGTATGAATCACACCAATAAGATATATAATAAAGTACAAAAGAAAATAGTATTAATTTTAAAAAAGAAACTTAAAATATTTAGATAGATATATAGTATGTGCACTAATGACAGAAGAAAGAAATGTATTCACTTTGCTTTAAGGGAATATCTGAACCACTTATTTCAGAAAGAATTTCCCATCATATAGAGAACAATATTTAGTCAAGCTCTATGGGCAAGCAAAGATCTAAGCTGTAAGTCACTTAATTATTAGCCCTTAAGATCTAACATACAAAATTCTCTTGGCAGTCTAATCCCTAAAAACTACCAGCATGTCCTCGCTTTTGTTTTTGCCATTAAAGAAATCAATAAGAATCCTGATCTGTTGCCCAACAACACATTGGGGTCCCAGATTTATGACAATGCTTACAATTCATGGAGAACCACTTGGACCACTTTTGATCTTCTCTTTCTAAGACAAGGGGATCCACTCAATTATTACTGTAACACTGAAGAGGAAATCGTGGCCAACATTGGGGGACTCACCTCTGAAAATTCTATCCACATGGCCAACATCTTAAGTACTTACAAGATTCCTCAGGTAAATATTTGGAAAGAGGTATATAGAAGGAAAAGGAGAATAACTGTTAAGTCTCAGTGGTAAAGGTAAATTCTCCTATTGTTTGAAATGTCATTTTACATCTATGGTGATTTCTAATTGAGGACCTGGCTTGGGTTAAGCTTGAAATGTAAACTAGAGAAATCAAATTTCTTTCACATCCTTTTCACGAGTTTGAAATTAAATACACTGATTGATCGATTGATTATCTATGTGCCATCAAGTTGATGTTGATTCTTAGTGACCACATAAATATGAAAGCTACTTAACTGGTATTTCTCATCTTCAAAAGGACCACCTATGGGCAATGTGAATGAGTCCATCTACCCACCAAACAATATATTAAAGTGGATTTTTAAGAATGTCATTTAAAAACAGTGCATACAAAATTAAATGCTTTTCTGTGATTTAAAATGTTTTTCCCCAGTTAAGTTATCGCTCCTCTGACCCCATGTTAAGAGACAAAATTGGTTTTCCTTCTTTCTACCGTATGATTCCCAATGAAGCTTTGCAATACATGGGGATAGTTCAACTTTTGAAATATTTTGGATGGAACTGGATTAGTCTAATTGTTTCAGACGATGAAAGTGGTGAAAACTTTCTTCGAACTCTGAGACCCAAGCTTCTACAAAATAATATTTGCATAGCTGGGATACAGATGATCCCAATCATGTCAATGTATTTATTAAGAGAGGTACTTGAGAAAAAAATCTTTCAAATGCAATCTGTTATGTCCCAAAGTAAAATCAATGTGTTCCTTGTATATGGAAATGGTCAGTCTCTGGAGGGATTACAGATGGTTTTATACTCAATGGAATTTGGCCGTAAGAAGCCTCTGGAGAAGGTGTGGATCACAACGTGTGAATGGGATTTCACTGCTCAGAACCCTGCCAGACGATTTAGCAAAAAATCCTTCAATGGAACCCTATCATTGTCACTCCACACCAAAGTTGTGTCAGGATTTCAGAATTTTCTTGAGAAAATAAATCCTCTGAAGTCTACATTGTATTTCCTGTCTGATTTCTGGACATCAACATTCTTCTGCTCACTCAATGGTGATAAATTTTATGGACAGAAAGTGAAGAATTGCACTGGGGAAGAGACCCTGGATAGCCTTCCTGCTTTTATCTTTGAAATGGGGATGTCTGGTTGGAGTTATAGCATCTACAATGCTGTTTATCTTGTGGCACATTCTCTCCATGCTTTGTATTCCTGGAGGAACAAACAGAGGGGAAGCAGAAATCAAGGCCAATGGAATCTCCAAAAAGTTCCTCCCTGGCAGGTACTCACAAGGAAATTATTCAATTCATTAAAACCAAAATAATTTAGAAAACCAAAATAGAACTAAAACAAAAGTATACATGATGTAACAACAGAGGTAAACCAGTAAACACAACCAGCTTTTGAAACTGCAAAGAAAAGCAAGTAAATGTTTTTAGAAGAATGGAGATACCTTATACAAATATTTAATGTAAATTAGAAATTGAGAGTCCAGATGCACCAATGAGATACTGATTTAAAATTGATGCTAAATTTAACACCATGGGAAAATGGATAATTTAATGCATTCTGGAATGGCTCCTTCTCAGATATCTAATCCCACTATCAGAAGAGGAATAAACAGTAAGGATTCACTCCTTCTCCCAAATGAGTAAAAAGGCCTAAATTGCTTATAGCTGTAGTGCTACAGAAAAGGTGTAAGTTAGTTATAATTTAGGTAGAAATAAAAAAATGGTGAACTGACTATAGCCTAATTTCTTTGATAAAAATTTATCCATGTCATTCAAAAATGGGAGAAGTGAGTCTCTGGAAACTTGTAGTTTCTCAGGTAAAAGGAAAAAAAATCCTTTCTGTCATCTTACGTAGTTTAGAGGCAATGGAATGAGTCCCTGGTTTCAGATTCAGATGAAAAATATTGCTGTGATGGTTAACCATCCATGTTCTGGTTGGATAAAAGCTTTTCAATTCTTGATGTACTTTGAAAATACTAATTTTCAGTAGTGCATAAAACCTCAATTTAAATGTCATATCACTGATGTTCCAAGTGACCGTTACTTTTTGTTAGAGCAGTAACCAATTTCTCCTTCCCTCTAGCTTAATTCATTTTTGAGACAAATCCACTTTAACAATAACGTTGGAGATGAAATATTTCTCGATGAATATAGGGACTTAGCGATAGGCTATGACCTCATCAATTTGGTGGCATTTCCCAACGAATCTTTCCAGAGAGTCCAAGTTGGAAGAATCGATCCCAGTTTTCAACTTGGAAAAGGATTCATCATTAACGCAAGTGCCATTATGTGGAATCCCACATTTCATCAGGTTGGAACTATTATATTTTCTTAAGTTTAATATCAGTATCATTTGAGTGGTATTTAACACACACAATCTGGAGAATGACAAGGAGATTTGTTGAGAAAGCTGAATTCAGAAAATATATTGGGGGGAAAAAATGCAGGAAGTGTTACCAACATCGGACAGTTGTGATATTAGGAATCTTTCTGAGATATTAATCACCTGATTGATAATTTCTAAAATTTATCTGTTCCAAACGTATGTAATTCAGAATTACATATAGATGAGGAGAAAACTATTTCTTGTTCTACAAAATCTTTTTTTCTGGACAATATTAACAGATGGTGCCAAAATCTACCTGTGTTGAGAGCTGCCATCCTGGACAGAGCAAACTAATTCAGCAGGGGAAACAAATCTGTTGTTATGATTGCATTCAGTGTCCTTCAGGGAGGATCTCAACACAAATGGGTAAGTGTAGAATTCAGATCTATGTAGGAAAACATCCAGAAATTTTCTATTTTGTGCTTATGGAATATCTTTCTCCCTTTCTTACATCTAATGACTTTATTATGAAATATATTCCTCAGTAGTCTATCCAAGGTTTTTTTTTACATTGATTTTGTGCTTTTAAATCAGGGGCCCCAATCCCCAAGTTGTGGCTCATTCAGAACTGGGCCGTGGGAGTATATATTACAGCTTCTAATGTGAAATTATATAAGAATAATTATGAGATGCTATGGTTAAAAGTACAAAAGGATTTAAATAATTGGAAAAAATTACAATTATCTTTGTTGGGGAAAATTGCAGCTGTTAAAATGAATTTTTACCAAAGTTTCTCTTTTTGTTTCAAATGATACCTATTTTGAAAAAAGATGCTAATTTGGATGAATGGCAGAAGGGTATTAATAAATTTATCTGGGCGGGGGAAAAAACAAGAGTTAAACTTAAGATTTTACAAGACGCACGGGAAAGAGGAGGACTTAAGGTGCCTAATTTGAAATTATACTATGATGCGGTGGTTTTAACACTGGTTAGTGATTGGCTTAATTTAACAAATAAAAGAATACTTTATCTTGAGGGATGGGACTTACTATATGGGTGGCATGCATATTTAATATATAACAAAAAAGTTGACAAGGCATTTAAATCTCATATTTTAAGAAGTGCTTTATTGCGTGTCTGGAAAAAGTATTATTATAAGTTGAATTATAAAATACCAATTTAGGGGATTCCTGGACACACGATAGAGGGTGTATCTATGGGTGTGAATTTGGATACGATTTCTTATAAGGAATTACTTAGATTGGTAGAGAATGATTGGCAATTAAGGTCGTTAGCTGAGTTAAAACAAGAAAATATTGTACAGTCTTGGTTCCAGTATACTCAATTGCAAGTTAGGTGGAAGTTAGATCAGAAGGTTGGTATTACATTAATGGATGAAAATTTGGTAAAACAGATTAAAGATCAAAATTGAGTGCATATAAAGAGAATTTATAATGCTTTTATAGAATTGGATTCGGAAATGGATTGCATGGTAAAGAGGGCTCAAAATATTCAAGAACCGATCCCATTGGATATATGGGAGGTAATTTGGGTTAGAAATGTAGAATTTACCCAGGCCCAAAATTTAAGAGAAAATTTTTATAAAATGTTTTATAGATGGCATCTGGATCCTAAAAAGTTGTCTTGTATGTATCCTAATTTACAGCCCAAATGTTGGAGATGTGGTAGTTTGGATGCTACTTATATTCATATTTGGTGGACTTGTAGAAATATAAAAGCTTTTTGGATTAAACTTTGGTGGAACATTCAAAAGATTTTCAAGAGAAAGATAAAGTTTACTCCACAACTATTTTTATTGGGTGTTATCACAGATTGTGATACTAAAGAAATTAATTTGATGTTGAACTTGATAACAGCTGCAAGGTTATTGGTAGGGCAATATTGGAAGAAGGATTGCTTGCCTACTATAGAACAATGGACGTTTAAAGTGTCAAATTTAGCAGAAATGGCTAAGATTTCTGCTTATTTGAAGGATCATTCACAAGAAAGATACATTTCAGTCTGGAGAAGATGGATAGATTATATTCAGAATAAATATGGGACTAAAAAGTTCCATTTAGCTTATGAGTAAATTTTAGATTGTTATAGTTTATCATATTGGAAATTTTTCTTTTTTATTATTAGCTCTAATTGTATGGTATTATTATTATTTTTAGTATTAGTATTGTTTAATAACTTGGATACTTTTATCTTACTTGCATTTATGTTATAGGGAAGTTAAAGCACATTATGAACTTGGTTATTTATATAGTTGGTTAATGTTAGTTAGATTATGATTATTATATTTGTAACCCTGTACTCAGCTCTGGGAAGTGGGGGAGGGGGAGGGGGGTTTAAAGGTGGGATGGGGAGGGGATAATATTGTAATATTTATAAAACTTTTCAATTAAAAAAAAACTGGGCCATGCAAGTGACATGCAAGCATGTTTGTGAACATGTGATGCTCCATTTGTGTGAGCTTCGTGCACCTGCTTCATGCAAATGTGCGCTCACCCATTGCTTGCACAAAACTATTCCCCCTCTCCCCCACTGCTGGTGCTGTTACCAGTCCAGAAAGCTAAAAAGATTGGGGACCATCATCTTAAAAGACTTTTGTAGAGCTCAGTACTAACGTTCCTACGTCAGATAATATATAAAGAGCAGGAATTATGAAAAATATTAGTACAAATTCAAATACTGAATTTATGCTTGTGATCTTCAGATGCAGATGAATGTGAGTCTTGCCAAGAAGAACAGTATCCTAATACAAGTCAGCAAGAATGCATTCCCAAAGTAATGACTTACCTGTCCTATAAAGATGGCCTGGGGACAGCTCTGACATCTTTGGCACTTTTTCTTTCTCTGACCACATTTACTGTGATGGCAATCTTCAGGTTACACTCAAACACTCCCATTGTGAAAGCCAACAATTGGAGCATCACATGTATCCTGCTTACCTTTCTGCTGCTATGTTTTCTCTGCTCCCTCCTCTTCATAGGAAGGCCTAGCAAGGGAACCTGCCTTTTAAGGCAGGCTGTGTTTGGTATCACCTTCTCTGTTGCTGTTTCCTGTGTCCTGGCCAAAACTATCACTGTGGTTGTGGCTTTTGTGGCTACAAAACCAGGGAACAAGATGAGGAAATGGATGGGAAAGAGGCTAGCAATCTTGGTCATTGTGCCTTGTTCTTTGATTCAGATTGCCATCTGTGCTGTTTGGTTGGTGAACAAGCCCCCTTTTCCAGAATTAGAAAAGCATTCCCAAGTGGGTGAGATCTTAGTGAAGTGCAATGAAGGCTCAGAGATGATGTTTTACATTGTGTTGGGCTACATGGGTCTTCTGGCCATTGTGAGCTTCACAGTGGCTTTCTTTGCCAGGAAACTGCCTGACAGTTTCAATGAAGCCAAGTTCATCACTTTCAGCATGTTGGTGTTTTGCAGTGTTTGGATTTCCTTCATCCCCACTTACATGAGCACCAAGGGCAAATTTATGGTAGCTGTGGAGATTTTCTCTATATTAGCCTCTGCCTTTGGTTTATTGAGTTGTATTTTCTTTCCCAAGTGCTACATCATTGTATTGCAGCCTGAATTAAATAAGAAGGAACAAATGGTAAGAAAAAAGGAATGATTACTAGTGCATGAGAAGGAGATACAAGCAGCACTTGAGAAATAGAAGTAGCTGGTTACCAGTGTGAAACAGTGAAACAGTGAAAACAACTCTCCCTGAAAAATTCCAAGATATCACCTCATGTATTAGTTGCAAAGTTCATAATTGTTGAATGTTGTGTGGTTTTGTTAAGTAAAAAAACTGTTGAAAATTTAAATATTTTTCTCTTTATATAAAGAGAACAAGGAAAGAATGAGAGAGAAAGAGAAAAGGTGCAGAAAGAAAGTAACAAGGCATTAAAATGAATTAAAAAAATTAGAATTTGTTTCCAATTTCACTGCACAACAAAGATTTTGCTGATCACTTTTAGCTGTAACATATATAGATGGTACTCATTTCATTGATATCAGATGCCCTGTATTTTGATGTGATTGTTTCAAGGCCTAGCATTGTATATGTACATATAATTTACACAACTAGTAAACCTGTTACAGACTTGGAGTAGGACAATTGGTGACAGTAAAACGTCTCCCGAATGTTGAAAAATCCATGACACATACTGCTACATTTGTGTGAGTACATGATTAAGCCTCAAAAACGTGCCATGACTGGATATGTTAAGAAAGGGTAGGAACTGTTCTTTGGTTGATCAGGACAAAGCCTGGACTCCTCATATTTGTTGTGAAAAATGTTCTGTTGATCTTAGAGCCTAGCAAAGAGGAACTCAATGCCTTTTGATGTCCCAGTAATATGGTGGGAACAGAATGATGATGTGACAGATTGTTACTTCTGACTGACAGGTGTTGCTGGTTTCTCTGCTAAAAATACAAAATTAGGTAAATAGCCCAGTTGGTTTCAGCCATGTCACCACTGCCACAATCTGCCAGTTCTGAACCCACCTGAGAAATGGAGTTTAAATGAAAAAGATGAAGATGCTGCAATGTATCAAATAGGTATGGACAGTGACAATGATCCATATTTTCAACTGTATGTATGGTGAGCCACATCTTATTTTAGTCAGAATTAGACAACCAGGTCAGAGACTTGGGTTTCTCAAAATCAAAATCAAAAGATTTCAAGATTGTAAGGATGGTGTTGGCTATTACAGGTGGGGTGGCCAATCTAATTCAGGTAGCCCCAATTTGGTCAAGAAAACATGTTCCTCTTCCATAATATCTTTGAAACACAATCAATCTATAGAGGCAGACAGTGTTAAAATTAACTCTTGAGTCCTTGTTGAAAAATATCCTTCAGTCTGTTGAATGTAAAATATTTTGTTCCATTCTCTCTTAATAAGTCAAATGTAAGTATTATTGTCCTTTAATTGTAATCTGTAGTTCCTTCTGGTTAGCTCTAATGTCCAACCTTCAAACTCTCAACCTATCATTTTTTTTACAATTCAAAACAAAAATATTTTTCTAATTGGTATGGTTCTTATAATTAATTTCAAAATCTTATTTCAAATACAGTACATATGAATCTTTACTCTGTTTGTAAATTTTCAACAATAGTGCTCTAATTGCCCTTTTGCTGTTTATTCCAAAATAATGTTAACATCCTTAAATGTGTATTTAAAATGTCTTTCACTAATGATTGAAGGAAACTCAGCCAGTGATGTCGATGTATAAAGATGTTTAAAATGTTTGTTGAAAATGTAACAATAAAAATGGTGTTCCTTATCATCTTGGTGAACTTGTGCTAAAGGAAAGAAATATTGGCACCAGATCTTTGTCTTAATTCACACAATTCCTAAAACAAATACAGTGGAACCATGAAATTCAACTGCTTTGAAAGTCATTGAATTTGGTACTCAACACATTTTGATGTGAAAATCTTGTCTCAGTACTCATATAGCTAAAACGTGTTGGTGTCAGTTGCTTTGTGACTCACTATATTATTCCAAATTTGTTTGGTACTCATTGTTTGCTATTAACTGGAACCAATTAAGGATAGGTTTCCCAGGTACCAATGTATGAAACTGAAACCAGAAGATTTTCTTTTAGAAATATTGGATGAAGAATTTGGGGAAAAAATGAAAATTTATTATATATGTTGGCAGCAGCAAGAATCCTATATGACCAAAAATGGAAAGGCTTGTTAATTCCCTCCAGTGGAAGAATGAGAGAAGAGAAGCATCTTATTGCTGATTTATTTACTTACTCAATTTATAAGGGCCAGTATGGTCTAGTGCAGGGGTCTTCAAACTTGGCTCTTTTATGACTTGTGGACTTCAACTCCCAGAATTCCTCATTCAGTGTGCTTGGCTGAGAAATTCTGGGAGTTGAAGTCCACAAGACATAGAAGAGGCATGTTTGAACAGCGCTGGTGTAATGGTTAAGGCATCAGGTTAGAAATCAGAAGACCATGGGTTCTAGTCCAGACATAGCTGTTAAAGCCAGCTGGATGATCTTGGGCAAGTTGCTCTCTATCAACCTGTGACCTCACATGGTTGCTGTTGTAGGGAAAATAGGAGGATGAAAGTATGTTGTATACGTTTCCCCCTTGAGTTGTTTATGATAAAAGTTATAAATATATGGTACAAATAAATAAATGTCACCTAAGTCAAACAAAGTAACTTTGGGTGGTATACAGTACAGAGTTTATGCTGAGATCATTTTCTTTGTCAATAGGGATTTGATGCCCTACAACTGCCATAATGATAGTGATTAATGGAAGAAAATTGTGAGAGGTAGAATATCAATGACTGCAAAGCCACTTGAGCTCTGACAAGTTGTGCTTACTGCATAAAAGCCCTGCCAAAAGGTTGTTTTTTTACATCACTCTTTGATCTGCATTTGACCACAGCACAATTATTCACTTTTATTGCCTGAATTTTTGATCAAGGTGCTGGGTATTTGTTGAACATGGTGGTAAGATTGGGATGGGGCTTATCTCAAGAGCTCCTGGCTCTTTTTCTAATCTTCCTGCTTGTAAAGCTCAACCATTCCTTCAGAAAAAAAATGAACCTAAAAGATCCTTATCAGGGAAAAGTTTCCACCCATCCTTCAGATCCTTCAGATGAAATTATAATTGGAGAATTTGTATCCATGACACTTGGTAGTTATAGGGAACAGAAGTTTAGGGAACATCCAATGTCTTCACCAGCACAAGTTTAGTAAGTAATTCTTCATTTTTATCTAAGGTGTCTCTGACCCCTTTAGCATTCTTTCCTTAAAAAACCTTCAGTGGTTTTTCATTCTTGGAAGATTCTGTTTCGGTCTGATGATCATTCTTACTTTCCCCACCTAAGTAATGATATATTTCTTATTCGGACTTCTAATTTTCTGCATGTTTTGACATTTTATATGCGAAGCACACTTATAGCAGAAATTGAGTTTGGGGGGCATGTTTCAGCTATTAAATTTTGACTGAAAACATATAAATAGCCTACTGAACTGTGTGTGAAGATGGATTTGCTAAGAGCCCCAATAGTTCTCTCTGTACAGTTTAGACCCCCCTGGTAGAAAATAGGGAATAAATAATAAGATTTAAAAATTGTTAATTCTAAGATACTGTTTCATTTGCAGGGTACAGTACCTTGGACAGGTTGAATGAGAGTAATTAGGAATTCTTACATTACTAATTCCTTTCAAGAATTCTCATTAGAAACCCTGACAAAGTATGTCTATGGCAATATTATATTTAATAATGTACTTTGGATGAGTAAAGAGAGAAGCAATTTTGGATATCCAAAGTATACATCCAAAATGTTGTATATCCTTATATACTTTACAAGGAAGATTAGATCCTCTCTGTCCCTCTGTCTGTCTCCCCCATCTCTATGATTTAAGAGTATAGTTTCTTTATGACATCTGTAACTTGTATGAATCACACCATTGAGATATACAATAAAGTACAAAAGAAAAGAGTATTATTTTTTAAAAAAGAAACTTAAAATATATAGACAGATATATAGTATGAGCATTAATGACAGAAGGAAGAAACTTATTCACTTTGCTTTAAGGGAATATCTGAACCATTTATTTCAGAAAGAATTTCCCAGCATATAGAGAACAATATTCAGTCGAGCTCTATGGGCAAGCAAAGATCTAAGCTGTAAGTCACTTAATTATTAGCCCTTAAGATCTAACATTCAAAATTCTCTTCGCAGTATAATCCCTAAAAACTACCAGCATGTCCTCGCTTTTCTTTTTGCCATTAAAGAAATCAATAATAATACTGATCTGTTGCCCAACAACACATTGGGGTCCCAAATTTATGACAATGCTTACAATTCATGGAGAACCACTTGGACCACTTTTGATCTTCTCTTTCTAAGACAAGGGGATCCACTCAATTATTACTGTAACACTGAAGAGGAAGTCATGGCCAACATTGGGGGACTCACCTCTGAAAATTCTATCCACATGGCCAACATCTTAAGTACTTACAAGATTCCTCAGGTAAATGTTTGGAAATAGGTATATAGAAGGAAAAGGAGAATAACTGTTAAGTTGCAGTGGTAAAAGTTAATTCTTCTATTGTTTGAACTGTCATTTTACATCTATGGTGATTTCTACATGAGGACCTAGCTTGGTGTAAGCTTGAAATGTAAACTAGAGAAATCAAATTTCTTTCACATCCTTTTCATGAGTTTGAAATTAAATACACTGATTGATTGATTGATAATCTATGTGCCATCAAGTTGATGTTGATTCTTAATGACCACATAAATATGAAAGCTACTTAACTGGTATTACTCATCTTCAAAAGGACCACCCATGGGCAATGTAAGTGAGTCCATCTACCCACCAAACAATATATTAAAGTGGATTTTTAAGAATGTCTTTTAAAAAGAGTGTATACAAAATTGAATGCTTTTCTGTGATTTAAAATGTTTTTCCCCAGTTAAGTTACGGCTCCTCTGACCCCATGTTAAGAGACAAAATTGGTTTTCCTTCTTTCTACCGTATGATTCCCAATGAAGCTTTTCAATACATGGGGATAGTTCAACTTCTGAAATATTTTGGATGGAACTGGGTTAGTCTAATTGTTTCAAACGATGAAAGTGGTGAAAACTTTCTTCGAACTCTGAGACCCAAGCTTCTACAAAATAATATTTGCATAGCTGGGATACAGATGATCCCAATTGTGTCAGTATTTTTATTAAGAGAGATACTTGAGAAAAAAATCCTTAATATTCAATATGTTATCTCCCAAAGTAAAATCAATGTGTTCCTTGTATATGGAAATGGTCAGTCTCTGGAGGGATTACAGATGGTTTTATACTCCATGGAAACTGGCCATAACAAGCCTCTGGAGAAGGTCTGGATCACAACGTGTGAATGGGATTTCACTGCTCAGAACCCTGCCGGACGATTTAGCAAAAAATCCTTTAATGGAACCCTATCATTCTCACTCCACACCAAAGTTGTGCCAGGATTTCAGACTTTTCTTGAGAAAATAAATCCTCTGAAGTCTACATTTTATTTCCTGTCTGAATTCTGGACATCAACATTCTTCTGCTCACTCAATGTTTATGTAGTTTATGGAAAGAAAATGAAGAATTGCACTGGGGAAGAGAAGCTGGCGAGCCTTCCTGATTTCATCTTTGAAATGGGGATGTCAGGTTGGAGTTATAGCATCTACAATGCTGTTTATCTTGTGGCACATTCTCTCCATGCTTTGTATTCCTGGAGGAACAAACAGAGGGGAAGCAGAAATCAAGGCCAATGGAATCTCCAAAAAGTTCCTCCCTGGCAGGTACTCACAAGTAAATTATTCAATTCATTAAAACCAAAATAATTTAGAAAACCAGAATAGAACTAAAAGAAAAGTATACATGATGTAAAAAGAGAGGTAAACTAGTAAACACAACCAGCTTTTGAAACTGCAAAGAAAAGCAAGTGAATGTTTTAGAAGAATGTTGAGAGAATGGAGATACCTTATACAAGCATTTAAAGTGAATTAGAAATTGAGAGTCCAGATGCACCAATGAGATACTGATTGAAGATTGATGCTAAATTTAAGACCGTGGGGAAAATGGATAATTTAATCCATCCTGGTTTGGCTCCTTCTCAAACCAGATACTTAATCCCACTATCAGAAGTGGAATAAACAATAAGGACTCACTACTTCTCCCAAATGAGTAAGAAGGCCTAAATTGCTTCTAGCTGGGGTGCTCGAGAAAAGGTGTAAGCTAGTTAGGATTTAGGTAGAAATAAAAAAGTGATAAACTGTCTATAGCCTAATTTCTTTGAAAGAAAATTTTTATCCACGTCAATCAAACATAGGAGAAGTGAGTCTTTGGAAAATGAATTTGACTGCCAGACATGTAGTTTCTCAGGTAAAAGGAAAAAATCCTTTCTGTCATCTTACATAGTTTAGAGGCAATGGAATGAGTCCCTGGTTTCAGATTTAGCTGAAAAATATTGCTGTTATGGTTAACCATCCATGTTCTGATTGGATAAAACCTTTTCAATTCTTGATGTACTTTGAGAACATTAATTATCAGTACTGCATCAAATATCAATTTAAATGTCATATCATTGATGTTCCAAGTGACCATTACTTTTTGTTAGAGCAGTAACCTATTTCTCCTTCCCTCTAGCTTAATTCATTTTTGAGACAAATCCACTTTAACAATAACGTTGGAGATGAAATATTTCTCGATGAATATAGGGACTTAGCGATAGGCTATGACCTCATCAATTTGGTGACACTTCCCAATGACTCTTTCCAGAGAGTCCAAGTTGGAAGAATCGATCCCAGTTTTCAACTTGGAAAAGAATTCATCATTAATGCAAGTGCCATTATGTGGAATCCCACATTTCATCAGGTTGGAACTATTATATTTTCTTCAGCTTAATATCAGTATCATTTGAGTGGTATTTAACACGCACAATCTGGAGAATGACAAGGAAATTTGTTGAGAGAGCTTAGAAAATATATTTGGGAAAAAGAAAAATGTGGTGAGGATGGCCGAAAAGACCATTGGCAGTTCCCTTTCCTCCATCCAGGACATACCACAGAAGGGTTGCTTAAGCAGGGTCCATAAGATTATCTGGGACAATACACATCCTCTTCACAACCTGTTTTCCTTGTTACCTTCAGAATATCCAGATTTATCTATAGTTTGATTCCATACAGCATTAACCTTGTGAACTCTCAAGCTTCTTCCTTCCGTTATATATTCAAGATGGACAGTATTTAATATTTTTTGTTAGGTAAATGTAGGGGTGTGAGTCTATACATACAGTATGTGTATATAGTATGGTTAGGTATGTATCATGTATGAGTTACACTTTGAGACCGGGCAATTAAATTTCATTTTTGATGTGTACTGTTGTGCCCACAGTAAAAAAATGACAATAAAGGTTATCTTATCTAAAAATGCAGATACTGTTACCAACATCAGACAGTTGTGATATTAGGAATCTTTCTAAGATATTAATAACCTGTTTCATAAATTCTAAAATCTATCTGTTCCAAATGTACATGATTTATAATTACATACCGAGGAGGAAAAAACTATTTCTTGTTCTACAAAATCTTTTTTTCTGGACAATATTAACAGATGGTGCCAAAATCTACCTGTGTTGAGAGCTGCCATCCTGGAAAGAGCAAACTAATTCAGCAGGGGAAACAAATCTGTTGTTATGATTGCATTCAGTGTCCTTCAGGGAGGATCTCAACACAAATGGGTAAACATCTATCTAGGAAAACATCCAGAAATTTTCTATTTTCTTCCTGTGGAATATCTTTCTCCCTTCCATAAGCCTAATGACTTTATTATGAAATATATTCTTCGGTAGTGTATTCAAAGGCTATTTTTCTATTGATTTGTGCAAGTGATGTGCAAGCATGTGTATTAACATGTGAAGCTCCATTTGTGCGAGCTTCGTGCACCTGCTTCATGCAAATGGAGCTGTGTGTGCTCACCCATTGCTTGTGCAAAACTATTCCCCCTCTGTTGTGACTCAGGGCCAGCCTGTGGGTCCGACAGCCGGCTCCGACGTATCGGAGGACTCAGATGAGGGGGAGGAGGGAGACGAACCGGCTGATGATGGTTTGGAGGCTTTGCAGAGTCCTCAGCCGGGGACCTCTTCTCAGCTGCGTGAGCCCGAGAGTGCGGAGGATGATGACCCACAGCTGGCCCTGTTCAAGGACGCCCGACGCAGGAGGCAGTCGAGCAGGAACAAACAAAGAAAGGCTATGGGACTCCTCGGGAGGAGGCACAGGGAGACCACGCCCTGAGCTCTCTATAAAAGGAGTGTTTGGGGAGGGGCTGGTTGCTGAAAGCAACTTTTCCGCTTGAGAAGACAAGCTCTAGTGTTTTTGTTAACTGCGTAATTAAATCTTGGCAGAAGCCTTTTAGCCTTGGACGCTCTCCAGTCTCTTCTTTCTGATAAGGGGTTTGTTAGAAGAGGGCTGGTTCAGAACACCCTCCCCCACACTGCTGGCGCTGTTACCAGTCCAGAAATCTGAAAAGATTTTGCACCATCATTTTAAAAGATTTTTGTAGAGCTCAGTACTTACTTTTTTACATCAGATAATATATAAAGATCAGGAAGTATGAAAAATATTAGTTCAAAGTTCAAATACTGAATTTATGCTTGTGATCTTCAGATGCAGATGAATGTGAGTCTTGCCAAGAAGAACAGTATCCTAATACAAGTCAGCAAGAATGCATTCCCAAAGTAATGACTTACCTGTCCTATAAAGGTGGCCTGGGAACAGCTCTGACATCTTTGGCACTTTTTCTTTCTCTGACCACACTTATTGTGATGGCGATCTTCAGGTTACACTCGAACACTCCCATTGTGAAAGCCAACAATTGGAGCATCACATGTATCCTGCTTATCTTTCTGCTTCTATGTTTTCTCTGCTCCCTCTTCTTCATAGGAAGACCTAGCAAGGGAACCTGCCTTTTAAGGCAGGCTGTGTTTGGTATCACCTTCTCTGTTGCTGTTTCCTGTGTACTGGCCAAAACGATCACTGTGGTTGTGGCTTTTGTGGCTACAAAACCAGGGAACAAGATGAGGAAATGGATGGGAAAGAGGCTAGCAATCTTGGTCATTGTGCCTTGTTCTTTGATTCAGATTGCCATCTGTGTTGTTTGGTTGGTGAATAAGCCCCCTTTTCCAGAATTAGAGAAGAATTCCCAAGTGGGTGAGATCTTAGTGCAATGCAATGAAGGCTCAGAGATGATGTTTTACATTGTGTTGGGCTACATGGGTCTTCTGGCCATTGTCAGCTTCACAGTGGCTTTCTTTGCCAGGAAACTGCCTGACAGTTTCAATGAAGCCAAATTCATTACTTTCAGCATGTTGGTGTTTTGCAGTGTTTGGATTTCCTTCATCCCCACTTACATGAGCACCAAGGGCAAATTTATGGTAGCTGTGGAGATTTTCTCTATATTAGCCTCTGCTTTTGGTTTATTGAGTTGTATTTTCCTTCCCAAGTGCTACATCATTATATTCCACCCTGAATTAAATAAGAAGGAACAAATGGTAAGAAAAAAGGAATGATTAATATTGCATGTGAAGGAGTTTCAAGCAGCAGTTGAAAAATAGAATTAGTTGGTTACCAGTGTGAAACATTGAAAACAACTCTCTCTTAAAAATTCCAAGAAGACATCACCTCATGTATTAGTTGCAAAGTTCATAATTGGTGAGTGTCAGTTGTGTGGTTTTGCTAAGTAAAAAAATTCTTGAAAATTTAATTTTTTTCTCTTTATATAAAGAGAACAAAGAAACAATGAGAAAGAAAAAGTTGTAGAAAGAAAGTAACAAGGCATTAAAAAGAATTTAAAAAATTAGAATTTGTTTCCAATTTCACTGTACAACAAAGATTTTGCTGATGACGTTTAGCTTTAACCTATAGACTTCGGCTGTCAATCATGAAAGTAACTGATGTTTTAATCTAGTGTACTTTTTAATAAAAATCTTGTTTTCTACAATTTATTCTTACATACATTTTAGATCCAGTCATTTTCATTTGTGTTATAGGATGCTTTGTGTAGCTCATGCACGTCCAGGTACGAATTCAGAGCATATTGCTTACAATTTGTGGAAATGGTACAGTGTTTGCATGCCTAGGCATGTTTAGGCTGCCAGAAAGTATGTAAAAGTAGCACACATATACAAATGCTACTCAGTTTGTTGATATCAGATGCCCTGTACTTTGATATGATTGTTTCAAGGCCTAGCATTGTATATGTTCATATAATTTACACAAATTGTAAACCTCTTTCAGACTTGGTATAGGACAATTGGTTACAGTAGAAATGTTGTGAAAGATGTCCTGTTGATCTTACAGCCTAGCACAGAGGAACTCAATGCCTTTTGATGTCCCAATGATATGGAGGGAACAGAATGATGATGTGACAGATTGTTACTTCTGACTGACAGGTGTCGCTGGTTTCTCTGCTAAAAATACAAAATCAGTTAGATAGCCCAATCGGTTTCAGCCATGTCACCACTGCTACAATCTGCCAGTTCTGAAGCCACCTGAGAAATGGAGTTTAAATGAAAAAGATGAAGATGCTACAATGTATCAAATAGGCATGGACAGTGACAATGATCCATATTTTCAACTGTATATGTATGGTGAGCCTCATCTTATAATAGTCAGAATTAGACAACCAGGTCAGAGACTTGGGTTTTTCAAAATCAAAATCAAAAGATTTCAAGATTGTAAGGATGGTGTTGACTCTAGAAGAGGTGGACAGGATCATGGGGAGGCTGAGTTCCACCAGTTGTTTACTGGACCCGTGCTCCTCCTTGCTGGGGTATGCAGCTCGGGAGGGGACACGAGGCTGGCTCCAGGCAGTAATAACTACTTCTTTGAGGGAGGGTAGCTTCCCTGCCACCTTGAAGGAGGTGGTGGTGCGGCCCCTCCTCAAGAAGCCTGCCCTGGACCCGGCTATTTTGAACAACTATCATCCGGTTTCCAACCTTTGCTTTCTTGTGAAGGTTGTTGAGACACATCAGCTCCCTCTGTTCCTGGAGGAAACTGACTATCTGTTCTGAACCAGCCCTCTTCTGGCCTTGTAGTAAGGCAAACCCCTATTCAGAAAGAAGAGACTGGAGAGCGTCCAAGGCTAAAAGGCATCTGCCAAGATTTAATTACGCAGTTAACAAAAACACAAGAGCTTGTCTTCTCAAGCGGAAAAGTTGCTTTCAGCAACCAGCCCCTCCCCAAACACTCCTTTTATAGAGAGCTCAGGGCGTGGTCTCCCTGTGCCTCCTCCCGAGGAGTCCCACAGCCTTTCTTTGTTTGTTCCTGCTCGACTGCCTCCTGCGTCGAGCGTCCTTGAACAGGGCCAGCTGTGGGTCATCTTCCTCCGCACTCTCGGGCTCACGCAGCTGAGAAGAGGTCCCCGGCTGAGGGCTCTGCAAAGCCTCCAAACCATCATCAGCCGGTTCGTTTCCCTCCCCCTCATCTGAGTCATCCGATACATCGGAGCCGGCTGTCGGACCCACAGGCTGGCCCTGAGTCACAACACTATCCCGCACCGCAGGGCCCTTCCCCCGGGTCTGCCGATCTGGATGCGGTCGGGATGGGAACTGTTCGTGAAAAGCAGTCACCAACGCAGGGGCATGAACGGCGGTCGCGTCTTCCCATGTGAAGTCCTCCGGCCCGTACCCTTTCCACTCGATCAGGTACTGGAAGCGACCTTTCAGCCAGCGGGAATCCCTGATGCTGGCGACCTCGTACTCGGGGGTGCTGTCGCCATCACGAGGTCCTGATGGGGGAGGTTCCGCTTGGCGAAGTGGACAAGCCGGTTGTTCGGGGACCAACAAGGACCGATGGAAGACGGGGTGCACGCGCAGGGAACGTGGCAGAGTTAAACGATAGGCGACCGGGTTGATGACGGCCTCGACTGGGAACGGTCCAAGGTAACGGTGGTCCAGCTTCCTCGCTGGCCGAGTGGATGGTAGGTTTCTGGTGGACAGCCAGACCCGATCCCCCACCGATAATGGAGGCGTATCCCTTCTCGACCGATCGGCGAACCTCTTGTAGTCGGCCTTGGCCTTCTCCAGCTGCCGTCGCACCAACCGATGGATCGCCTGTAATTCCGCCATGAATTCGTTCGCTGCCGGCTCTGGTGAGTCCACGGGAGAAAGGGGGAAAAACCGGGGGTGATAACCCACGTTGGCCAAGAACGGTGTCATCTGCGTGGAGGTGTGCTACGAGTTGTTAAAGGCAAACTCGGCTATGGCCAAATAGTCCACCCAATTGTCCTGCTGCAGGTTAACATAGCAGCGCAGATACTGCTCTAAGATGCCGATGACCTTCTCGGTACCCCCGTCGGTCTGAGGATGATGCGCGGACGAGAGGCAAACCTTAATGTCCAACGCCCGCATCAACTCCTGCCAGAAGCGGGCTGTAAACTGGGCCCCCCTATCGGAGACGACCCTATCGGGAAGGCCGTGCAGCCGGAACACCTGTTGGATGAACATGCGACTAGTGGCGCGAGCTGACGGTAAGCCGCGACAGGGGATGAAGTGCGCCATCTTGGTCAACATGTCCACCACCACAAACACTGTCGTGAAGCCGGAGGATGGGGGTAGATCCGTCAGAAAGTCCATGGACACAGCCCCCCAGGGTCTCTTGGGCGTTGGCAAGGGCTGCAGTAAACCAGGCGGGGCCCCTGTCGCTGACTTGGCCTGCCTGCATGGGACGCAGGAGGTGACATAAGACTGGACATCGTGTCAGACTCGGGGCCACCAGAAGGTACGGGAGACCAGGTTCAGAGTCTTGAACAGGCCAAAATGCCCCGCAGCCGGGTTATCATGACATTGGCTGAGGACGAGTCCCCTGAGTGGCCCTCCTGGAACATAGAGCCGGTCACGATAATACAGGAGTCCATCCGTGACCGACCAAGGCGAATCTGGCCCCACCTCTTCCTTCCGCTGAGCCACCCACGCCTCCTGCTGCTGCGCCTCCCGGATCCGAGCCCGTATATCCACCGGCTCCCGCACCGCAGCAAAAGACTCGACGGGGATCACTGTCCTGGGCGGAAGCTTGTCTTCCACTCGGGTGTACTCGGGCTTCCTGGACAGAGCATCCGCTCTCTGGTTGTGCCCGCTTGGTATGTACCGCACCCGGAAGTCAAACCTCGCAAAGAAGAGGGACCACCGGATCTGGCGTTGGTTCAAATTCCGAGCGGTCTGCAGGCTTTCCAGATTCTTGTGGTCCGTCCGGACCTCGATTTGATGCCGTGCCCCCTCCAGATGATGCCTCCAAGCCTCGAACGCCGCCTTGATGGCCAGCAGCTCCTTCTCCCAGATGGTATAGTTGCGCTCCGAGGGGTTCAATTTCCGAGAGTGATACGCGCAAGGGAAAAGGGTACCGTTGGGCGTCGCTGCCTGGAGTAACACGGCCCCAATGGCAATGTCGGAGGCGTCCGCCTCCACGACAAACGGCCGTTGCGGGTCAGGATGCTTCAAGATGGGCTCCTTCATGAAGGCGTCCTTCAAAGCTTGGAACGCCTGTTGTTCGGTGGCGTTCCACTGGAACCGAGTCTTCTTCTGCAGGAGCCGGGTAAGGGGGGCTGTCAAGGCAGCAAAGCCAGGAATGAATGTTCGATAGTAGTTGGCAAATCCAAGAAGTCGCTGAACATCCTTCACGCGACGTGGGGGTTGCCAACTCTGCAACGACTCAACTTTACTCGGTTCCATGGCGATGCCCTCAGGAGAAATGCGGTGACCCAAGAAATCGATGGTCACCTGGTAAAACTGGCACTTCTCCAACTTGGCAAACAGCCGATGTTTCCGGAGGCGCTGCAGGACCTGACGGAGATGCTGATGATGCGCTTCACGCGACGGAGAGTAAATCAGGATGTCGTCCAGGTAAATCACGACAAACTGGTCCAACAGATCTCGAAAGATGTCGTTCATAAAATGCTGAAACACAGCGGGGGCGTTGGTCAGGCCAAACGGCATCACCGTGTACTCGAAATGTCCATAGCGAGTACCAAACGCCGTCTTCCACTCATCACCCGGCCGAACCCTGACGAGGTTGTAAGCTCCACGCAGGTCCAGTTTCGTGAAAATCTTAGCCTCCCGGAGTCGGTCCAAGAGCTCGGGGATGAGGGGCAGCGGGTAGCGGTTACGCACCGTGATGGCGTTGAGTTTCCGGTAGTCACAGCAGAGCCGTAACTCGCCCAACTTCTTTTTGACGAAGAGCACGGGCGCAGACACTGGCGAGGACGAGGGCCGGATGAAACCACGAGCCAAATTCTTTGTCAGGAAGTCCCGCAATGCAGCCAACTCGGGCTCCGACATGGAATACAAACGCCCCACTGGGAGAGGCGCATCAGGAACTAGATCAATGGAACAGTCGTAGGGCCTGTGCGGGGGTAATTGGTTCGCCTCTGACTCGCTGAACACATCAGCAAAGTCGGACAGTTCGGGAGGCAAAGAAACTCCTGAGGAGCCCTCCACCTGGCCGGCACAGATATGACGGGTGTGGTCCACGCACTGCAAACTTGGGAAGGTGACCAAGTTCTGAGACCAATAGATCTGTGGATCATGCGCCCGGAGCCACGCCAGTCCCAGGACCACGGGGAAGTGCAGATCCGAAGTGATGTAGAACTGAATGGCCTCCACATGGGAACTGATAGCCATACTCACTGGTTGTGTGGCGGCCGTAATAGGCCCGGACAGGAGCACTCGACCATCAATAGTCTCCACTAGCATGGGCGGATCCACCGGACACTGAGGAACAGCCCATTTGGCCACGAAGGCCGAGTCCATAAAGTTAGTGGTAGCCCCAGAGTCAATTAAGGCATGGACCGGAATCCCCTCTGGCTTGCCAGGAAGGATCAGTCGTGCCTCCAAAATCAAATGCCGTGGAGGTTCACAGGCACCATCGGAATGGCGTCGCTCGGCGTGGTCGTGGTGGGTCGTCCGATCTATCACACCGTCTAGATCGGGCTCGGGCCGTTTCCCGACAGCAAAGCAGGGGACTTTCTCGGGGCCGGCTTGGTCACTGATGCCCGCTGACGCTTCTTTGGACAAGAAGCAGCCAAATGTCCAGGGTCCCCACAGTAAAAACACAACCCCTCCGATCGTCGTCTGTCCATTTCCGTCACCGATAGACGGGACCTGGCGGCACCCAGCTCCATTGGCTCCTCCCTCTGGACTGGGGGCTCACGCACAACAGGGGCGGCAGGGGTCTGTGGGGTGGCACGGCGACTCTTTCGCTGCTGCAGCCGGGCATCGATCCGCAGACAAAGATGGATCAGCCCTTTCAGATCTGAGGGAATGTCCACGCGGGCCAGCTCATCCAACATCTCCTCTGACAAGCCATCCTGAAAGGCATCCACGAGCGCAGCCTCATTCCAGGCGGAATCCTGGCTAAGCAGCCGGAAATCGCTGATATAGGCCTGTAGAGGGCGCTGACCCTGCCTCAAAGCTTTCAGGCGTCGGGTGGCAGTCTGCGCCTTAATCGGGTCCTCGTACATGAGGCGCATATGGTCACAAAACCCCCCAAAGTTATCCAACAAAGGGCTAGGCTGTGCCAACAGAGGCGTGCCCCAACGAGCTGCATCTCCCGACAGAAGGCTCAACACGAATCCCACCTTATCTCGGTCAGTGGGGAAATCAGCTGCTCTCACGCTGATAAAAAGCTGGCATTGTCCCAAGAAGGCAGGAAACAGTTCTGGAGTACCAGCAAATTTATCCGGCATAGCTATCTGACATTTCCTCCTGGGTGGGGGTGCAGCATGTACCTGAGCTTGCAGTTGAGCCACCTGAGCTGCCAGCAAAGTGATTTGCTGGGTGAGCTGGGCATTCTCGGCAAGAAGCTGCTCCATCGTAGTAATAAGGGGTGGGGGGCTGAAAGCAAACTGTTCTGAACCAGCCCTCTTCTGGCCTTGTAGTAAGGCAAACCCCTATTCAGAAAGAAGAGACTGGAGAGCGTCCAAGGCTAAAAGGCATCTGCCAAGATTTAATTACGCAGTTAACAAAAACACAAGAGCTTGTCTTCTCAAGCGGAAAAGTTGCTTTCAGCAACCAGCCCCTCCCCATTTTATAGAGAGCTCAGGGCGTGGTCTCCCTGTGCCTCCTCCCGAGGAGTCCCACAGCCTTTCTTTGTTTGTTCCTGCTCGACTGCCTCCTGCGTCGAGCGTCCTTGAACAGGGCCAGCTGTGGGTCATCTTCCTCCGCACTCTCGGGCTCACGCAGCTGAGAAGAGGTCCCCGGCTGAGGGCTCTGCAAAGCCTCCAAACCATCATCAGCCGGTTCGTTTCCCTCCCCCTCATCTGAGTCATCCGATACATCGGAGCCGGCTGTCGGACCCACAGGCTGGCCCTGAGTCACAACACTATCTGGACCCGTACCAATCAGGTTTTTAAAAATAATAAAGGCACGCTATAAATAGATAAAATAAATATATAAATATGAAAGTGTCAGCAACAAACATCCCCCTACGTCAGGGGTGCCAAACTACTGGCCCGCTGGCTGGTTGCATCATACAGAGGCCGCACCCACCCCAGGTCCAGCAATGCGCAAAATAAGTCACCATACATCGCGACATGTCATGTGACACAGCGAGTTTAGCACCCATACCCTATGTAATAAACTTACACAAAATGTAAATATGAAGTATTTAATATAAAATGGGGACTCAGCATCATAGGTACATAATGCTTGGGAAACTGTCAACGATGTATAAAGATGTTTAAAATGTTTGTTGAAAATGTAGCAATAAAAATGGTATTCCTTATCATCTTGGTGAACCTGCGCTAAAGCAAAGAAATACTGGCACCAGATCTTTGTCTTAATTCACACAATTCCTAAAACAAATACAGTGGTACCATGAAAATCAAATGCATTGAAACTCATTGAATTTTGTACTCAACACATTTTGATGTGAAAATCTTGTCTCAGTACTCATTGAGCTAAAACGTGTTGGTGTCAGTTGCTTTGTGACTCAATATATTATTCCAAATTTGTTTGGTACTCATTTTTTGGTATTAACTGGAACCAATTAAGGATAAGTAACAAGGTACCACTGTATAAAATTGAAACCAGAAGATTTTCTTTTAGAAATATTGGATGAAGAATTTTGGGGGAAAATTAGAAGTTTATTACATATGTTGACAGCAGCAAGAATCCTATATGGGCAAAAATGGAAAGGCTTGTTAATTCCCACAGTGGAAGAATGAGGGAAGAGAAGCATCTGCTGGGAGTTGAAGTCCACAAGTCATAAAAGCGACAAGTTTGAAGAGTCCTGGTCTAGTGGTTAAAGCATCAGGCTAGAAATCAGAAGACCATGGCTTCTATCCAGACTTAACTCTTAAAGCCAGCTTAAAGTTATAAATATATGGTACAAATAAATAAATGTCACCTAACTCAAACAAACTAACTTTGAGTGGTATACAATACAGAGTTTATGCTGAGATCATTTTCTTTGTCAACAGGGATTTGATGCCCTACAACTGCCATAATGATAGTGATTAATGGAAGAAAATTGTGAGGGTAGAATATCGATGACTGCAAATCCACTTGAGCTCTGACAAGTTGTGCTTACTGCATAAAAGCCCTGCCAAAAGGTGTTTTTTTTTACATCACTCTTTGATCTGCATTTGACCACAGCACAATTATTCACTTTTATTGCCTGAATTTTAGATAAAGGTGCTAGGTATTTGTTGATCATGGTGGTAAGATTGGGATGGGGCCTATCTCAAGAGCTCCTGGCTCTTTCTCTAATCTTCTTGCTTGTAAAGCTCAATCATTCCTTCAGAAAAAAAATGAACCTAAAAGATCCTTATCAGGGAAAACTTTCCACCCATCCTTCAGATCCTTCAGATAAAATTATAATTGGAGAATTTGTATCCATGACACTTGGTAGTTATAGGGAACAGAAGTTTAGGGAACATCCAATGTCTTCACCAGCACAAGCTTAGTAAGTAATTCTTCATTTTTATCTAAGGTGTTTCTGACTCCATAACATTCTTTCCTCAAAAAACCTTCAGTGGTTTTTCATTCTTGGAAGATTCTGTTTGGGTCTGATGATCATTCTTACTTTCCCCACCTAAGTGACTATTTCTAAGTAATGACAGATCTCTTATTCTGTCTTCTAATTTTCTCCATGTTTTGATATTTTATATGCCAAGCACACTTATAGCAGAAATTGAGTTGAAACATATAGAGAGCCTACTGAACTGTGTGTGAAGATGGATTTGCTAAGAGCCCCAATAGTTCTCTCTGTACAATTTAGACCCCCTGGTAGACAATAGGGAATAAATAAGATTTAAAAAATGTTAATACTAAGATATTGTTTCATTTGCAGGGTACAGTACCTTGGGCAAGTTGAATGAAAGTAATTAGGGAATATCTGAACCATTTATTTCAGAAAGAATTTCCCATCATATAGAGAACAATATGTAGTCAAGCTCTATGGGCAAGCAATGATCTAAGCTGTAAGTCACTTAATTATTAGCCCTTAAGATCTAACATTCAAAATTCTCTTGGCAGTCTAATCCCTAAAAACTACCAGCATGTCCTCGCTTTTCTTTTTGCCATTAAAGAAATCAATAATAATCCTGATCTGTTGCCCAACAACACATTGGGGTCCCAGATTTATGACAATGCTTACAATTCATGGAGAACCACTTGGACCACTTTTGATCTTCTCTTTCTAAGACAAGGGGATCCACTCAATTATTACTGTAACACTGAAGAGGAAATCGTGGCCAACATTGGGGGACTCACCTCTGAAAATTCTATCCACATGGCCAACATCTTAAGTACTTACAAGATTCCTCAGGTAAATTTTTGGAAACAGATATATAGAAGGAAAAGGAGAATAACTGTTAAGTCTCCGTGGTAAAGGTAAATTCTTCTATTGTTTGAACTGTCATTTTACATCTATGGTGATTTATAATTGAGGACCTAGCTTGCTGCAAGTTTGAAATGTAAACTAGAGAAATCAAATTCCTTTCACATCCTTTTCATTTGTTCCAAATTAAATACACTGATTGATTGATTGATTATCTGACTATGTGCCATCAAGTTGATGTTCATTCTTAGCGACCACATAAATATGAAAGCTACTTTAAGTGATGTTGATTATTAGTGACCACATAAATATGAAAGCTACTTTAAGTGATGTTGATTCTTAGTGACCACATAAATATGAAAGCTACTTTAAGTGATATTTCTCATCTTCAAAAGGACCACCCATGGGCAATATGAGTCCATCCACCTACCAAACAATACACTAAAGTGTATTTTTAAAAATGTCCAGTAAATTTGTATCTAATATTAGCAGCCATTTAAAAAGAGTGTATACAAAATTGAACGCTTTTCTGTGATTTAAAATGTTTTTCCCCAGTTAAGTTATGGCTCCTCTGACCCCATGTTAAGAGGCAAAATTGGTTTTCCTTCTTTCTACCGCATGATTCCCAATGAAGCTTTTCAATACATAGGGATAGTACAACTTCTGAAATATTTTGGATGGAATTGGGTTAGTCTAATTGTTTCAGATGATGAAAGTGGTGAAAACTTTCTTCGAACTCTGAGACCCAAGCTTCTACAAAATAATATTTGCATAGCTGGGATACAGATGATCCCAATTATGTCACTATTTTTATTAAGGGAGATACTTGAGAAAAAAATCCTTCAAATTCAATCTGTTATCTCCCAAAGTAAAATCAATGTGTTCCTTGTATATGGAAATGGTCAGTCTTTGGAGGGATTACGGATGGTTTTATACTCAATGGAAATTGGCAGTAACGAGCCTCTGGAGAAGGTGTGGATCACAATGTGTGAATGGGATTTCACTGCTCAGAACGCTGCCAGAAAATTTAGCAAAAAATCCTTCAATGGAACCCTATCATTCTCACTCCACACCAAGGTTTTGCCAGGATTTCAGAATTTTCTTGAGAAAATAAATCCTCTGAAGTCTACATTTTATTTCCTGTCTGAATTCTGGACATCAACATTCTTCTGCTCACTCAATGTCCATACATTTTATGGACAGAAATGAAGAATTGCACTGGGGAAGAGAAGCTGGATAGCCTTCCTGATTGTGTCTTTGAGATGGGGATGTCTGGTTGGAGTTATAGCATCTACAATGCTGTTTATCTTGTGGCACATTCTCTCCATGCTTTGTATTCCTGGAGGAACAAACAGAGGGGAAGCAGAAATCAAGGCCAATGGAATGTCCAAAAAGTTCCTCCCTGGCAGGTACTCACAAGTAAATTATTCAATTCATTAAAACCAAAATAATTTAGAAAACCAAAATAGAACTAAAAGAAAAGCATACAGGTGAAACTTGAAAATTAGAATATCGTGCAAAAGATCATTTATTTCAGTAATGCAACTTAAAAGGGGAAACTTATATATGAGATAGACTCATTACATGCAAAGCAGTTCAAGGCGTGATTTGTCATAATTGTGATGATTATGGCTTACAGCTTATGAAAACCCCAAATCCACAATCTCAGAAAATTAGAATATTGTGAAAAGGTGCAATATTTTAGGCTCAAAGTGTCCCACTCTAATCAGCTAATTAAGCCATAACACCTGCAAAGGGTTCCTGAGCTTTTAAATGGTCTCTCAGTCTGGTTCAGTAGGATCACAATCATGGGGAAGACTGCTGACCTGACAGTTGTGCAGAAAACCATCATTGACACCCTCCATAAGGAGGGAAAGCCTCAAAAGGTAATTGCAAAAGAAGTTGGATGTTCCCAAAGTGCTGTATCAAAGCACATTAATAGAGTTATGTGGAAGGGAAAAGCGTGGAAGAAAAAGGTGCACAAGCAGCAGGGATGACCGTAGGCTGGAGAGGATTGTCAGGAAAAGGCCATTCAAAAGTGTTGGGGACTTTCACAAGGAGTGGACTGAGGCTGGAGTCAGTGCATCAAAAGCCACCACACACAGATGGATCCTGGACATGGGCTTCAAATGTCATATTCCTCTTGTCAAGCTGCTCCTGAACAACAAACATCAGAAACCTCTTACTTGGGCTAAAGAAAAACAGACCTGGTCTTTTGCTCAGTGGTCCAAAGTCCTCTTTTCTGATGAGAGCAACGTTTTCATCTCATTTGGAAACCAAGGACCCAGAGTCTGGAGGAAGAATGGAGAGGCACACACTGCAAGATGCTTGAAGTCCAGTGTGAAGTTTCCACAGTCTGTGTTGATTTGGGGAGCCATGTCATCTGCTGGCATTGGTCCACTGTGCTTCATTAAGTCCAGGGTGAACGCAGCTGTCTACCATGAGATTTTGGAGCACTTCATGCTTCCTTCCACAGACGAGCTTTATGGGGATGCTGACTTCATTTTCCAGCAGGACCTGGCACCTGCCACATTGCCAAAAGCACCAAAACCTGGTTCAATGACTGTGGGATTACTGTGCTTGATTGGCCAGCAAACTCACCTGACCTGAACCCATAGAGAATCTATGGGGCATTGTCGAGAGAAAGATGAGAGACATGAGACTGAACAATGCAGAAGAGCTGAAGGCTGCTATTGAAGCATCCTGTTCTTCCATAACACCTCAGCAGTGCCACAGGCTGATAGCTTCCATGCCACACCGCATTGAGGCAGTAATTGCTGCAAAAGGGGCCCAAACCAAGTACTGAGTACGTATGCATGCTTATACTTTTCAGAGGTCCGATATTGTTCTATGGACACTCCTTGTTTTATTGATTGCATGTAATATTCTAATTTTCTGAGATTGTGGATTTGGGGTTTTCATGAGCTTTACGCCATAATCATCTCAATTATGACAAATCACAGCTTGAACTGCTTTGCATGTAATGAGTCTATCTCATATATTAGTTTCCCCTTTTAAGTTGCATTACTGAAATAAATGAACTTTTGCACGATATTCTAATTTTTTGAGTTTCACCTGTACATGATGTAACAACAGAGATAAACTTTTAAACACAACCAGCTTTTGAAACTGCAAAGAAAAGCAAGTGAATGGTTTTAGAAGAATGTTGGAGAATGGAGATACCTTATACAAATATTTAAAGTGAATTAGAAATTGAGAGTCCAGATGCACCAATGAGATACTGATTTAAAATTGATACTAAATTTAACACCATGGGGAAAATGGATAATTTAATCCATTCTGGGATGGCTCCTTCTCAGATATTTAATCCCAGTATCAGAAAAGGAATAAACAGTAAGGATTCACTACTACTCCCAAATGAGTAAAAAGGCCTAAATTGCTAATAGCTGGAATGCTCCAGAAAAGGTGTAAGTTGTTATGATTTAGGTAGTGTTGTGTTGGGTACCAGAATCAGAGGCGACACAGGTTCAGGAGCTAAGTTGTTTTATTGAGGAACATGTCCGAACTGGGGAAGAAAGGATTTCAGCCCTCACTTATACCTGGTCAGGTAACTGCCAGGCCAATGGGTTAAAATCCTATCGCCCTGCCAACTGGTCAGCCAATCCCTTTAAATCCTGCTCTCCCGCCAAACATTGTCCCCTTGTTCTGGCTTCTCGCCGAATGCTGTTCCTGCTTGCTGTTCCTGCGTGGAGCTGTCCAGCTCCACACCTCCTTAATTCACTGACCCACACATGTATGCAAAACCTGCATACACCACACCACTTCTCCCATGGCGGGAAACACCCTTGTTCCCATTTGCTTCTTTCCCCGACCCCACACTATCAAGATGGTTTACCCACAACCCCCTACCCCCCTCAAGTACATACATAATCTGAGAGGTAGGCTGGAGGACTGCGGGCTCGGCCAGACCGTGTAGGGGAATCCCCCCCACAGGCTTGATTATGTCCTTTGAGTTTATGATTTTTTGGTTATGCTCCCCTGGATCTGGTGAAGCAGACGATGGGTTTTCGGGTGTGGTCTCCCCTGGGTTAAGTGGCCTTCTTTGACTGGCCCCAGGTGTTGTCATTCCCTCACTCCAATCCATCTGTTGATGAGGTCGGAGCAGTTCCAACCCCTCTGAGTTGGGAACTATTTCTTTGTTTACTGTGTCTCTTTGGTCACTCTGAGTCACTTCCGGTTGGAGTGAGGCCTCTTGCCCATTATCGGCTGGGCCCCTCTCAGGTGCTCGACGCCTGAGTTGGTCAACATGTCTCCTCCACTGTAAACCCCCCTCCACCCTAACGATGTAAGATACTGGTCCCGTCCGCTCAACTACTTTCCCTTGCACCCATGTATCCCTGGAGGTATAGTTCCTAGCCCAGATGAGGTCCCCCATTTTAAATTCTCTGGGAACCTTTGGGTGTTCCACATCAGCCACCACTCTGTCTGGGTGTAATCTGTCAAGAGTGGTTATGAGACGTCTTCCGCAACGAAGTTCAGCTGGGCTCTTCCCGGTTGTGGTGCATGGAGTGGTGTGTTGGTGCAACAGGAATTTAGCCAAACGTTGTTTCCAATTCCCATGGATGATGCGCTTCAATGCGTCCTTTGTGGTGCGCACTGCCCGTTCAGCCAAGCCATTACTGGAGGGGTGGAAGGGAGCCAAGGTGACATGTCTAATCCCATTGGTCTTCAAAAATGCCTGGAATTCTGAGGAGGTAAATTGTGGACCGTTATCAGAGACTAATACATCAGGAAGGCCGTGAGTGGCAAAGAGTCCCATGAGCGCCTGGACAGTCCTCGATGTGGTCAAGATACTGACTGGCACCACATCCAACCATTTGGAGTGGCTGTCTACTACTATCAAGAATGATTGGTTGTGCAGGGGGCCTGCGTAGTCAATGTGTATCCGGGACCAAGGTGTGTGTGTCTCCTCCCACTTGTGGACAGGGGCATGTGGCTGTGGTGGCTGAGATTTTTGGCATGTGTAACAGCCAGCTACTTATTCTTCAATATTCTTGTCAAGGCCCGGCCACCACAGGTAACTCCTTGCCAATGCCTTCATCCGAATGACCCTGGATGCCCCTCGTGTAGTGAGTGGATGACTCTGTCTCTCAGTGTTTGTGGTATGATGACCCTGCATCCCCACAATAGGCAACCCTTGTGTGAGGATAGCTCGTGTCTTCTTGTGAAAAATGCCGTGAATTCAGCCCCTGGAGATTTGTCTTGCCACCCTGTGTTAACCCACGTCTGTACCCTACTCAAAATCCTATCCTTTGTGGTTCCTGCTGCGATGTCTCGGGCACTGAGAGGACATTCTGGCAGATCCTGAATAGCTAATATTTGGGCTGCTGGTGCTGGGTCAGGTTTCATGTTGTTAAGAGGAAGTCTGCTTAACCCATCTGCATGGCCCATTTCCTTGCCCAGCTTGTGTACTAGTTTACAAGAGTAAGCCGCAAGGAAGATGGACCAACGGAGCATTCTGGGTGACAAGATCTGTGGGGTTTGCTTATCTGTGGTAAACAGACCTAGCAAGGGTTTATGGTCTGTAAAAATGGTGAAATTCCTCCCATACAAATAATCATGGAATTTTTTTTACTCCAGCAACTATTGCCAGAGCTTCCTTGTCTATCTGTGCGTAGTTCCTCTCGGCTGCTGACAAGGTTCTGGAGTAATATGCGATGGGAATTTGTCTGCCATCCTCCTCTAGGTGGCTCAACACAGCCCCCACTCCATAAGGAGAAGCATCGCAAACAATGCAAATTGGTTTATTTTCTATGAAGTGGGTGATGGTGGCGTTGCTTGCCAACAGGTTTTTTAGAGATTGGAAACTGGTGTCATGTGCCTTGGTCCAGTTCCATGTTGATTTCTTATCTAATAGCCTATGCAAGGGTTCAGCAATTGAAGCCTTGTGGGGTAGGAAAGCGTGATAGAAATTAAGTAACCCCAGGAAAGCTTGCAGCTCTGCTTTGTTTTTTGGCTTGGGGGCCTCTTTGATCGCTTTCACCTTAGATGCTGCGGGGTGAACCCCCTCGGCGTCAATCCTGAACCCCAAGAATTCTGCCTCAGGCACTCCAATGCAGCACTTCTCTTTCTTAAGCTTAAGGCCAGCAGCACCAAATCTACCCAGAACAGCCTGCAGTCGTTCTGCCAAAACCTCCTCTGAGTCCCCTGCTATGAGGACGTCATCAAAGTATGGGCAGACACCCGGTATGCCCTTAAGTGTTCATTCCATCACCTCCTGGAAGATGTCTGGAGCCACACTGACTCCGAACTGCAACCGGTCTACCCAGAACGCCCCCTTGTGGGTGACTATTGTTTGCACCACGGCCGTCTCTGGGTTGACCGGGAGCTGTAAATAAGCCTGAGCGAGATCCAGCTTGACAAAAATGTCCCCTCCCTGGAGTGATGCTAGGATGTTGCTAAGTGTGGGTACTGGGTATGCATGGGGGTTCAACGATTTATTGATCATGCATTTATAATCAGCACAGATCCTGATGTCACTGTTTGCCTTGAGCGGGGTGACAATTTGGGTCTCCCACTCTGCCCCCTCTACCGGGTGCAGAACCCCCTGCGCAACTAGCTTGTCGAGATCCCGCTCAATTTTATGTTTAAGGGTGAACGGTACTCTCCTGGGCTTAATTCTGATTGGTTGAACATTGGGGTTCAATTTGAATGCAATCGGTGGACCTGTGTATTTTCCTAGTGTCCCATTGAATACGCCTGCAAATGCTTTGCACACAGAATCGATGCTGGGCATCTGAGTCTGTGTCTGGTGAATTCCAACAATATGGATTACCAGTGCTTTGAACCAGCTTAACCCTAACAAGCTGGTTCTCTGTCCCTTGACCACTAGGATGTCCAAGGGCCCCTGGAACCCCCTGTATCTCACAGAGAAAGTGGTGTTCCCCCAGACTTGTATCGGGGTATTCTGGAAATCAGTAAGGGTAATGCTAGATGGCCTCAAGGGAACCCGCTGGCCGCTCCGACTGCAAATAAGCTTATAAGTCTCATGTGAAATGACTGAGACTGCGGAGCCTGAGTCCAGCTCCATTTTACATGGAACCCCTTGGAGGTGCACCTCTAGCTTAATTTTTGGGGTGAGGGATTGAGAACCCCCCGTGTTACAAACCACCCATCTGCTCCTGGTATAGCTGATAGGCACTCTGCACTTCAGACCCCCAGTACCTGCCGGCAGGTGAGTTTCAGCGTCCACCTCGTGTAGTGCGTCTCTACTCCGGCTCCAGAAAACGGACGCGAAGTGTCCCATCTTGCCGCACGCACGGCATTCGGCCCCCAGAATTTGCAGGTACAACGGTGATGGTTCCCCCTGCAACCGGCACATCTCTGTTGGGACATGCAGCCTTTGCACCCAGAGCATCGCTTGTCCTGGCTGTTGGCAGCTGGTGTTGTTGATGCTGGTCATTGTCCTTTTGAGCTTCTGCGCCGTCCAGACAGATAGGGGGGTCTTAGATGAACTGTGTCTACTTCGGCCACTAGTTCATCCTCGCTGGTTCCTCCTGCCCCATGCATCTGATGGATGTTGCTCCCCTGGCTGCTGCGGCTGGCATCGGATGTCTCTGGCTTCTCAGCTAGCTCCCAGGCCAATACCACTTTTTGTACCGTCTTGAGGGTTAGACCCGGTCTGGCCAGCACCTTTTGTCTCAATTTTCGATCTCTGAGCCCACAAATGATTCGGTCCCGCAATCTCCTCTCTAAATCATTGAAGTTGTATAGGCGAGCCGCCTGCCTGCCTGCAGCCATGAATGCAGACCCTGACTCCCCTGGCTGCTGGTTCCTTTTTTTGAATTCAAATGTCCATGCCACTTCTGACAAGTGTGGGTTAAAATACTGATTTAATTTCTCCATAAGGTCATCATACTTCACCGCCCTGATGGCTGTGGGCATGCACAGGCCCACGACTAATTGATAAATGTCCTTCCCACATGTACTGAGCAGGGTGGCTACCTTGATCCTGTCCTCAGTAATATTATTGGTGATGAAGTAAAATTCTAGCTGCCCCACAAATGCCTCCCACTCTTTGGGGCGAGCGCTATTAAAAGTGGGGGCTACACTGACTGGCACCATGGGGGCTTGACTGACCTGGACCATGGGAGCTGGACCCACCTGAGCCATTTGATCCTGACCGTCCTGGGAAATATCGTGTGTTCCTTCCATTCTGTTCCGAAGCAAGAGGTGATTTTCCAGTCAGATGGGATTCCTACCACCCTTCAGAACAAAATCCCATCCTCATCGCCATTTTTTGTGTTGGGTTCCAGAATCAGAGGTGACACAGTTTCAGGAGCTAAGTTGTTTTATTGAGGAACATGGCCGAACTGGGGAACGAAGGATTTCAGCCCTCACTTATACCTGGTCAGGTAACTGCCTGGCCAATGGGTTAAAATCCAAGCATCCTGCCGGCTGGTCAGCCAATCCCTTTAAATCCTGCTCTCCAGCCAAATGCTGTCCCCTTGTTCTGGCTTCCTGCTGAACGCTGTTCCTGCTTGCTGTTCCTGCGTGGAGCTGTCCAGCTCCACACCTCCTTAATTCACTGACCCACACATGTATGCAAAACCTGCATACACTACAGGTAGAAATAAAAAAGTGGTGAACTGACTGTAGCCTAATTTCTTTGATAAACATTTATCTACATCATTCAAAAATAGGAAAAGTGAGTCTCTGGAAACTTGTAGTATCTCAGGTAAAAGGAAAAAAATCCTTTCTGTCATCTTACATAATTTAGACGGAATGGAATGAGTCCCTGGTTTCAGATTCAGATGAAAAATATTGCTGTGATGGTTAACCATCCATGTTCTGGTTGGATAAAAGCTTTTCAATTCTTGATGTACTTCGAAAACATTAATTTTCAGTATACTGCATAAAGTCTCAATTTAAATGTCATGTCACTGATGTTCGAAGTGACCGTTACTTTTTGTTAGAGCAGTAACCTATTTCTCCTTCCCTCTAGCTTAATTCATTTTTGAGACAAATCCACTTTAACAATAACGTTGGAGATGAAATATTTCTCGATGAAGATAGGGACTTAGCGATAGGCTATGACCTCATCAATTTGGTGACATTTCCCAATGAATCTTTCCAGAGAGTCCACGTTGGAAGAATCGATCCCAGTTTACAACTTGATAAACAATTCATCATTAATGCAAGTGCCATTATGTGGAATCCCACATTTCATCAGGTTGGAACTATTATATTTTCTTAATATCAGTATCATTTGAGTGATATTTAAGACACACAATCTGGAGAATGACAAGGAAATTTGTTGAGAGAGCTGAATTCAGAAAATATATTGGGGGGGGGGGAATGCAGAAAGAGTTACCAACATCAGACAGTTGTGATATTAGGAATCTTTCTAAGATATTAATAACTTGTTTCATAATTTCTAAAATCTATCTGTTCCAAATGTATGTAATTCAGAATTACATATAGAGGAGGAGAAAACTATTTCTTGTTCTACAGACTCTTTTTTTCTGGACAATATTAACAGATGGTGCCAAAATCTACTTGTGTTGAAAGCTGCCATCCTGGACAGAGCAAACTAATTCAGCAGGGGAAACAAATCTGTTGTTATGATTGCATTCAGTGTCCTTCAGGGAGGATCTCAACACAAATGGGTAAACATCTATCTTGGAAAACATCCAGAAATTTTCTATTTTGTGCTTGTGGAATATCTGTTTCTCCCTTCCATACATCTAATGACTTTATTATGATTTATGTTTTTCAGTAGTGTATTCAAAGGCTTTTTTTTACATTTATTTGTGTTTTTAAATCAGGGGCCCCAACCCCCAAGTTGTGGCCCATTCAGAACTGGGCCATGCAAGTAGGATGCAAGCATGTGTTTGAACATGTGAAGCTCCATTTGTGCGAGCTTCGTGCACTTGCTTCATGCAAATGGAGCTGTGTGCGCTCACACATTGCTTGTGCAAAACTATTCCCCCTCCCCCCACTGCTGGTGCTGTTACCAGTCCAGAAAGCTGAAAAGATTTGGAATGAACATTTTAAAAGACTTTTGTAGAGCTCAGTACTAACTTTTTACATCAGATAATATATAAAGATCAGGAAGTATGAAAAATATTAGTTCAAAGTTCAAATACTGAATTTATGCTTGTGATCTTCAGATGCAGATGAATGTGAGTCTTGCCAAGAAGAACAGTATCCTAATACAAGTCAGCAAGAATGCATTCCCAAAGTAATGACTTACCTGTCCTATAAAGGTGGCCTGGGAACAGCTCTGACATCTTTGGCACTTTTTCTTTCTCTGACCACACTTATTGTGATGGCGATCTTCAGGTTACACTCGAACACTCCCATTGTGAAAGCCAACAATTGGAGCATCACATGTATCCTGCTTATCTTTCTGCTTCTATGTTTTCTCTGCTCCCTCTTCTTCATAGGAAGACCTAGCAAGGGAACCTGCCTTTTAAGGCAGGCTGTGTTTGGTATCACCTTCTCTGTTGCTGTTTCATGTGTCCTGGCCAAAACGATCACTGTGGTTGTGGCTTTTGTGGCTACAAAACCAGGGAACAAGATAAGGAAATGGATGGGAAAGAGGCTAGCAATCTTGGTCATTGTGCCTTGTTCTTTAATTCAGATTGCCATCTGTGCTTTTTGGTTGGTCAACAAGCCCCCTTTTCCAGAATTAGAGAAGCATTCCCAAATGGGTGAGATCTTAGTGAAGTGCAATGAAGGCTCAGAGATGATGTTTTACATTGTGTTGGGCTACATGGGTCTTCTGGCCATTGTCAGCTTCACAGTGGCTTTCCTTGCCAGGAAACTGCCTGACAGTTTCAATGAAGCCAAGTTCATCACTTTCAGTATGTTGGTGTTTTGCAGTGTTTGGATTTCCTTCATCCCCACTTACATGAGCACCAAGGGCAAATTTATGGTAGCTGTGGAGATTTTCTCTATATTAGCCTCTGCTTTTGGTTTATTGAGTTGTATTTTCCTTCCCAAATGCTATATTATTATTGTACATCCTGAATTAAATAAAAAGGAGCAAATGATAAGGAAAAGGAGTGATTGACACTGCATAAGAAGAAGCTAAGGTTTGTAGCTTCATAATAAAGGCACAATGCGAGGGTAGACATAATGCAGACCATCTCTGAAATATTCTATGGTGAGATTGGTTCATTTGTTAGCTGAAAAATTGAGAGTGGTTGAAGGCTTATTGTGTGCTTTTTGCTAAATAAAGGTATATTCTTCATTTTGTTTAATATAAAGGTAAAGGTAAAGGTTCCCCCGCACATGCATGCTAGTCGTTTCCGACTCTAGGGGCCGGTGCTCATCTCCGTTTCAAAGCCAAAGAGCCAGCGCTTGTCCGAGGACGTCTCCGTGGTCATGTGGCCGGCATGACTAGATGCCAAAGGCGCACGGAATGCTGTTACCTTCCCACTGCAGTGGTCCCTATTTTTCTACTTGCATTTTTACGTGCTTTCGAACTGCTAGGTTGGCAGAAGCTGGGACGAGTAACAGGCGCTCACTCTGCTACACGGCACTCAGGATTCGACCCGCCAAACTGCCGAACTTCAGATCGACAAGCTCAGCGTCCTAACCCACTGAGCCACCGCGTCCATTGTTTAATATAGATATTATTAAAAGCCTTAAACTAACATAAAAACTAACATTAAGGGGGAAAAAAATACAATACTGCAGAAATAAAGAATAATTTTTTTAAAAAAGAAGCTTCAAGTTTTTTTTGTTTCAATGATTAAATGAAAATTATTGATCAAATTAAGAATAATGGAAATAGGCCAAGATTCTTTGTGAAGCAGATAGTTGGTGGCTCTATTAAAAAAAATAAGTTCAGTCTTGTGTCCAAGAAATTTATTGATATTTGCGTTCTGTTGACACTAGGAGGTGTTTGCTATTAAATCTAATCCCACAAAAGTAAAAGAAAATCCAGAAAGATAAGCGGCTGTTGCTTATATGGTTCAGGTCTTCTTTTTTGAGAAAAAGTCGGGTGGGACAGGAGAGTTTTGCATAAAATTTTCTAGTGTGCCATTTATACTTATTGATGCTTTGCGATCCAATGTTTATTATCAGTTAGTCTATTGCAATGGGTTTACTTGGAACTGCCCTTCAAAAGCATTTGGAAGCTGTTTCTGGTTTGCAGCGCAATTGTGTTTGTCCTTTTTTACTATGAGTACACTGGCCCACATTAAAACTGAAATTCTGTTGCCTGCTCTCAAAAGAAAGTATAGATCTATCCATACACGTGTATAACCCACATATACACATGATATATATAGTGGAAAGAGGAAGCTTGAGAGTTCACAAGGTTGATACTGTATGGAAAAAACTGACTGAATCTGGATGTTATGTTTCGGATACTACAAAGCCTCCTCCCAGAAGATAACAAGGAAAACAGGTTGTGAAGAGGATGTGTAGTGTTTCAGACAATATTGCGGACCCTGCTCAAGCAACACTTATATGCTATGTCCTGGACTGAAGGGAGGGAACTATCAATAATCTTTTCTGCCATCCTCATCACTCTGCACTGCCTTTCTGTCTGCAGCAGTAATGCTTCCAAACTAGACTGTTATACAATATGACAGGATGCTCTTGATCAAATGTTGGTTGTCATTTTTAAACTGCTACATGATACAGAGTAATGTGCGGGGCTGCCTGTTTTTAGTGGTGTCACAGTTCTGGCAGGTTGGGAGATTCTGGATCCATTTTGTGAAAGAATGATACCAAGTGGGATCCTGGACATATGCCTTCTGTACTGTGAAGCTTCTTTCTAAAATTTAGGTGGTCCCAACCATGTGGACTTTCTAGAAGATCTTGAAGACTGGGTTCCTTCTTCAGTCTTTGGGGCTAGAATATTGGTGGAGTCCTTTAATGGAGGTGGAAGTTGCTTAATTCTTACACATCTTGTAAGAGACTCAATTGATTTTTAAATGATGTTTCCACTGGTGTTTATATTTTGCTTTTATCTATACTTTATTAGCTGCTCAGATATATTTGTGTATGGATGGGAAGCTATATAAGTTTAAGTTGAGTGGCCTTATAAATCTAATAAACAAATACATCAAGAAAGAAAATATGCTGCTAGGATCCAGATGAATACAGATTTAAATACTAACAGGATTAGACACCTTGTTCTATTCATGTGACAAAGCATTAAGAATTATATTGAGACTTTGGTTACTACTTTTCAAGGGAAGACTCCTAAGGTTGGGCAAAGATTCTTTAGAGCAGGATGGGACAACCTGGAGAACGATGGATATTTTGGTACAAAGTTCAAGATCCCTGTTTGCATGCAGTGCTGACAGCATCCTAGAATGCTCCTTGAAAGTGTTCTCCTCCCATCTCTGAACCTGCATACCTTTCCCCCAGTATGGAGGAGGACACAAGTAAATCCATGCTGTCTAAACAATGGACAGGCATGGTACTACTGGGATTATACAAGCCAGGTCTTTCTGTCCTGCATTGTCATATGCACCTTCCTTCTCACAAGTCCTCTGCTGGTGGAACTCCTTTTGAATATAGGCTTAACACATTTCTTGAATTGGAGATTGACTCAGAGGCCTGGGGTTTGAAAGAATCATTTAGTCAAGTAGCCAAGAAGTGCCAGGCAGCTTCCATTCCTCTGGAATCACCTGATAGGATGAGTGATGAAGCATGTCAGTTTTTTCCTTTAATAAAACTGCCAGTGTCCTCTGAAGAACTTTGGAGTGCATTTTTGTTTTCCTTAAGACTTTCTCTTTCCTTGGTCACAAATGAAATAGTATTTAGTATTAGTATTTATTATATTTGTATACCGCCCTTCTCCCGAAGGACTCAGGGCGGTGAACAGGGCACATATAAAAATACAGAATACAAAAATTAAAAAAGAATTAAATAGGAGCCCGAGCTAAAACAATAGATGGTAATAAAAAATCCACAATAAAAACCCCAACACATCCCCCATCAGGCCAGGCCGGCTTGTTCAAATAGATAGGTCTTCAGACCGCGTCAGAAGGAGCGAAGGTCCTTCCAGAGCTCAACCGGCAGCTGATTCCATAAAGCCGGGGCACCCACAGAGAAGGCCCTCCCCCTGGGGGCCACCAGCCGACATTCTCTGACTGGTGGCACCCTGAGGAGGCCCTCTCTGTGGGAACGCACAGGGCGGAGGGAAGTTGACGCCGGCAGCAGGTGATCCCCGAGGTACTCCGGACCCATGCCATGTAGGGCTTTGAAAACCATTACCAAAATAGGTAGGTAGAAAACTATTTTAGTCTTCATGATCTGTTCATTCCTTCATCAACAATTGTGCTTTGAAGAGCCAACTTGTACTTTTTTCCACATCTGATATCCATGCTCTGATAGCTAGCTCATGAGACCATGTAAAAGATGTCTCAGGGATCATTATGCTGGGATGAGGTGTCTAATTGGCATCATCAATGTCATGGTGGCTTTCTTGGCATGGACATTGCCTGATTGTTAAATTATGCCAATCTGTGAATGAAAAACCCTGCCCTCTTCCATTATATAGTTAACAATAGATTTATATATCCTTTTCTTTTCACTGAGGTTAGCACATAATCAATTGTGTACATTTCAGAACCTCATTTATTTTGGGCATCTGAAATCTACCTTTGTAACTTTCTGTGCTATGTAGGGTTATTAGAGAGAAATCACAGTTGGCCTTATCCCTCATTCACGCGCCTCAAGACGAGATGTGCAGATGGTGTATTTTTGTTTTAATTATCACTTTTTTCCTCATCAAGCATATTGCACTTTTGATTCTCAATATCTATTTTTATATTGAATTGAAAGAAAGACACATCCTCTGTGAGGATCCTATCAGCAACTTTTATTTGTTGACGTATTTGTTTATTAGATTTATAAGGACACCCAACTCAAACAATGTAACACCAGGAGGAATATAATAAAAAAAGAATAAGCAATAAACATAACTCCTTCATGACATGGGGCCAGGCGATTTTATGGACCAACTCTCCCTGATTACATCAGGTGATGTCATTAGATAAGGACATGCATTTAGTGGTTCCTATGAAATGTAACTTCTGTGCTGTGTTATCTGGCTTATGGAACATTCTTTGTCCCTAAAATTAGATGAGCACTATTCTGTTTAATTCCTGAAAGCCCTCAATAGTTGATTATGTCATCAGACCTGGGGAGACATGTGTAGATGGCTCTATTGCTGAGATTGCTAGTTTACTCTCCCTTCACCAAGGATTTGCATATCTGTTTTTATATTTATTGTTCATATGATTTGTGTATATATTTATACCTGTGGTTTTTATCTGTGGTTTTTACCTCTTTGTTGTGTATCACTGAGATTTCCCTTCGATGTGTGGTGGGTAGCTTTATAAATTCAATAAAAATAAAATAACGTAAGGGACAAGATGACAAAGAAAGTGTGTTGACAGTAAAATAAAATTGCATAAATATTTTAAGTTGAAGTAACATTGCTAATAACAAATCACTATTTTGTTGAAATATCCAGGCAGAAAATGTTTCCACAAGTAGAGAAATAATTTGGATAGTCTGACCCATCATCTTTTATAGCAGAGTGTAACATTCTGAGGCATTTGCATTTTCCAAAATTTTGAATCTGATCCCCATCCCCTGAAATTTAAAATATATTAAAACAAAAATATGTTGGAAAGAGGACACCAATAAATACATCACTACAAATCATATTAGCATTTTATTGTAATTCAATATAAAGAAGACAAAATCTTATTTAATAAATAAGATTAGTTGTGGACATTCTAGCCACTATATTTCTGAATGTAGTTTCCAGTTTATTGATCAAAGACAAAGACGTCTTCATCCAGAAAAAGTAGTGCACCTATTTTTCCTTGTTATCATGTGTATGTGAAGTTTCTTACATTAAGAGCCCTGGTGGCATAGTGTTAGAAGACAGTACTGCATACAAAGTCTGCCTACAGCCTTGAGTTCAATCCTGATGAGGCTCAAGGTTCGCTCAGCCTTCCAGCCATCTGAGGTTGGTAAATGAGACCCAGATTGTTGGGTGCAATATGCAAGTAATGCTTACATGGTAAACTGTGCAGAGAGTGAGGAAATTGCTATGGAGCTGTATACAAGTCTAAATGTTATTGCTTTAAAAAAATATAAGAAGACATCTATTCCTGAATAAAATTCTTTGGCCAATCACGTGTTATGTTGTCTACAGCCAAATTAGGAATTAGGGTAGCATTTACACTGCACTTGAAATCACACTAGTCTTTTTCCTAACTAGCTGCTCTCTGGTATTCAGCTCTGGCCTCAGCATGATAATGAAGCACTTGGGCAGAAAAATGCAACCTAATAAGCCACCACTTGAGGTCAAGATAGAGAAGACCTCCACAGCCACCATGGATTTCCCTTTTGTGTTCAAGTAGGTGGGCACAAAGGAGACCCAAACACTGCAAAAGACCAGCATGCTGAAGGTGATGAGTTTGGCTTCATTGAAACTGTCAGGCAACTTCCGGGCAAAGAATGCCACCATGAAGCTGATGAGGGCCAAAAGCCACATGTAGCCCAGCACAACATAAAACATGGCCTCTGAGCCTTCGTTGCATTGCACTAAGATCTCATCCAACTGGGAATGCATGTCCAACTCTGGGAAAGGAGGAGAAATGGTCAACCAAACAACACAGATGCTTGTTTGAATAAGGGAGCAAAAAACAATGACTGAGATGGACAGCCTTTTGCCTACCCACCACCTCATGCGGTTCCCTGGCTTTGTGGCCATGAAGGCCAGAACCACAGTGATGGTTTTGGCTAAGACACAAGACACTGCAATGGAGAACACAATTCCAAAAACTGCTTGCCGGAGTAGACATGTGACTGTCCCCGGGCATCCGAGGAAGAGAAAGGAGGACAGAAAACATAGCAGAAGTGAGAAAAGCAAAGTGCAGGTGATATCCCAATTGTTGGCTTTGACGATGGGAGTGTTCTGGTGATGGATAAATGTCCCCATCACCACAATTGTGATTACAGCAAAAGAAACAGCAAAGGTACTCAGGACTTCTCCCAGGGATTCTTTGTAGGATAAGTAGGTGATAATTTTGGGAAGACATTGATGGTGCTTCTCATTTGGAAATTGTTCTTCTGGGCACCTCTCACATTGATTGGAATCTAAAAACCATAAAAATTCTACACATTGATTTGATATTAAGTTTTAACAATTATTCCTTGTTGAAACATTTTGGAATCTTCTCACATAAAATATATATTTGTATTCTAAGCAGGTTTCCATGCCACCTCTTGAATCTGATAAGTAGAATTGGCTTCATATAAACGGAATAAATCTCTTTTAAAAATTGTGCTTTAGGAAAATCTTTTTTAAAATTTATTTTTTATTCAGTAACCATGTTTCCTGAAGAAGAGATTACACACCTAAATAAAAAAGTTTCTACTTAAAAAAGAAGAAAGAGAACAAGACAGGTGAGAGATCCAAATCAATCTATTATTTTCTTTAAAACTATACTCAGGAACTGAACTTGATTAGAAAATAATATATTTTTAAAGAAATATACTATAGATCTCTTTTTCTTACCAACCATGGTGGAAATGCTTCCTTCTGAACATTGGACACAGTCATAGCAGCAAATCTGTTTCCCCTCCTTAATTAATTTCCGGTACCCAGGATGGCAACTTTCTACACAGGTGGCAGAAGGTGGTGTCTAATAGGAATGGCAAAAGTAAATAATTAAAATGGATTATAATCTACCTTTTACTCAATCAGTCAGCAGTCATTCTCTGTAAATAAAACCTGAGCAATCATATTCTTGTAATTTCTATTAATGCAAAATTTTGAATTCCTAGAACTGATTGCTAGATTCAGTCAGAGAACAGGTGAACATCTTCTAAGTGTTGTTGAAAATTTGGATAGAACTCCCTTCACAACTCCTACATGATACATAAAGGAATTTGAAATGTCCTGAAGAGGGTCATAAAAGAATCTCTCACAAATTTGCAGATGACACCAAGCTGGCAGGAATAGCCAATAATCCATAGATTAGGATTCATAGCTGGCTGACAGGCCGTACTCAGCGTGTGGTCGTCAATGGAACTGCATCTACATGGAAGGAAGTGTGTAGTGGGGTGCCCCAGGGCTCTGTTCTGGGCCCAGTGCTCTTCAACATCTTCATCAACGATTTGGATGAGGGGATAGATGGGGAACTCATCAAATTTGCAGATGAAACCAAGCTGGCAGGAATAGCAATACTCCAGAAGATAGGCTTAAGATACAGGAGGATCTGGACAGACTTGAACACTGGGCACTATCTAACAAAATGAAATTGTGAAAAAAGTAAGGTTCTGCATTTAGACAGGAAAAATCGAATGCACAGGTATAGTATAGGTGGTACCTTGCTCGATAGTAGTAACTGTGAGAGGGATCTCGGAGTCCTAGTGGACAATCACTTAAATATGAGCCAGCAGTGTGCTGCAGCTGCCAAAAAAGCCAACACAGTGCTAGGCTGCATTAACAGAGGAATAGAATCAAAATTACGTGAAGTACTAATACCACTTTACAATGCCTTGGTAAGGCCACACCTGGAATACTGCATCCACTTTTGGTCACCACAATGTAAAAGAAATGTCGAGACTCTAGAAAGAGTACAGAGAAGAGCAACAAAGATGATTGGCGGACTGGAGGCTAAAACATATAGGGAATGGTTGCTGGAATTGGGTATGTGTAGTTTAATGAAGAGAAGGGTGAGGGGTGACATGATAGCAGTGTTCCAATATCTCAGGGGCCACCACAAAGAAGAGGGAGCCAAGCTATTCTCCAAAGCACCTGAAAGCAGGACAAGAAGCAATGGATGGAAACTAGTCAAGGAGATAAGCAACCTAGAACTAAGGAGAAACTTCCTGACAGTTAGAACAACTAACCAGTGGAACAACCTGCCTCCAGAAGTGGTGAATGCTCCAACACTGGAAGTTTTTAAGAAGAGACTGGACAGCCATTTGTCTGAAATGGTATAGGGTTTCCTGCCTTAGCAGGTGGTTGAACTAGATGACCTCCAAGGTCCCTTCCAACTTATTATTATTTAGTGAGCCATTTTAATTTGAATAATAATAAGAAATAAAGGTATATGGGAAATGTTGAATTTCTGAGAATTTTGGTTGGTAATGACATCCTTATTTAGTCTTCCTCCCTTCCTTGAGCTGATGGCAAATATATTCCTGGCTAGCATTTGCTAACGCTTTTCAATTATCTGTGTTGCATTTCCATTCAAGAGTGATGTCCTGATTCTCCATGTATAGTAAATTTACTCACGAATGAAGGCCAATATATGTGCCCCAGAATCATGTTGCTGGATCCAATCTTGGTTGGTCACTGGGACCTGAGGTTTTATATTCTGAGATTTCAGACTTATGCTGGAGCCCATCTACAGGGATCTTCTCTCTAGCATAGTATGTGCTGTTCTGTATGTGGCAATTATAGTGCCTGTGGTAAGTGGCTTTTTAGATGTTGATGGCTGACTTTTAAGACATTAGCTGTCATTTGCTTGTGCTGCCCAGCCCTCACCTTCTAACTACCAGGCTAGATGTAAATCACCACTCCTACTGACTGACCAGGGGCCTGTTTCCCAGGTTTCAATCACTTCCCTGGCTGTGAGGCTACCAATGAGTTCTGGTCTTCTTGTCTGATCAATATCAGGAGTCTGTCAGCACTGCGACTGACCAAGGTTGCAGCCATTTTCTTGTTCATAGTGGGTTGCCACATAGAATGAAGGGAGGAGGGGGTTGCCCAGGTGCTTCTCTAGTCATGATAATCTTTTGTCCTGTGGAAACCAAGGTTGTCAGTTATTTCCGAGCCTGCAGGCTGGGCGTTGTGGAAAAAGCCTGCCAAATAGCTGCATTGGAGAATGTAGTTGCTTGCATAGCTTTATGGGTGGGATTTCTAACTTTTTATTGGGGAATTGGATTCACCCTTGACCATTTATTATAACTAATGAACATGTTCTTTGAGGGTGTTTCAAGCCTCAGAGTTCTGCTTTATTCGTCTCTGTCTGTCAGAACCATGATAGAGTCATTCCAGAAACAGTCCTGCGTGAACTAGAACACCATTCATTTCAGAACCACACACCTAAATTCTGGTGCTGCTATGTGGATGAGATGTTTGTCATCATTAAGAGAAATGCACTTACAGATTTTCATACCATACTAAACTCCATCTTCCCCAACATACAGTTCACAATGGAGGAAGAAACAGCTAGGTATTTACCATTTTTAGATGTACTTGTAAACACACAAGATGGAAACCTAGAAACCACAGTTAAATGTCTATAAAGACTCTCAGTTATCCAGGTCAAGATGCTTTTTTACAAGGCAACTGGACTTTGTTATTTTTCTTTGAAGATGTTTCACTTCTCATCCAAGAAGCTTCTTCAGCTCTTGGATGAGAAGCAAAATGTCTTTAAAGAGAAACAAGGAAATCCAGTTGCTGCATGAAAAAGCATTTTTGGGATACATAGAAACCACAGTTTATCACAAGGCCACCAACACTCCACAGATTCTGAATTTTAACAGCAACCATCCACTGTCACACAAAAAGTGTTGGATCAGAACACTGTATGGCAAGGTGAAAAGCCACTGTAGTACCCAGGAAGACAAACAGCTGGAGAGCAGGTACCTACATGAACAATTCAAGCAGAATGGGTGCCCACAATCACTTGTCACAAGATGTCTGTGCAACACGGTGGGGAGAGAAAGGAAGAAACAAGGTATAAGACCAACCACATGGCACAGCCTGACATATATCAAAAGAATTTCACAAGCAGTACAATAAAGCTTCTGAGATCTGCAAGTGGGCATTCTCACGGCAGAGGCTACCATAGTAGGATAAATTATGCCAATCAGGAAAGTAATGCAGGTGTGGTGAGCGCAAGACTTGGGGTGATGATCAGCTTTGGTAGATGTCAAATTAATCTCTCCTATTCTGTGATGAGCAATAAAATGGGATAGCACATTAGTTCAATCCTGCCTGTATTTCAAAACCAGTGGCTGCTGAAAAGCTATTCACTTCTCTAAAACAGTCAATTTACTATACTTTTTCAAACCACATCACTTGAAAAAACCACTATATCAAAATGGCCAGCAGCAGTCCCCAGATTTTTGAATTGGCTATGGGAAGCAAAAACTCTGAGTGGCAAGAGAAACATGCCCTGCAAAACTCCAGGGAAATGGGATGTGTATGTTAGACTAAAGTGGTAAATAGATGTGTTACATGTTTTGTGCCAGCCCATGGCAGTTCCCCAAATAAGTCATCAGATGGAGCAAAGAGGCTTCTTTGCTCCCCTGCAGCAGCCCCATTGGCGAGAGAGTTTTATGGCTAGGGAGGGGCCGAGACCCCCCATAAATACCTCTGCCCAGGGGCTGCTTCTTTGTTCTGCTTCTCTTTTCTATCTTCTCACTTGCATGCATTCTCTATCATACAAGCATGGATGCTTCCATGCCATATAGCTCTTTTTATATAACCTGTCGATGAATAAAGCTTCATAATGACTGCATTTCTGCATTCTGCCTATTTTACTTGGAAGCACCTTAACGTCCCATCGATCTCTTGTGAAAGCTGCTTCACAAGTTGGTAGCAGAGAGGATGGTTTAAGGCAAAGCTTCCAAGCTTGAAGATAGCAGTAAGATCCTTAGATTTGAAACTGAAATGGATGGCCGGAGATCCCAGATTGTGACCAGAAGTCTTCAATCAAGATCCACAGCTCTAGCCCCTGAAGCAAACTCAGCTCCAGGAGAGAGCACAGATGGCTTCCTTCTGCACGCCACAGAGGGAAGCTTGGAAGTTTTACAGTCCGCCCAAGACTGTCAAGATGCAGCAGAAGTGCTCCGGGCCCAACGCAAGCAACGCGTGGATCAAATGTCTACACCGGAATGCAAGGAACTGCTTCTAAAACTCCTTGAAGTACAGGAGACTCCACAAGCCTCTCCACGAAGGACATCAGTGCAGAAGAACTGTGGATGCCGGGTAAGCCCCCCCTCAGCAACCATGAGGCCCCTCAATATGGCACCTGCCACCCTGAGTAACCCCGGGACCCCAGGGCTTTTGGCGCAAAATCCCCTGCCTAACTGTGACCTACAGCTTCCTGGGGCAACAGAAAACAAGATGGCTGTGCCCAGGGAGACCGCATGGCCCGGCACAGGAAGCAAGATGGCAGCCCCCTGTGCACCCACATTTTCTAACAAAGAAAGGCCTCAATTAAATCTGGAGGCCCAGCAACCCCTGAACTCCTGGGCTCTCTCCAGCAGAAACCCTCATGACCTATGATGGCAATAAGACTGCTCATTACCCTCCAAGGCCCCTGACCCTCTCTCCGGGGCCCCCAGTCTTCCTTTCGCCCCCGCCCAGGCGCTCTCCTTACTTGGCCTTCGGGGGGGGGTTGGCCCCCTCCTCCAGCATCGGCTTTAGCCATCCCCAAGGTTTTCAGGACCAGCGATGGGCTTCTCAAGGCAATCCAGGGCCGGGGGGGCTCCAGGAAGGTTTTCCAGAGCTTTTTCAAAACCAAGTGCCGGCCGGCAATCTTGGGCAACGCCCACCCCCTGATCACATGTTTTCCGGACATGCCCAGTACGGGCTTTTTAACCCTGAAGGGGGGCCATCTGAAAATCAGAGAAAAATACCACCAACGCCCACTAGAGGGGTACCTTTACCTTTTTTTTCAATGCAAACCTCTCAAATGCTCCAGGAACTGGACAAAACGTTTCTTCCTGCGTCCACGTTGCCACTCAACTTTGAAAAACTGAAAATTGGGGGGGAAAACTACCACAGTTGGAATAGAAATTTGCAGGTATGTCTATTAAAGGATGGGACTCTTGAAATGGTCCTGAACCCACCACCTTTCCCGTGGAGCTCACGAGAAGAGTGGCTCCATAGACAGGCTTTTTCTACTCTGATGGGTTCTATGGATGATAATTTGTTCCCAAGCATTCCAGATGGACTCACAGCTTGCGCAGTTTGGCGGTTATTATACAATTTATTCAACAGCAAGAGCATGGGTTCCCTCACCAGACTCACAACTGAGTTTTACAACACAAGACTCAGGTTTGGGGCCAGCATGGCAGAACATCTCGGAAAATTAAAATCCCTCAGGGCGCAACTGATGTCCAAAAATTACCGAATACCTGAAGAGAACTTGGTCGCAGTTATCGTGGCTTCCCTGGACAAAAGTTGGAACAATTTTATTATTTCCCTGGAAGGGGGCAGGGATGAACCCATGCCTCTGTCCTATCTCGAGGGCAGACTCATTGATGAAGATAGCAGACGAAGAGATACGGGAGAATACAACAGAGTCACCAGCCAGCCAGCCAGCAGACGACACCGCAACTCAGAGCAGGTTAATGCTCTACTCAAGTGTTTCACCTGTGGCTCTGAGGGGCACCTCAAGAAGGACTGCCCCCATTTTCAACAAGGCCCCAAGCGTGGTCCCAATCAAGGTAGGGGCAAGGGACAAGGAAGGGGCCGTGGCGGGGCCAAAAGTACTAACAATTTTGTGTCTACCTGTGCCCCCACCACAAGAGCTGATAGCTCCACTGGCTTATGGTTACTGGACTCTGGAGCTTCTTCTCACATTACCAATATGAGTCAAGGGTTTAAAAGGTTAAAGAAAATTAACTCATCTGTCAAAGTCGCAAATGGTGATAAAGCTTTAGTTATTGGGGAGGGCACGGTTTCTGTACCCGGGCTTGGAAAAGTTGAAGGTGTTTTACACGCTCCCTCCATTGCCAACAACCTATTAAGCATTATCAAATTATGTGACGATGACAATGTGGAAGTTCTATTTCGAAAAGGGGGAGGTCATGTCACCCGGGACCAGAGGGTCATCGGAAATATTGACATCATAAATGATTTGCCATATTTTTCCCCACAACCAACCCCAAGGCTGCTTAACCAGCGCAAGGCCGAAGCGGTTGCATCCAAGCCCCCACAGCAAGGCAGTGTGGATAAGAAATCCGAACCTCAGCTGTCACCTGAAGCACCGCTCAAGGCAACCAATGCCAAGAGGGTGTCAGTGGGGAAGTCACTTCATGATAAGTGCGCTCATCTCTTATACCGAAGATTAGCTCATGCAAGCTTCCCTGTAGTTAAAAGGATGGGAGAGTTTGCTGAGGGAGTCCAGCTCAAAGATTGTGAGGTATTCCTGGACTGTGCAATCTGTAAGAGGTCAAAGAGGAAGGCTGCGCCTATTCCAAAAACGTCACTGCGTAAGACCCAATACCCGTACCAACTAGTACATGTTGATTTGGTCGGGCCTTTCACACCATCCCTAGGGAAAAGTCAGTATTTTCTCACTGCAGTTGATGATTTTTCACGGTATGGCCACGTGTATATCCTCACAGAAAAATCTGAAGCCTTTGACGCCATAAAATCACTCTACAACTTTGTAGAGACCCAGTATAAAACCAAGATCGCACAACTGCAGAGCGACCGCGGGGCTGAGTTCATGTCCCGAAAATTCCAGGACTGGGTAAAGCATAAGGGCATCCACCATTTTCTTACCACGCCTTTCACCCCAGCTCAAAATGGCGTGGCAGAGAAAAGAAATGGAGTCCTACAAACTATGATGCGTAGTCTGATTGCAGACGCAGGGGTCGCAGAATCATACTGGGCAGAAGCGGTAAAATACGCCAATTACACCTTAAACCGCACTTGGAGCAGTGTTGTGAACCAGACCCCATATTTCCTAGTTCATGGTAGGAAACCAAATCTTGGACATTTACGTGTGTTTGGGTCCTACGCATGGGTTCACATCCCCAAGCAGCTGCGGAAGAAGGGGAGATCTGTCTCCCAGAGACTGAGGTTCTTGGGCTACGCTCCTGGCTCCAAGGCCTACCGTTTCCTGGGGGAAGGGGGCAGGATTGTGACTTCCCAATCTGCCTCCTTCGAAGAGGACTCCAATTGGGCCCAGATTCACTCCAATGATCTGAGCCCATATATCAACCGTCCTAGCAAGGGCACACCGACTACGACATCACCTGAGACGTCCACATACCCTGCCACCGACGAAAGTGTGGAACAAGACGAAGATGTCATCCCACCTGGTTCAGATGGGGAGGATGAGCTGTCCAGTTCCCCAGCAACGCCTCAGAAACCCGCGGAAGAAAAAGGCGGTGAGTGGCAGAAGGTAAGGAGGTCAAAGCGGTCCAACAAAGGCATCCCGCCAAAGAGAATTGACATTGGGCACATCGCGTCTGTTAACAGCGTTGTGGTCACCCCAAAAACCTTCTCTGACATCCAGGAGCTGCCCATTGAAGAACAGGAGAAATGGCAGCTCGCGATGGAGAAGGAAATGCAGAGCTTAAAACAACTCAAGGTCTTCACCCCCCAGCAACCTCCAAAGGAGAGGAAAGTCATTGGCACAAGGTGGGTTTACAGGGCAAAACCACTTGCCAATGGCCTCTACCTGTATAAGGCCCATTTGGTAGCTCAGGGATTCGCCCAACGCTATATGGAAGACTATGGGGAGACATACTCTCCAACTGTCCGGGCAGAGAGCGTCAAGACCGCCCTCATGACTGCAGCCACTCTGGGGGAGGAAGTCTTCCAATTCGACATCCAGACGGCTTACCTCCACGCCAACTTGGACCGGCAGATCTACGTGAAGGCCCCTCCTGGCTACCAGCAAGAAGGGGAAAATACATGGTTACTCCACAAAGGGTTATATGGTCTCAAGCAGTCAGGGAAACTATGGTATGACTGCCTTAGAAAAAGTTTAGAACGAGTTGGTTTCACTGCATCCCGAGCAGATGAATGTGTTTTCACATGCAACTCAAAGGGTACCACAGAAAGGGTGTTAGTTTATGTGGACGACCTACTATATGTAGGACCTGACAAGGAAGGGTGTGATGAATTTGCCAAGGCCCTGGAAGAAAAGTTCACTTTGAAATCTTTGGGGCGGATTGATAAGTACTTGGGTGTGCATATTTTGGCCACTAAGGGGGGGTTCGCTCTATCTCAAAAAGAAAAGATAGAGGAGTTATTGGCCAAATGCAAAATGGCAGAATCTAATCCCACGCATAGCCCAATGCAAAGCGACTTTTACAACCATACTCATAAGGACGGTCCTGAGTTCACAGATAATACGCTTTACAGATCTGTGATTGGCTCCTTGCTATATATCAGCAATTGGAGCAGGCCTGACATAGCTTTAGCTGTAAATCTATTGTCCAGGCATGTGGAACACCCAAAGGAATTCCACTGGACTGCTGTTAAGAGGGTACTTAGGTACCTCAGGGGCACGACCGATGCCCTCCTTGTGCTGGAACCAGAGAAGGGGAAGACGGGCCAGCTCTCCGCTTACTCAGACGCAGACTGGGCTGGTGACACCAAAAGTAGATGGAGCACCTCTGGTTTCCTCATATTGCTAAATGGCTGCCCAATACATTGGCATGTTAGGCAGCAAAAATTTGTTTCTTGCTCCACGGCCGAGGCTGAATATGCCAGCCTGTAAGACACGGCCAATGATTTGACTTGGTTCAATGATCTGATAACGAGCATCTGGGCAGCTCCTCCTCTGCCCATCCAAATTCTAGAGGACAACACAGCCGCCATTGCAATCTCGGAGGCTTATGCAGTAGGCTCTAGATCTCGCCACATAGACATACGCTATAAAAATGTCAGACAGCTTGCCAAAGAGGGTTTTATACATGTTGAGCACTGTAATACAGCTGACCAGATAGCTGATCTGTTCACCAAACCTGTCCCCATTGACCGGCACAACCTTCTGTGTAAGCGTTTGTGTTTGGTCTTCTGAACGTTTTTATACATGTCTATGACACCTGCTCGCCCCCTCACACACATTCACTGGTCCCTGTCATTGGCTGGCAAGAAGGGGAATTGTTACATGTTTTGTGCCAGCCCATGGCAGTTCCCCAAATAAGTCATCAGATGGAGCAAAGAGGCTTCTTTGCTCCCCTGCAGCAGCCCCATTGGCGAGAGAGTTTTATGGCTAGGGAGGGGCCGAGACCCCCCATAAATACCTCTGCCCAGGGGCTGCTTCTTTGTTCTGCTTCTCTTTTCTATCTTCTCACTTGCATGCATTCTCTATCATACAAGCATGGATGCTTCCATGCCATATAGCTCTTTTTATATAACCTGTCGATGAATAAAGCTTCATAATGACTGCATTTCTGCATTCTGCCTATTTTACTTGGAAGCACCTTAACGTCCCATCGATCTCTTGTGAAAGCTGCTTCACAAGATGTGCTGACCTTTTTCATGGTTTGGTTCTCAAACTGATTCAACCATTGACTATACAGTCAGATAAACCCATTACTGGGAGAGTCCTCTAGACCCAGATGGTCCATAACCCCAGCCAGCAAAGCTCTCTTTCTCCACAATCGGAAAGTATAATGTAGAATTGAGAATTGCTTCATTTTTCCAGGATGCAAAATTGTTCTAACATCATTAGGAAGATATCAAATGACCTTGGAACCACTCTGAGTTTACTTGTTTAAAATTCCAGAAATTGAATTTTCATTCCAGTTGGTTTTTTAAAATTTACCTGCTTAAATTTGGGATTCCATACAATGGCAGTTGTATTAATGGTGAGGTCTTCCTTTTGAGAACTCTGAGGTTCAATACGTCCAACTTGGACCTTCTGAAAGGATCGATTTGGGAAAGTAATCAGGTTGATGATATTGTATGCTGCTGCCATGTTTCCATTCTCATTGAAAGCTATTTCTTCCCCAGCACTATTGTTGAAATGGAGGCTTTTCAGAAACAAACGGAGCTGAAAGATAAGAGAGATAAGTGAGAAATTGGTGCTAATAGTAGGCCATAGGATTTAAAGTTCCATTCTGTGATTTACCAAATGGTGCTGAGGTTGATTTTTTAATGAACTTGCAAACATTTGAGTTAATTTTTTTATGTTCAAAGACATAATTCTGCTCTGCAGGAATATGTTCATATTTGTTAAGTTTAAGTAATTAATAGACATTTTGTCAGATAGATTCCTCTTGCAAATTTTGCATTTCACGAGAGATAAAAATTATTGCTAAGAAATATAACAGAAAAACAGAATATTAGAATAACAGAATTGGAAAGGACCTTGAAGGTCTTCTATTCCAAACCCCTGATTAAGGAAGAGACCCTAGATCATTTCAGACAATCTCTTAAAAACCTCCAGTGTTGGAGCACCCACAACCTCTGAAGGAAAGCCGTTCCATTGATAAATTGTTCTAACTGTCAGGTTGGTTTTCTCCTTGATTAATTTCCAACCATTGCTTCTTGTTCTGCTTTCATGTGGTTTGGAAAATCGATTGACTCTTTTTGGCTGCCCATTATATCTAATGGATATCACAACAAAACATATTTATTGTAATCCTGTCCCAGAAAACATGATTAAGAAGTTCCATTATGGCCTTTGCAGATTAAATCTGCTTACACCAAACACATCTTAGAGAAAGGCAAGTATTCTCATTCTATCATAACCCTGCCTCCAACTTCATTCCATTATTATTATTTTGCAGAAATTCTTTCTTCTCTCTACTGTAGTGATTTTTTTTCTCTACTCTGCTACAAAATGCTGCAAAAAGGTAGTCTTTTACTGGATTTGAGATTTTTTTGGATTGAAAAAGCAAAAGGCCTCTGAGGAAAAAAATTACTTCCATATAGCTAAAATAATATCTGTAAAAAAAAAATCAAAATTGCAACAAGGAACAAGCACTTTCGGAGGTTACCACAAGTGTCTAGACAACTAAAAAAGTGCAATTTAAAATATATATTAGATACAAAATTCTTCTACTCTGATGGAATAGCTAAAGCGATCAGGAACCAGAACAGTACTACAGGTTTTTTTTCATGCTATCTATCCACAAAACTGAACTATTAATGGCCAAGGAGAATTAGTGCCAGAAAAGAGTGAATGGATTGTGAAGAGGGCTGGACTTAGGTCTCTTATAGGGGTAGAGAGATGCCAGACTCATGATGCATTTGACCCACCCTCGGGCTCAGCATGGTAATCTCCTACATTACCTAAACGAAATCATGTTTTGCTCCCCAGATATTTTCACGTAAATGCAGATGGGATTGGAGTAAAAATATATTGTTAGTGAATTTTGTAAAAATTGAAATTAATATGTTATTATGGCTACATTCCCATTAAAGTAGAAGGCACCTTAACTCACTTGCCAAGGTTGGACTTTCAGAAAGTCCCACTTCTCTCCATTGCCCGTTCTCTTCTGCCTGGCTCTGGATGAATACATAGCATGAAGACCATATGCTACAGCATACACAGCATTGTAAATATTGTAGCTCTGGCCAGACATCTCCATTTCAAAGACAGTTCCAGGGAGACTTCCCAGATCCTCTTTCCCAGTGCAGTTTCCTTTGCCTGGTGCATATATATTGTACGTTGGAAATGAACAGATAAATGCAGCACCCCAGAACTGAGGTAGGAAATACATTTTAGAGTGAAATGGATTTAGGTTCTCAAGGAACTCTTGAAAACCTGGTACCATATTTGTGTGTAGGGCAAAAGACAAGCTGCCATTGAAGGACAATGCTGTGAATTTCTGGGGGTCAAAGATGGAAGTCACATCCCAGAGAGCACTTATGATCCAAACCCTCTCTATGGGGAGCCTGCTATTAATTTCATAGCATTCAAGAATTACGCGTAAACCTTCTATTGATTGCATGTCTCCATAAACAACTATTACATTGGTTTTACTATACCATAGTAAATGTGCTATGTTATTTATATTGTTCTTCCGGAAGGTACTGGGCTCATAATTTGTCAGTCTTGGAATAAACTGAATTAAAGAAATGCAAATATATGTCTGGATTAATTTTGGCCTCAGAATTCTGAAAAATCTCTCTCCAGTGGTATCTTCTGGGATGAGAAGGCCAATCCAATTCCATCCAAAATATTTCAAGAGCTGAATAATCCCAACATAGTGAAGGTTTTCATTAGGAGTCATCCAGAAGAAAGAAGGAAATTGCATTTTATCACTCAATGCAAGGTCAAAAGAGCCATAACTGAGCTGCAGAGAGGGAATAATATTGATGTTCTTTTACACTAGGTACTGCTTCTGCAGACTCGTAAAAAAAAAAGTAAGTACATTTCTTTAGGACACTGTTTTTCCTTGGTGGAGCAGTGGGCTAATGCCTCCTTAAGTAACACCAGCTGCCTGCAATTAGTGCAGGTTCGAGTCCCACCAGGCTCAAGGTTGACTCAGCCTTCCATCCTTCCGAGGTAGGTAAAATGAGGACCCAGATTGTTGGGGGCAATAAGCTGACTTTGTAAAAATGCCGCTTGGGGGGGGAAGCCCTAATAAGCAGGCATATACCGTACATAGAATGAAGGCTATTGCTAAGCACATTGATTTGTGCTTCTTAGATTGTAAGCCGCCCTGAGTCTTCAGAGGGGCGGGATATAAATGGGATTTTTTAAAAAAAAATACTAAACCTGGGGCTCAACAAATCTTTCCTCATAGCTTTTGCAACCAGACCATCATTAGCATTCCATTCAACACATTTTAGACAAAAATCATCTCAGTCTTTGATTGTGCTAACCAAAAATAAAGAGGAGAGAGGAATGAGTAACAAGAGAGGAGCCTTATTCATTAAGGACCTGACAGTATTTGACAGTATTCATCTGGCATTTTATTAGACTAAGATAACTAGTGCTTTACTGATATTGTTGTGTTATAGACAAAAAGATGAGAAAGTCAAAGAACATGAAGCACACCCAGAAGATGGAGAGACAAGATCAGACACACTACTACAGCATCAATTAACAATGGTTGAGCCCATCAGAAGAGCAAGAACCAAAACTTTATATCTCCAAAGTGAAAGAAGAAGAAGAAGAAGAAGAAGAAGAAGAAGAAGAAGAAGAAGAAGAAGAAGAAAAAGAAAAAGAAAAAGAAGAAGAAGAAGAAGAAGAAGAAGAAGAAGAAGAAGAAGAAGAAGAAGAAGAAGAAGAAGAAGAAGAAGAAGAAGAAGAAACAATGACACCTACACCATTTCTTACAAACTAAATATGTTTGTGCTTATTCAGAATTACTGCAGTTGTAATAGTAATTTTCTCTGGAAAAATAAATAAATAAAAACTACCCCATATCAGTTCCCCAAATATCGCAGCTGTTTTTGTGGGGTTCTCTCTATTTTTAACCACCGCTCTTTCCTTTCTTGTGCATTTATGTGAGCCCAGATGCCTACCTGTGGAACTTTGTAGGCGTTTAAGATGTTGGCCATCTGTATGGTGTTCTGGGAAGGGAGATCACCAATGACAGCCATGATGCTTTGCTCCTTTCCCCTCCTGTAATTGAGGGGACAACGGCCTTCAACAAAGAAAAGAGTCAAAAGATTCTCAGAGGCTTTCAGTGCTTGAAAGCCATTGTCATAGACTTTGGAGACCAAGGTGATGTTGGGTAACAAGTTCTCATTCATGTTGATCTCCTGAATGGCAAAATTGAAGGCTAGGATATGCTGGAGGTTTTTAGGCAACGGCCTGCAAGAAGAGTTTCAGTTATTTCTACAATCTTAGAATGGGACAAGGATTGGATTTAGATAGACCTCTTTGACAATGTTTTTTTCTCTTTGCCTAAAATGATGTATTTGTCTGCTTTAATGAGTGTTAGAGAAGTGAAGAATGTATCTATGTTCTGAAGCTTTTCTTTGAAAAAGAAAAAAAAAGATTAGTAAAATTCAGTAATTAAGATATTGCAGAGGTGTGTATAATTGTGTGTGTATAATTAAAATATGCATGCTAAGTATTTTTGACAGGGCTTCTTTTTCATTTAATATACTAAATAAAAAATAAAGCAAGAGTGCTATTAAAATCACCCCAGGGAGTTTTTCTGATGAGCAGATTAATTCATGTGTAATGGTAGCCATGTAAAAAATCCATGTCTACAAGGGTACATACAACAGTTACATTCCAGCACCTGAAATATCATTAACCACATATATTAAATAAGAATCATGTCTAGATCAGTTTTAATTCTCATCTACAGTGGAACAAATTTAACCAGAATCTCTTGAATACAATCAAAAACCTGAAAGGCAGATCATGGTTTCTTTCAAAAGAGTACTTGCCATCCATGCAAGGATCTTTCTGGGTGTTCCATAAAGTGGAATAAAGGCAATTTAGGATATATAGTAGACACAAATTCTCCAATGACTATATCACTGGAGAGGGCAGGGAAATTAAGCTGAAAATGTTGTTTGTTATCGCGCAGTGATTTAAAGGTCTTGCTGAAAGAAACCTGGAGGATAAGGAGAGAGAGTAGAAACATATGGCAAAGTATGTGAGTCATTTTGAATGCCAAAGCTATTTGGCTCCAATCACAGCAGTGCAGGCACATCTTCATCATAGTACTTTGCCTGCAACAACGAAAGAGAGTCTCTATTGATTTTATGCATATCTAAAGTTGTAGATTACAATAATTACCTGAATGATTCATAATGCCACCTACTGAGCCTCATGAAGTTGTTGTTAATAGTAAAGTTAAACTGTTAAGTGTTTAAGTGTTCTGTGCTTTCCCAAAAAAAGAAGTTTAATTAATTAATTCTGATAATTATGAGGTAGGCAAACCCCTTTCCCAAAGGTATAACTGAGGGGTTTTTAAGACTTTTAAATCAAATTTTATAGTGTTAGGGCTGCTAATTTAATTATTTTAATCTGAATATTGCATTTCTTTTTAATTTGCCCTGTACACCGCCCTGAGTCCTTTGGGAAAAGGGCGGTATATAAATCGAATTAAATAAATAAATAAATAAATAATTTTTTCCCCCATGTTGAAGAAATTGTATGGTCCAAACCTATCTCTTGGCAACTCCTCATCAAGCAAGAAAGAAATGATCTTGGGATCATAACAGATTTGGGGAACCCAGTCTTGCTTTCCCTATCCAAAGTAAGTAATGCTGGTTAAAAGGAGGAAGAGCTAGAATAGTAGCCAGATAGATTCTCCCTTCTCATCTCACAACCTCCTAATTCAGAAAAAATACTTATTTCTTCTGCCCATCGCTTTGCTGTAATGGTCATATTGTAAAAAGAAACTGTAGTTTTCTTAGAACTCTGTTCTAATAAAAGGGCAAATGGATGAGGTGTAGAGAATGGATTAAAATTTGGTGTGGCTGTTCCCTCTCCCTGGATTCCTGGGCAACTTCCTGTCCCTATTTTTCCTGTTCATTGTTGAAAGAGACAGATACAGCTGCTGACTACTGCTCTATCATGGTGGCTGGAAGGCTTTGATCCTGACGCAGTTTGAAAGAGGTGGTGAGTTTTGAGAGAAGGATCTCATGCATGATTGCCTGAAGCAGTGGAAAAGAAGAGGCTTGGTCATGTATGAAAACTCTCTGTCCTCTGTGAAGGATGAGGAATGGCAATTCTTCTTTCAGCTTGAAATTAGGTTCACTATGACTAAACCATATTCCAATAGGTCCATCATGTTGGTCTTGTCTTATTGTCATTGCTTTTCTAAAAAAAAAAAAACCTTCTTGAGATGGCAACCAAAGAGGTATATTAGTTAGGCACCTTGCTTTATATCAGGGGTGTCAAACTCAATTTCATTGAGGGCCGCATCAGCATTGCAGTTGCCCTCAGGGGGCCAGGTGGGTGTGGCCTGGGTGGGCGTGGCCTACTGGGTGGGCGTGGCTAGAGTGCATATGGCCTACTGGGTGGGTGTGGCCAGCTCTACATCATTCGCATCAAGGGTGCCTATGGGGGCCCAGGCAGGAGTGGGACAGATCTGAGGGACTCTGGCAGAAGGAGGGTCTCTGGGCCAGGGCCAAGGCAGTGGGGGCCGTTCCCTCACTGTTTCCAGGATGGCTTCGCGGGCAGCATGAAACCACTTCGCAGGCCGGATCTGGGCCCCGGGCCTTGTGTTTGACATGTCTGCTTTATATTATCCCAAACTCTTACATTGTTTTAATTGAAAAAGAAACACAGAAATTTCAGGGGCTTTAAAAAAAAGCATATACACAATAAATCATGCTTTAAATACAATAGAAATAATAACATTAAAATAAGCCACCATAATTTTATCACTCAAAAGCTTAGATACATTTGCAGATATAATTGTATAATTTTTTGGGTAGCAGCAAAGTGCTAGTTTGACCATTCCTCTTAGGAATTAGTTTCCATGAATGAATGAATGAAGTAAATTATATAGTGGTACCTTGGTACGCAACTGCTTTCAAACTCATCAAATTTGGTAGTCAATACATTTCGACATGAAAAGTTTGTGCTGGTATTCATTGTTTGTTTGATGCACAAGCTTGAACTTCTCAGCATTGGCTGCCATTATTCCCTATGAGAAAAAATTGTTTGGTACTCATCATTTTTGGTCCTCATCATGCTTTCCTGAACAGTTAACAGTGAGTATTAGGGTATCACTGCATTTGTTAGTTGTTTGATCTTTTTTGAAGAAGTATAAATAATAATTATCTCTTCTTTTGTTCTTTTCATTTTTGGAGATGCAGCTGTACTGACACTTATTTGAATTTTGTCACTTAAACACTCATTTTGTCTTTAACAGGTTAGAATGTAAATTTTCAGTATCTTACCAAAAGATAAAGTAGCAGCACAGAAGAGATGTAAAGATGTTCTACAATTTGGCCACAGCTAAATAGCTAATGTTATTGATGGGTGCAGTGACTTAGAGGTAGGGCTCTCTCCTCATACTCAGGAGGCTGTTAGTTTGATCCTATGTGTAGTGGGAGATATTTGTCTCTCTGGGCACAATGAATAATTGTCTGCTGTGAACTCTGCATTGACATCTGGAAGGGCATCTGGCCAGTTAACACTTGAGCTCTATTCAGTTGCCCCGACTCCACCATGATGCAAGGGATTACAGGGTTGTTAAAAGAAAACAATAGCTAATGTCATTATATAGAGCAGGGATATCAAACTGCCAGCCCACGGGCTGGATTCATCATAGCAAGACTGCACCCACCCCATTGCCAGCAATGGAAAAATAATTACGATATGTTGTGACACATCACGTGACATAGAGAGTTTGACACATCTGATATAGAGGAAAAATATATTAACTGATTTTAAGATGTTTGTTCTCCAGCTTCATGTTTATATTTGTACTGAAACTCAAGGAGTCACAAATTAGTGGGAAGAGGTATGTAGCTATCAAGCTATAAAGTCAGGCCATCCAAATTACTTCTGTAATTCAGGAAATTTTCTATCTGGGTATTTCAACAAAATAGAGATTTTTCCCCCCAATTTTGTTTATTTGTGTATCAAGCAAACATTAAGTCAATAGCGGTTTACATCACATTACGAGGAGGAAATAAGGTTGTCCTGTTACATATAAGAAAGCAACCACAAAGAAAGGAAAAATCATTGCATATAACAAGTAATAAAATTCAATTAATAGCTCTTTTTGACATCCAATTGTACACATGACTCCAAGTCAAATAGTAATCTGTGTCCCCTCGTCTCCTTAACATCATAGTAAGCCGATCTGATTCCGCACAGTTCAATATTTTCTGAATTACTATTTGGTTGGGTGGGCTAACATCCATCTTCCAATATTGGGCCCATGCCAATCTTGCAGCAGTGGTTATATGTAACAACAAGTACCACGCAGTTCTGTTTATATTTTGTGGTCTTATCCCCAATAGAAATACCTTAGGACACAAATGTATATGGTATCCCAACATCTCATTTAGCCATTTCTGAATATTCTTCCAGAAATTCATAGCCTCTTGACAGGTCCACCATTGGTGGAAATATGTGCCTTCTTTGACACCACATTTCCAACAGATTGGGGATGTTCCCGGAAACATTTTGGCGAGCCTAGCTGGCGATTAATGCCAATGATATGCCATTTTATATATATTTTCTTTATATGCTATTGACCGTGTTAACTTAATATTCTTAACCCAAATTTCGCTCCACCTCTCAATATCTATTGAGCTGGTTTCTCTTCAGATCGTATAAATCTTTCGCCTTTTACAAAATAGAGATTTGTTATTAGCAATGTTATTAATAAAAGCTATATACCTTTATATCTTTATGGCTCTTTTTAAAGCAGAGTGTAGCATTCTGAGGCATTTGCATTTTCCAAAATTTTGAATCTGATCCCCATCCCCTGAAATTTAAAATATATTAAAACAAAAATATGTTGGAAAGAGGACACCAATAAATACATGACTATAAATCATATTAGCATTTTATTGTAATTCAATATAAAGAAGACAAAACCTTATTTAATAAATAAGAATAGTTGTGGACATTCTAGCCACTATATTTCTGAATGTAGTTTCCAATATATTGATCAAAGACAAAGACGTCTTCATCCAGAAAAAGTAGTGCACCTATTTTTCCTTGTTATTGTGTGTATGTAAAGTTTCTTACATTAAGAGCCCTGTTGGCATAGTCTCCCTACAGCCTGGAGTTCCATCGTGACGAGGCTCAAAGTTCGCTCAGCCTTCCAACCTTCCGAGGTTGGTAAATGAGACCCAGATTGTTGGGTGCAATATGCAAGTAATACTTACATGGTAAACTGTGCAGAGAGTGATGAAATTGCTATGGAGCTGTATACGAGTTTAAATGTTATTGCTTTAAAAAAAATATAAGAAGACACCTATTCCTGAATAAAATTCTTTGGCCAATCATGTGTTATGTTGTCTACAGCCAAATTAGGAATTAGGGTAGCATTTACACTGCACTTGAAATCACACTAGTCTTTTTCCTAACTAGCTGCTCTCTGGTATTCAGCTCTGGCCTCAGCATGATAATGTAGCACTTGGGCAGAAAAATGCAACCTAATAAGCCACCACTTGAGGCCAAGATAGAGAAGACCTCCACAGCCACCATGGATTTCCCTTTGGTGCTCAGGTAGGTGGGCACAAAGGAGACCCAAACACTGCAAAAGACCAGCATGCTGAAGGTGATGAGTTTGGCTTCATTGAAACTGTCGGGCAACTTCCGAGCAAAGAAGGCCACCATGAAGCTGATGAGGGCCAAAAACCACATGTAGCCCAGCACAACATAAAACATGACCTCTGAGCCTTCGTTGCATTGCACTAAGATCTCATCCAACTGGGAATGCATGTCCAACTCTGGGAAAGGAGGAGAAATGGTCAACCAAACAACACAGATGCTTGTTTGAATAAGGGAGCAAAAAACAATGACTGAGACGGACAGCCTTTTGCCTACCCACCACCTCATGCGGTTCCCTGGCTTTGTGGCCATGAAGGCCAGAACCACAGTGATGGTTTTAGCTAAGACACAAGATACTGCAATGGAGAAGACAATTCCAAAAACTGCTTGCCGGAGGAGACATGTGACTATCCCTGGGCATCCGAGGAAGAAGAAGGAGCAGAGAAAACATAGCAGGAGTGAGAAAAGCAAAGTGCAGGTGATGTCCCTATTGTTTGCTTTGACGATGGGAGTGTTTTGGTGGTGGATAAATGTCCCCATCACCACAATTGTGATTACAGCAAAAAAAACAGCAAAGCTACTCAGGATTTCTCCCAGGGATTCTTTGTAGGATAAGTAGGTGATAATTTTGGGAAGACATTGATGGTGCTTCTCATTTGGATATTGTTCTTCTGGGCACCTCTCACATTGGTTGGAATCTAAAAACCATAAATAAGATCTTTAAAAATTCTACGCATTGAATTGAAATTAAGTTTTAACAATTATTCCTTGCTGAAACTGTTTTTGAAATCTTCACACATAAGAATATGGTTGTATTCTGAGCAAGTTTCCCTACTACAACTTGAATCTGATAAGTAGAATTTGCTTCATATAAAGAAAATAAACCTCTTTCAAAAACTGTGTTTTAGGAAAGTCTTTTAAAAAGTTTATTTAATACACCATGTTTCCTGAAGAAGAGATCACAAACCTAAATAAAAAAAGCTTCTACTTAAAAAAAGAAGAAAGAGAATAAGGGAGGTGAGAGATCCCAATCAATGTATTCTTGTGTTTAAAATTATATTCAAAAAACCAAAATTTGATTAGAGAATAATGTGTTTTTTAAAGAAATATACCATAGATCTCTTTTTCTTACCAACCATGTTGGAAATGCTTCCCTCTGAACATTGGACACAGTCATAGCAGCAAACCTGTTTCCCCTCCTTAATTAATTTCCGGTACCCAGGACGGCAACTTTCTACACAGGTGGCAGAAGGTGGTGTCTAATGGTAATGGCAAAAATAAATAAATAAAATGGATTATAATCTGGCTTTTACTCAATCAGTCAGCAGTCATTCTCTGTAAATAAATCTTACAGCAATCATTTTCTTGTAAGTTCTTTAATGCAAAATTTTGAATTCCTAGAACTGATTTCTAGATACAGTCAGAGAGAGGTGAACATCTTCTAACTGTTATTGAAAATTTGGATAGAAATCCCTTCACAACTCCTACATGATACATAAGAGAATTTGAAATATCCTGGTCATGAAAGAATCTCTCACAAACTTAATGAGCTGTCTTAATTTGATTAATAATAAGAAATAAACTTATATGGGAAATGTTGAATTTCTAAGAATTTTGGTTGGTAATGACATCCATATTTAGTCTTCCTCACTTCCTTGAGCTGATGGCAAAAATATTTCTACCTAGCATTTGCTATCCTTTTTCAATTATCTCTGTGTTGCATTGCCATTGAAGAGTGGTGTCCTGATTCTCCATGTATAATAAATTTATTCACAAATGAAGGCCAATATATGTGTCCCAGGATAATGTTGCAGGATCCAAGTTGGGTCAGTCTCTGGGACCTGAGGTTTTGTATTCCAAGCTTTCAGACTTGTGCTGGAGCCCATCTTCTAGGAACTTCTCTCTAACATAGTATGTGCTGTTCTGTGTGTGGCATTTATAGCGCATGTGGTAAGTGGCTTTTTAGATGCTGATGGCTGGCTTTTAAGTCATTAGCTTGTGCTGCCCAGCCCTCACTTTTTCAGTACTAGGCTAGATGTAAATCATCATTCCTACTGACTGACCAGGGGCCTTTTTTCCAGGCTTCAATCACTTCCCTGGCTGTTTTTGTGGCTGCTCGTCCAACAATCTTAATAGCTGAAAACTGAATGTGTGTCCTTGTTCATTGCAGTGTGAGGCTACCTATGGGCTGGGGTCTCTTCATCTGATGAATGTCAAGCATTCATGCAGGAGAAACAGTCCTGCATGAACTAGAACACCATGTATTTCATTACTACATACTATGTAGTATGTGGATGAGATGTTTGTCATCATTAAGAGAAATGCAGTTACAGATTTTCATGCCATACTGAACTCCATCTTCCCCAACATACAGTTCAGAATGGAGGAAGAAACAGCTAGGCAATTACCATTTGTAAATACAGAAGACGGAAGCCTAGAAACTACAGCTAAATGTCTATGGAGATTCTCAATCGTCCAGGTCACAGTTATTCCAAAGATGCTTTCTTATGAGACAACAGGACTTTGTTGTTTTTCTTTGAATAAGTTTTGCTTCTTATCCAAGAAATTTCTTCAGCTCTTGGATGAGAAGCAAAATGTCTTCAAAGAAAAACAAGAAAGTCCAGTTCCTGCATGAAAAAGCAGAAACCACAGTTTATCACACGGCCACCAACACTCTACAGATTCTGAATTTCAACAGCAACCATCCACTTTCACACAAAAAGAATTGCATCAGAACACTGTATGGCAAGGTGAAAAGCCACTGTCGTACCCAGCAAGACAAACAGCTGGAGATCAGGTACCTACATGAACAATTCAAGCAGAATGGGTGCCCACAATCAGTTGTCACAAGATATCTGTGCAACACAGTGGGGAGAGAAAGGAGGAAACAAGGTATAAGACCAACCACTTTTTCAAACCACATCACTTGAAAAAACCACTATATTAAAATGGCCAGCAGCTGTCCCCAGATTTTTGAATTGGCTACAGGAAGCAAAAACTTTGACTGGCAAGAGAAACATGCCCTGCAAAACTCCAGGGAAATGAGATATGTATGTTATACTGCAGTGGTAAATAGATGGGCTGACCTTTTTCATGCTTTGGTTCTCAATCTGATTCAATCATGGACTAAACAGTCAGATAAACCCATTAGTGGGAAAGTCCTCTAGACCCAGATGGTCCATAGCCCTAGCCAGCAAAGCTCTCTTTCTCCACAATCTGAAAGTATAATGTAGAATTGAGAATTGCTTCATTTTCCCAGGATGCAAAATTGTTTTAACATCATTAGGAAGATATCAAATGACCTTGGAACCACTCTGAGTTTACTTGTTTAAAATTCCAGAAATTGAATTTTAATTCCAGTTGGTTTTTTAAAATTCACCTGTTTAAATTTGGGATTCCATACAATGGCAGTTGTATTAATGGTGAGGTCTTCCTTTTGAGAACTCTGAGGTTCAATATGTCCAACTTGGACCTTCTTTTTTTTTTTTTTTTTATTAAATTTATTATTTAAAAACATTGGACACAGTACCAGCGAGCTGACAAACCTTTTTGTCTACAATGTTTAAATATATATATATACATGTATATATGTACATCAAAAATACACTTAAATACACTTAGATTACAAATCGGTGAAATACCACAATATTTAAAACAGTGAGCTAGTCTGTAAAACCTAATAGAGACCTTTCTTTTTATCCATCCAAAGATACAATTTGTTCCAAATTCTATAATAGTCTGATTGATCTTTATTCTTTAATTCCAAAGTTAATTTGTCCATTTCAGCGCAATCCCAAATTTTCCTAATAACCTCTTTTTGTCCTGGGATCTCATTCTTTTTCCATTTTTGCGCAAATGATATTCTAGCTGCTGTGATAATATGGATCGTTAAGTATAGCACATCTTTAGGATATTTCTCTTTCGTGATTCCCAACAAGAAAAGTTCTGGACTAAACTCCAGATCTTGTTTCAATATTTCTTTCAGCCAAATCCAAATCATTCTCCAAAATTTTTGTGTTTTACTGCAAGACCACCACGTGTGGAAGTATGTGCCTATCTCTTCAGAACACTTCCAACATTTGGGAGATGCTGTTGTGTACATTTTTGCTAAGCGGGCTGGGGGAAGATGCCATCGGTAAAACATTTTAAATAAATTTTCTTTATACGATGAGGCCAGTGTTATCCTTTTATTCCTATCCCAAATTGTTTGCCAAGTATCTAGGTCGATGTTATGTCCTAAATTGTTAGCCCAGATCAACATGGGGTCTTTCACTTGCTCTTCAAACAGCTTATATCCCAAAAGTAATTTATAAAAATTCCTTATTTGTTTAGAGTCCGGTCCCAATAATATTTTGTCCAATGCTGTTTCAGAGGTATATATCCCCCATTCATTTTTATCCTTCCTAAATCTCGATTGGATTTGTAAGTAGGCCCACCAATCGAGTTTTATACCTTGTAATTCTAGTTCATTCCTAAGTTTCAATTCCCCCTCCTCATTCAGAATATCCTTGTATGAGATTATGTTACCCAAATCAAACAGATTTGGGTAAACTATCGCTTCAAGGGTGGATAGCCAGACCGGTATTTTGGTGTAATTGTGAGATCTAATTTTTTTCCAAGTATTGAATAGCGCTTGCCTGATCCGGTGTCTTTGAAAATACGAGAAAAGACCTTGTTTCTCCGTCCATAGGAAAGCATGCCAGCCATATTGCAAATCGTGACCCTCTAAAGTTAATAGTCTTCTATTTCTCAAGATTACCCATTCTCTAATCCAGCTCAGGGCCGCGGCGTGGTAATATAATTCCCAGTCTGGCAATCCAAAACCCCCATTTTCCTTCGTGTCTTGTAAATATTTCAATTTAATTCTTGATTTTTTCCCCTGCCAAATAAAATTTAGTGATAATTTATCCAAATTTCGAAAAAATTTAGAGTCGAGTTGAATTGGGATATTCTGAAACAGAAACAGGATTTTAGGCAGAATATTCATCTTAATGACAGCGATTCTTCCCAATAATGAGAGTTTTAGGTTTCCCCATCTTTCCAGGTCACCTTTTATTTGATTCACTACACTATCATAATTATCCTTTTTGAGTGAAGTGCATCTAGCCGTAATGTTAATCCCTAAATATTTTATTTTCTTGACTATTTCTATATCCGTGATTTCGGCCAGATTACCTTTTTGTTTATTGGTCATATTTTTAACAATCATCTTGGTCTTATTTCTATTTATTCGCAGTCCGGCAACCTCACCATATTTAGATAATTCTTCCAATAGCTTTGGTCCCGTCTGACATGGATCCTCCATAATAAAAACTAGATCGTCCGCGAAAGCTTGCAATTTAAAGGTTTCCTTTTTAATGGTTAATCCTTTTATCTTTGGGTCGTTTCTTATAGTTCTCGTTAATACTTCAAGAGTCAATATAAACAGCAACGGTGATAAGGGGCAGCCTTGCCGTGTTCCCTTTTGAATTTGAAACTTGCTAGATGCTTCCCCATTAATAATTATTTTTGCTTCCTGATTGTCATAAATTGCCCTAATTATATTTATAAACTTTTCTCCCATATTCATAAAGCTAAGCTGTTGGCACAAAAAAGACCATTTAACATTGTCAAATGCCTTTTGGGCGTCTAAGAAAAGTAATGCCATCTGTTGTTCGCTATGTAATTCATAGTACTCCAATGTATCTAATATTATTCTAATGTTGTGCTTAGTGTGTCTCTTAGCGAGAAAACCATTTTGATCTGCGTGTATGAAATCATTCAGAAATCGTTTCAATCGTTCCGCTATAATTGATGTAAATATCTTGTAGTCCGAGTTAAGAAGTGATATGGGTCTGTAATTTTGGATTAATGTATGGTCTGTGTTATCTTTCGGAATAAGGGTTATGTTTGCCTCTAGCCAAGATTTAGGCGTCCTTGCGCCTTCTAATACTGCGTTAAATACCTCCACTAGGGGTTGAGCTAGGATATTTTGTAATTCTTTATAAATCTCTGATGGAAGACCGTCGGGTCCCGATGCTTTATTATTCTTTTGTGCATTAATAGCTTTTATCACCTCAGATAGTCGAATTTCCTCGTTTAACATATTTCTGGTATCTTCTGTGACCTTAGGTAGTTTGGCTCTTTGAAAATATTCCTCCATTTTCTCCACACTTGCCTGGCTATCTTCTTTGTATAAACGTTCATAAAATTCCTGGGCTATAATTTTTTTTTTTCCCTCCTGGTGGAATATTCTCCCTTCCTCATCTCGTAGTTCGTGAATCCAGTTTTTCCCCTTTTGTTTTCCCAATTTGTATGCGAGCCACCGGCCCGGTTTATTTGCATTTTCAAAAAAATTTTGTTTCGTGTTTCTCAATTGTTGTGCCAATTTCTCTTTGTCTAGAATGTTAAGTTTGTGTTTAATCAGATCCATAGATTGCTTGATATTCTCTTTTTGTGGATCTTGTTGGAGTATAACTTCTAAGCTCTTATATTCCTCTTCTAATCTTTCCCGTTGTTGTCTTTTCCCCTTATTTTTATATACCATATATGCCCTCGCTACCCCTCTCATCATTGCCTTAGCTGTATCCCAATTGTTTTGTACTGAGGTGTCTATAGCTTTATTTTCCTTAAAGAAAAAACTTAGTTCTCTCTCCATCTTAGATTTGAGTTCGTCTTCTTTTAAAATTGCTCTTTGAAGCGTCCATCTGGGTATTTTTTTGGAACCTTTCCAGATAAGTTTAATAGGATTGTGATCTGCCCAAGTACCTGTCGCTATATGTACCTCGTCTATTTCTGAACTAATTTCTTTCGTCATCCATACCATGTCTATTCTAGACCATGAGTTATGTCGGTTGGAGTAATATGTATATTGTCTAGCCTTACGATTTCTTTCCCTCCAGACATCTTGGATATTTAGTTCCTCAGCCAAGTTAAGAAAAGATCTCGGTAGAGTTCTTCTCTTCTTTTTCCTAAGCGTCTTTCCCATATAATCCAAATTTATATCTAGGATAGCATTAAAATCTCCTATTAAACAAATCTCCTCATAATCAATGCTACATATCTTATTGTGAAGTGTTTTGAAAAATTGTTCTTGGTTATGGTTTGGGGCATATATCTCTACCATCATGACCTTCCTGTGATTTATTATAACCTCGACTATCAGTATTCTACCCTCTTTATCGTTATAAATTTGTTTTGCAGTCAATTTTGGGTTTACATATAGTGCCACTCCTCTCTTTTTCTTGTGTCGGTCTAAGGAAACGAATAGGTTCCCTATTCTTGGTTGTACTAACAAATATTTTTGTTGTTCCTTTATATGGACTTCTTGTATTGCCACGATATCCAATTGTTGGTGAATAAGCCTATTAAAAAATTTCCGCCTTTTCACTGGCGAATTCAATCCATTAATATTCACAGACATAATACTACACTCACCTCCCTTCATCTTACTTATTTCTGGTTTTTGTGGATCTCGTGATTCGGGGCTCTCTCTCTTCCTTGTCTCTAGTTCCATGTTTCTCTGTTAACTCACCGGATTTGTTCCTTCTATCCTCTGTAGCTAAGATCTTCCCATCCATTGCCACACGTATTGTATCTCTTTCTCTTACCTCCCTTCCATCTTGATCTTCTAAATCTACTTCCTCTTGGCTATGGAAGTGGCGTTTGTAAAAATCTTCTGCCTTCTCTATCGTGTCCAGTCTATGCCTTCTATCCTGCCACGTAACAAGAATACCCTCTGGAGTTAGCCATCTAAAGTTTACATTTTCTCTTATTAGTTTGGATGTTAAGAATTGATAGCCGCGTCTCAGATCCCTCATCCTTTTAGGTATCTGTTTAAGGATGGTGATTGGTTGGCCCCGAAATTCTAATGGTTCCTCTCTAGATCTATGCAGAAGCTCATCCCGAATTGATTTTTTAACTAACCTTACATGTACTTCTTTTGGGAGGTTGTGCCTTCTCGCATAATTAGTTTGGACCCTGTATGTTTCATCAATTTCCGCCAGCATTTCCTCCTTCCCTACACCGAGTGCCTTTGCCATCAGTTCTGCCATCATGACCAACAGATCTTCCCCTCTTTTTTCTTGAACGTTCTGGAAGCGTAGATAATGAGCAGCCTTTTCTGCTTCCAGAAAAATGACTGTTGTTTCTAATTCCTTATTAGCCTGAAGGAGTGTTTCATTTAAATCATCTACTCTCTTTTCCTCTTTTTCCATTCTAGCTTCCATATCTTGAAGTCTTTGTTCATTTTTGACTAATTGCTGTTGAATCCCTTCAAATTTATCATCTATCGCTTGGATTTTCCCCTTTAATTCACCAGTGTCGTTTCTTATTTGGCCTATTTCTCTCTTCATCTCCTCGTGGTTTTTGGCCATTGCCTCGTGTAGGTTTTGCAAAAGGGCATGTAAATCTTTAAAGGAATTCGAGTTAGATCTTTCCCTTTGCAGCATATCCTCTATAGATTTCTGATTGGAGGGACTTGAGGCCATCCCCTGTCCCTGTGCTGCTGCCTTTTTGCCAGCGCTAGGCTTAGTTGCTCCCGAGATACTTGTCATGTTTCCCCAATTATAACAGCGTTTTATCAATGTATAATACCCTGAGTCTTATATAAACCTTTTAACTCTATGACAAAAGATATATAAAACAGTTACCACCAGATACTTATTACCAACTAAGCAATTTATATAATAGAATTCTATAGTATGAATATAATCAAAGTCACGTTCTTCTTCTTTCCCCCCCCCCCGTTTCCGGCGCAGAAATTGGCACCTTTTCCGTCTTCCTCTGCTGTCAAAGACCAGTAGGTGTCCCACTAAACAAACCTCCAGTTACTAAATTGCTATATCAAATGGCCGCCCGTGACAAGTAGAGTAGAATTTCAAAAGTTTCAAAAGTTCACAAATTCAAAATTTACCAGGATAGACCAGACTAGACCAAGCTGATCGCTTTCCACGCCCGACAATCCAGAGTTCAGTCTCTAAGGCTCCAAAGCTCAGACTTTGACCTGTTGTAGCTTTTCTCCAGCTAGAATACAGTCATATAGTCTTCGGCTTTCTTTCCCTTGCTGTTTTTGCCAAACGCCTCCCTCAAGACTTCTATCGCCGCTTATTCCCTCTCCGTGAGGCTCCCACTTCGAACCAGTACCTCTTTCACAAGCGCTTCCTATTTAATATTCGGATACACTCTCCGTCAGCTCCGCTCTACCGTTGTCCCGCTGCTTACGTGCTAGCTCCGTCCCTCTGTCAGATCTTCATGTCGGCCATTACTGGCCTCCTTCTCCCCGGTTCGCTCGCATCAGACTTTCTCCGGATCTTCAACACGAACTGCCGCTCATGAAGGTTCTCCGGGCTGCCTGCAACTTCGGATGTCCCTACAGGACCTCCTGAAGCTCCGAAAAGCCCCCGCGAACACTGGGTGAGAGGTTGTGCGAGGAGAGAGCTCCGTTCACACAGCCGCCCGCTCTGACAGTTGGCTCCGCCCCCCAACTTGGACCTTCTGAAAGGATCGATTGGGGAAAGTAATCAGGTTGATGATATCGTATGCTGCCGCCATGTTTCCATTCTCATTGAAAGCTATTTCTTCCCCAGCACTGTTGTTGAAATGGAGGCTTTTCAGAAACAAACGGAGCTGAAAGATAAGAGAGATAAGTGAGAAATTGGTGCTAATAGTAGGCTATAGGATTTAAAGTTCCATTCTGGGATTTACCAAATGGTGTTGAGCTTGATTTTTAATGAACTTGCAAACATTTGAGTTAACAATTTTTTCATGTTCAAAGGCATAATTCTGCTTTGCAGGAATATGTTCATATTTGTTAAGTTTAAGTAATTAATAGACATTTTGTCAGATAGTTTCCTCTTGCAAATTTTGCATTTCACGAGACACAAAAATTATTGCTAAGAAATATAACAGAAAAAAAGAATATTAAGATAACAGAATTGGAAAGGACCTTGGAGGTCTTCTACTCCAACCCCCTGCTCAAGCAGGAAGCCCTATACCACAGCTCCCCAACCTTTCTGAGTGGGCTACCAGGAGGGAAAGGAAGGAGCAGGGAAATGTGTGCATGCATATACACATGGGCAAGCAAGCCCATGCATGACAGCGGCACTAGTTCCAGGACACATGTGCACGCGGGCCACGTGCACCCATGGCTGTGCTGGTCCTGCCACCTGTGCACCTGTGCAAGCAGGCAACTAGCACCTGCAAATGGGCTGCTAGTGCCCATGTGCATGTGCAAATGGGTGGCTAGCACTTACTCTAATGGCAGAAAGTGAAGAAGAACTAAAGAGCCTCTTGTTGCGGGTGAAGAAGTAGAGTGCAAAAGTTGGGTTGAAACTTAACATTAAGAAAACCAAGATCATGGCATCCAACCCTCTCAATTTCTGGTAAATAGATGGGGAAGAAATGGAGGTAGTGACAGATTTTATTTTCCTGGGCTCCAAGATCACTGCAGATGGGGACTGTAGCCAAGAAATTAAAAGACGCTTGCTCCTCAAGAGGCAAGCCATGGCAAACCTAGACAGCACACTAAAAAGCAGAGACATCACCCTGTCAACAAAAGTGCGTGTAGTCAAGGCTATGGTCTTCCCAGTTGGAGTAAAAATATACTATTAGTGAATTTTGTAAAAATTGAAATTAATATGTTATTATGGCTACATTCCCATTAAAGCAGAAGGCACCATAACTCACTTGCCAAGGTTGGACTTTCAGAAAGTCCCACTTCTCTCCATTGCCTGTTCTCTTCTGCCTGGCTCTGGATGAATACATAGCATGAAGACCATATGCTACAGCATACACAGCATTGTAAATATTGTAGCTCTGGCCAGACATCTCCATTTCAAAGACAGTTCCAGGGAGACTTCCCAGATCCTCTTTCCCAGTGCAGTTTCCTTTCCCTGGTGCGTATATATTGTACGTTGGAAATGAACAGATAAATGCAGCAGCCCAGAACTGAGATAGGAAATACATTTTAGAGTGAAATGGATTTAGGTTCTCAAGGAACTCTTGAAATCCTGGTACCATATTTGTGTGTAGGGCAAAAGACAAGCTGCCATTGAAGGACAATGCTATGAATTTCTGGGGCTCAAAGACGGAAGTCACATCCCAGAGAGCACTTATGATCCAAACCCTCTCTATGGGGAGCCTGCTATTAATTTCATAGGATTCAAGAATTACTCGTAAACCGTCCATAGATTGCATGTCTCCATAAACAACTATTACATTGGTTTTACTATACCATAGTAAATGTGCTATGTTATTTAGATTGTTCTTCCGGAAGGTACTGGACTCATAATTTGTCAGTCTTGGAATAAACTGAATTAAAGAAATGCAAATATATGTCTGGATTAATTTTGGCCTCAGAATTCTGAAAAATCTCTCTCCAGTGGTGTCTTCTGGGATGAGAAGGCCAATCCAATTCCATCCAAAGTATTTCAAGAGCTGAATAATCCCAACATAGTGAAGGTTTTCATTAGGAGTCATCCAGAAGAAAGAAGGAAATTGCATTTTATCACTCAATGCAAGGTCAAAAGAGCCATAACTGAGCTGCAGAGAGGGAATAATAATGATGTACGTTTGGACTAATTATTGCTTCTGCAGACACATCAAAAAATGGAAAAAAAGTATATTTCTTTTGGACAGTTTTTCCATAAAAAAACTTGATGGGCAAGACAAATACTAAACTTGGGGCTCAACAAATCTTTCCTCATAGCTTTTGCAACCAGACCATCATTAGCATTCCATTCAACACTTTTTAGACAAAAATCATCTCAGTGTTTGATTGTGCTAACCAGAAATAGAGAGGAGAGAGGAATGAGTAACAAGAGAGGAGCCTTATTCATTAAGGACCTGACAGTATTTGACAGTATTCATCTGTCATTTTATAAGATTAAGATAACTAGTGCTTTACTGATATTGTTGTGTTATAGACAAAAAGATGAGAAAGTCAAAGAACATAAAGCACACCCAGAAGATGGAGAGACAAGATCAGACACACTACTACAGCATCAATTAACAATGGTTGAGCCCACCAGAAGAGCAAGAACCAGAACTTTGTATCTTCCTCAACACCCAAAGTGATAGTAGAAGAGGAGGAGGAGGAGGAGGAGGAGGAGGAAGGGGAGGAGGAGGAGGAGAAGGTGAAAAGACAGAAACAATGGCACCTACGCCATTTCTTACAAACTAAATATGATGTTTATGCTTATTAAGAATTACTGCCGTTGTAATAGTAATTGATACATTACATTTCTCTGGAAAAATAAATAAATAAAAACTGACCGCAAATCAGTTCCCCAATATCGCAGCTGTTTTTGAGGGGTTCTCTCCACTTTTAACCACCGCTCTTTCCTTTCTTGTGCATTTATGTGAGCCCAGATGCCTACCTGTGGAACTTTGTAGGCGTTTAAGATGTTGGCCATCTGTATGGTGTTCTGGGAAGGGAGATCACCAATGACAGCCATGATGCTTTGCTCCTTTCCCCTCCTGTAATTGAGGGGACAATGGCCTTCAACAAAGAAAAGAGTCAAAAGATTCTCAGAGGCTTTCAGTGCTTGAAAGCCATTGTCATAGACTTTGGAGACCAAGGTGATGTTGGGTAACAAGTTCTCATTCATGTTGATCTCCTGAATGGCAAAATTGAAGGCTAGGATATGCTGGAGGTTTTTAGGCAACGGCCTGCAAGAAGAGTTTCAGTTATTTCTACAGTCTTAGAATGGGACAAGGATTGGATTTAGATAGACTTCTTTGACAATGCTTTTCTCTTTGCCTAAAATGATGTATTTGTCTGCTTTAATGAGTGTTAGAGAAGTGAAGAATGCACCCATATTCTGAAGCATTTCTTTGAAAAAGAATAAAACCTTCATTCTTAAAATTCGTTAGTTAAGATATTCCAGAGGTGAGGAAAGCATGGAATGAGGAGCCAAGGTGGAGTGTCTGAATGTCACTTGAGGATCATGTGGTCATCTATGCATCATACTTTGAGAGGTTTAAAACAGGGTTTTAATGCAATTGTTAAGACAATCCAAATACTAAGAAAACCCACAACATTTTATCACACTCATATATTTAAAAATGACCCACTTGTATGCCTTAAAGTACCAAGGAAACGTACTGCATGATAAATAGAAATCTCAAACAACCATAATCTATTTAAAATAAAACTTTTGGTAAATAGAAGTGCAAATAAGGAATAAATGATAAAAATCCTAATGATGTCCTTATATATTATGAGAATCATAGATATATATTTATAAATTGTATTAAAATATACTAAATATTTTTGACAAGGATTCTTTTTCTTTTTGCATACAAAATAAAAAAAATAGAGGAACAATATTATTGAAATTAAACTTAGGAGTTTTTCTTAGGATCAGATTAATTCTTGTGTAACAACAGCCACATGAAAAACCAGGAATCTACAAAACTACATTCAACAGCTATATTCCAGCACCTGACTAAGAAATATTTATAAATAAGAATCATGCCTAAACCAGTTTTGATTCTCATCTACAGTGGAACAAATTTAACCAGAATCTCTTGAATTCAATCACATTAAAAAAACTTGAAAGGTTTATTTCAGTTTTTTTCAAAAGAGTACTTGCCTTCCATGCAAGGATCCTGCTGGGTGTTTCATGAAGTGGAGTAAGGGCAGTTCAGGATATATAGTAGACACAAATTCTCCAATAACTACATCATTGGAGAGGGCAGGGAAATTAAGCTGAAAACGTTGTTTGTTGTCACACAGTGAGTTAAAGGTCTTGCTGAAAGAAGCCTGGAGGATAAGGAAAGAGAGAAGAAACACATGGCAAAGTATGTGAGTCTTTTTGAATGCCGAAGGAATTTGGCTCCAATCACAGCTGTGCAGGAACATCTTCAACACAGCACTTTGCCTGGAACAATGAAAGAGTGTCTGTTGGTTTTATGCATAACTAAAGTTGTAGATTACAATAATTATCATCTGAGTGATTCATAATCACTACTGAGCCTCATGAAGTTCTTGTTAATAGTAAAATTAAACTGTTAAGTCTTTAAGTGTTCTGTACTTTCCCCCAAAACAAGTTTAATTAATTAATTAATTCTGGTAATTATGAGGTAGGCAAACCCCTTTCCCAAAGCTATTCAACTATTTTTCCAGTTGACGAAATTGTATGGTCCAAACCCATTTCTTCGCTACTCCTCATCAAGCAAGAAAGAAATGATCTTGGGATCATAACAGATTTGGGGAACTGAGTCTTCCTTTCCCAATCCAAAAAAAGCAATGCTGGTTAAAAGGAGGAAGAGCTAGAATAGTAGCCAGATAAATTCTCCCTTCTCATCTCACAACCTCCTTCAGAAAAATACTTATCTCTTCTGCCTGTTGCTTTGCTGAAATGGTCATATTGGAAAAAGAAATTCTGTAGGCGCGTTTGTGAATTTTTGAGAACAGTGTCCACTGGACATTCTTGAGCAATGAAGGGGAAGGACTGTGCTTCAAATCCACATTATAATGATACAAGTGTACCCTGGCCACATATGACTACCAGTTCATGAGTAGAACTGTCTTAGGTCATTTGTAGCTATTCATATTAAAGAAGCATTTTCATTCTTTATGTTGGCAACAAATCATGGCAATGCCAAAATTGGTAAAATCTGATGCATGTAACCCACTGTTACACGGGCAATTGGATGAGCTGTGAAGAATGGAGAGCACCTTGTAGGCCCCATTAGCTATGTTTTTTTAAAGACTATCTGACTTTTCAATTAAGTCAGATTTGCCAGTTTTCTACATCTGAATACAAATAGGCAAGGTAGAAATAAAAGAAAGGGGGATTTTGCAGGCATGCAGCACCCATTACGGAATTGTCTCCCCTGAAAGACCTTGAGAACACAGATAAGACATCTCTATCTGACCTCTGGAAATAGTTTCTGCTTTTTTTTTTTTTTTTGCTTTAGCTCATCTTCTACTTCTTCTTGGGAATGCGTTTTTGCAGTTGTAAAACTTGTAATTAATATTGTAACACTAGTTGTTGTATTCCTAGCTAAGACACCACACTAGAAAGTGGAAGACAGCAAGTTTAAGTCCTACTTTTGTCATGAAAGCCTGCAGGGTGACTGTCTCTCAGCTCAACCCATCTGACAGGATGGTTGTTCTGAGGAAAATAGCATGAGGAAGCTTCCACCCAGCCCGATATGAAATGTTTCCATGAGTTTCTTCTCAGGATGTGATTTTGTTGGCTTTCTTACCATAGTATGTGCTTGTTTAGTCTGTTGTTGTAGACATTCTAGTCCATTTCCCAGGCAATTGGTGATGAAATACGAAGAGAAAATCACTATCCCCCTTTATTCTCTGTTTCCTCAACAAACTCCCCTTTGGGAAAGATGGTTGGATACCTCTCATTTCCTCATAGAGACTGACCCTCTTTCTCTTATTATTGTACAACAAAGAGAAGGCTCAAATATCACACTTTATGTCATCCATAACTTTACTGAGGTCATCAGCCTCAATGTAAGTTGCCAATTCAATGAAGCCAAATGGATCACTTTTGATTACATGTAAGAGTTTGATCTTCTGCAAGGTTTCAGCATCCTGTAATCCTATCTACTCAAGTACCAAAGGGAGAGGCTGTGATGGCTATGAAGACCTTCACCAATTTGATCTCTAATGCTGGCTTATTGGGTTGCAATACTGACATCTTTTGTTAAATTCCTTTTTGATCTTTTCTTGGCTTTTGCTTCTTAGTTCTTAGAAATTTATACTTTTAATTTATGCATAAAATAAACTTCTTTGCTAAGGATTAAAAAAACATGATTCAGCTTCACTGAGCTGCACAAGGCTCTTCACCATAACAAGGCAGGGATCCATGAAACGGGAAGATGCCCAGAAGATCGCCATTCTATATGCAGAAAAAGACCAGTGCCTTCATAAAAATTTCAGCTGTTCATTGTCCTTCAGTTAACTCTTGGAAATCCTTTTGACTTTGACACTAACTATAACTATAACTAATAACTTTTTTTTCTTAATGTTAAGTTTCAACCCAACTTTTGTGCTCTCCTTCTTTACTCACAACAAGAGGCTCTTTAGTTCCTCTTCACTTTCTGCCATTAGAGTGGTATCATATGCATATCTTAGGTTGTTGATATTTCTCCTGGCAACCTTAATTCCAACTTTTGATTCATCTAGCCTTGTCTTTCTCATGATGTGCTCTGTATATAAGTTAAACAGGCAGGGCGACAGTATACAGCCTTGCCAGACTCCTTTCCCAATTTTGAACCAATCAGTGGTTCTGTGTCCAGTTCTCACTGTTGCTTCTTGACCCGTATATAGGTTTCTCAAGAAACAAATAAAATGGTCTGGTACTCCCATATCTTTAAGAACTTGCCACAATTTGTTGTGATCCACACAATCAAAGGCTTTAGCATAGTCAGTGAAGCAGAAGTAGATGTTTTTCTGGAACTCCCTAGCTTTCTCCATGATACAGCATATGCTGGCAATTTGATCTCTAGTTCCTCTGCTTCTTCGAAACCCTTCCTGTACTTCTGGTAGTTCTCAGTCCACATACTGCTGGAGTCTAGCTTGTAGGATTTTAAGCATAACTTTACTAGCATGTGAAATGAGTTCAATGGTGTGCAATGGTTTGAACATTCTTTGTTACTGCCTTTCTTTGGAATTGGAATGTAAACTGATCTTTTCCAATCCTGTGGCCACTGTTGAGTTTTCCAAATTTGCTGGCAAATTGAGTGTAGCACTTTTACTGCATTGTCTTTTAAGATTTTGAATAGCTCAGCTGGAATATTGTCACCTCCACTCGCTTTGTTGTTGCTCAGCTTTCCTAAGGCCCACTTCACTTCACATTCTAGGATGTATGGCTCAAGGTCAGTGACCACCTCATCGTGGTTATCAGGGATGTTAAGCTCATTCTTGTAAAGTTCTTCTGTGTAATTTTGTCACCTCTTCTTAATCTCTTCTGCCTCTGTTACTTCCCTGCCATTTTGGTCCTTTATCATGCCCATTTTTGCATGAAACGTTTCCTTCATCTCTCCAATTTTCTTGAAGAGATCTCTGCTCCTCCCTATTCTATTGTTTTCCTCTATTTCTTTGCACTGTTCACTTAAGAAGGCATTCTTATCTCTTCTAGCTATTCTCTGGAAATCTGCATTCAGTTGGGTGTATCTTTCTTTTTCTCCCTTGCCTTTTTTCTTTCATAAGGACGCTTTCGCTTTCTGGACATAAGGACATGGAAAGTGTAGGCAGCGTAACAAGGCAAGGGAAAAGAAGTTACACTTACTATGTTATACTAACTATAACTCTTACAATAGCCATATTTCACAGAAACAACATTTTTCTACATCACCAGGGATTTCAGGACTTGGAGGAAGGTTATTATTTGTCCTCTAATTAGCAAGCTGAATATTTCCACTTCTGTTTGTTTGGCAGTATCACAGAAGCACAAGGACTGGTGGGAGGAAAAAGGGTCAAAGTGCTGCAATTTGAAAAGAGCCTTTAATCACCCATTGTTTTTCCTTTTAAAAAGCATTTTCCTCATTTTCAGTGGACATTTCTCTTTAGTTCTAGTTAAGGCATACATTCCTTGCAGAGGTGACAGCTACATTTTGTTGGTCATGTACTTGAACAGATGGGATAGTGGCTCAAGGCTGCTGGTATTGAAAATTAGTCTGCTGTTCTTCTTCCTTCCTGACAGCATAAATGGGAGTTTGAAATCCATCTGCATGCAGCCTTCCAGGTTTCCAGGGAGATTTAGCACCTCTAGTTCTAAAATGATACTTGGGGGATTTGTTTCCTTCATGCAAATTGTTGAACGTATACAGAATTTCAAAGAAAAGCCATTCATTGTTAAAGCTGGAGAGTAAGTGCCTCTTTCCTCTTTGAGTAAAGTGCAAAATAACTTCAGAGAAAAGTTATAAAACATGAGCAAAAGGTAGAGTATTCTCTTTCAAATGAGGCACTGCTCTCTTGGCTGCCACATTTAGTGATGTTAGACATATTGTTTCTTGTCTACTGAGAGATGGTCCTTAGAAAAACCTAATATTGGGATCTGCTCATGCTTTAATAGACCGTCTTAGACATTTAGTGTTCTGAAGATGCATTTTAAATTCTCAGAAAATTGAATTAAAAAAAAAACACTCCAAAACTGTTCCTTCATTCATCTTAAGAACTGAAGTACCACAGCATTCATTAAAGTTGGGTTGGGGTAATATAACTCTTTATCTTTCTCAATACTTTTTATGTGAAAGACGTTAGAAATCAATAACTAAAATTCAGGCAAGTATAATTCTTTCTACTCAACTTTTAGCTACATAATTTTTCAGTGGTTATAATTCCAAGAGCTTCTATTCAGAGAAATTGCCATTCAGTTCATGCTCAAAACTTTGTTTATTAGCAGATGCCACTTGGTGAAAGAATAATTTGAAAATGTTACAGGATTTAAAAGAACAGGGTGAAGATTTATTTCCATATTAAGTCATGACATATGTTGATTGATACATGTGCACATCCATTTTTACAGCAGTTCTAGAAAGTACTAGATAGCCAATACATTTCTTGGGAAGACCTTTTGACAAGAATGAAAGAAGAAAGCTGCAAAATGTTAGGAAAATGTGAACTAAAAATGTACTTTATGTGCCTGATTATACTACATAATATATTGTCCAAGCTGATATTGTTAAAGTTGATATGCTTGTGTTCCTAAACTTTCAAAGATGCCTTCAACACCTTTGTCATGATGATTTTATGATTTTATGAAGCAGCACTATATTTTGTCTGGAAAATAATTTCCTACCAGCCTCTCCAAAACTCTTGCCTGGAAATCTAAGCCTTGATGAAATTCTCCTCCTAAAAGATTTGAATAGTTGCTACATTATTAATAGGAGTAACACTAATTAAATGGTTAAGAGAAATTCCATTCCTTTCATTGCATCTGTTTCAAAAAAAGAGTACATCTGATTCAATCTTGCATTCCAGAGTAAAAAAGCAACCGTTTTTCAAAAAGGCAACAGAGAACTTTGTGATAGGTAGAGTTCAATTACAGTCTTCTAAATGTCTCTTTCACTGATATCCAAAATTAATATATCTGTACAAATTATCTACCTGGTTTATGAATAAATTTGGTTCTTCTGGTGATAAAACTATGTGTACATATGCATTTTTATTTCAGCCTGTTACCAAGAAATTTCCAGCATGTCCTTTCTTTGCATTTTGCTGTTCACGAGATCAACAAGAACATCAATCAGTTTTCCAACATCACAATAGAATTGGAGGTTCATAAAACCTGTTTTATTGTCAATGAGGCCACTAAGAAGGTTTTAGACCTTCTGTTTCTGAATCGAGGGAATCCTATCAACTTCAACTGTGTCAAAAGGAGCAAGACAAAATTTTTGCCTCTCATTGGTGACCTCACCTCCCCAAATTCCATTCAGATCGCCCATATTTTGAACAGCTATAAGTTTCCACAGGTATGAACATTTTTCACAGATCAGATTCTTTAGCAAAAGTGATAAAAGAACACCTTCGCTTTTTGGTAAACCTTAGCTTCTGTCAGTTTTAGCCAGGTTACCTGTGATGAGAAAAGATAGGGAATAGAATCAATGACATTCCAATTTTTAGTTCTCAGAGTCTCCTACTGTGGAGCTTATCATTTCCTTATTTCATGTAAATCTTGATGGCTACTTTTGGATTCTTGTAACTTTCTTATCATAATATTAGAGCAGCATGCAATTTTCTGGGGAAAATTGAAAATCGTTGTGATCTTCAGGATCATAAAAAGATTGTTAATTTTCTATGCGTCTTTATTCAAAACAGCTCAGTTATGGCTCCTTTGACCCAGTCCTGAATGACAAAAGGCAGTTCCCTTCTTTCTTCAGCATGGTTCCCAAAGAAAATGTACAGTATGCAGGATTTGTTCATTTACTGAACCATTTTGGATGGAACTGGATTGGTCTCTTAGTACCAGAGAATGAGAATGGGGAAGCTTTTGTTCAAAATCTCCAAGCAAAGCTTTTCCAGAATGATATTTGTGTTGCTTGGGTTCTGTTGATCCCACTTGTGACACATCAGTACTTAGAAGATTGGGCCAATTCTGCACGTGGAAAACACATGGAGAACACTATTTCAGAGTCAAAAATTAGTGTGTTCCTTGCTGCTGGGACTGTCCAATCTATGTTGGCTTTACAATGGCAACTACAAACCACTGAAAGATCAAGTATAAAGGCAATATATAGCAGAGTTTGGATCATAACCTCTCACTGGGATTTCACTTTTAATGTATACAAACGTTGGCGTTTTCCAGCACAGACTTTCAATGGTTCCTTATACTTCTCACTGCACACAAACCAGGTTCCAGGATTTCAAGAGTTTCTTGAAAACAAAAGCACTTCTTTGTGGTCCTATTTTTACATGAAGGTGTTCTGGGAGGTCATTTTTCGGTGTTCATTTCGCCCATTTAGCACACGAATAAAACTCTGTACTGGGAAGGAAGACTTTGGGAGAGTACCTAGCTCTGTGTTTGAAATGACCATGTCTGGAGAAAGCTACAATATCTATAATGCAGTTTATTCTGCAGCACATGCTCTGCAAGCAATGCATTCAAGAAGAGCAAACTCGGCTTTTCTGAGGAATCGGAATGGAGCAAATCTTTGGCATTTTCAGCCATGGCAGGTATGACTTTGCTTTTCCCAGATGCATTCATGCATACACACACACACACACACACACACACACACACACACACACACACATATGTTTTCTGAGGTTTTCGCGGGTGTTTGTATGTGGATCTTTGGTCATTCGGGTTTTTTCTCGCATAGAACTAAAGGTGTAGGAGCAACATATATATATATATGCATGTATATATATTCTTCTAATTGGGACCTTGACAATTATATATTGGGGCTTGTGTGGATAAATAAAATCATGGGCTATATCAGGGGTAGGCAACCTTATGACTTGTGGACTTCAACTCCCAGAATTCCTGAGCCAGCTACGAGTCATGAAAGAGTCAGGTTTGCCTACCCCTGGGCTATGTGATCGGGAATATTATATGTCCAGAAGGGTCATGAAGGGTCTACCATCAAGTAAGGGATGGTAGTGACCTTCCTTGCATGACTGCCCTCTTCAGGTCATTCCACAACGTTTCTGTAGGATTAAGATCAAGACTTTGAATTCTCCATTGCAAAACATTAACATTCTTCAGTTTTAACCATTCCTTGGTGGTACATCTTTTTTTAAATAAGATTTTATTGATTTTTTTCTTACATACATATAATACTTTTTCAACCAATGTGCTGTCTGGGTTTGAAAATGCCAATACATATTTAATTCCTAAGCCTTCATTCTTTCCTTTAGGCATTGATAGAATAAGTCCCAAGTTTGGTAATTTTCTGTTTCTTCCTTTTTTCCAATCTCATAGTCATTCTGTCCATCTCTGTGCATTTCAGTATTTTTTTGATCATTTCTTCCTTCTGGTGGTGTTCCTTCATTTTTCCAATATTACGCAGATATTACTCTTGCTGCTATTGTGATGTCTAAAATCAAACATAGGCTTTGTTTGCTAATCTTTTCTGGTGTTAAACCTAGTAGGAAAAATTCAGGTTTAACCCTGCCATGAATACTATTGTCACTCATTGTTCTCTCACAGATTATTACACACCTTTCTCTTGGTGTGAACTTGGCTGGTTGGCAACTCCAGGGAAGAGGAATAATGAGGTTGAGTTACTTCCACTTGTAAACAATCAGCTAACACTGGACTGGAAAGTTCTGTCTCTTTGGAAATAGTTTTGTAAAATTTACAGCTTATTGAGCATCAACATCTATTCCTTGGAAGTCTTTAGAAACCTCCTCTGTTCAAATAATGACAGAGTGTGTGTGAATCAATCTTTCTAGTAAACACCCAGAATTCTTTTCTTTTTATTAGGCATGACAACCCACACTCACTACTGATTCTCATCCCATTGACTAAAGCACCTGAATCTAATTCAAATGAATGAATAATTCTGGGGGTTCAAATATTTATGCCACCCACACAAATATTAGATTTGGATCATTTTCCTCTGAAAATAGAAGAAAAAGTGTAATATTTTTGATACATTTGTTTAATTGGGTTCAGTTTGTCTAGTTTTAGGACTTATATAGGGATATTTTAGGTATACTTTTGCAGAAATATTGAAAATTCAAATAGTTTAAAATTATTGAAGTAGCACACTGTATATTAGACTTCAGTATCTGCTTTGCTAGGTATGAAAGGTGTCATGGGAGTCTATCATGACTGATTATTGAAGAATATTTCAGATAAGGGTAAGGTAATTATGCAAAAATTACTGAAATTACTAAACTATTTGAAATTGGAAATAAGTGTATTATATAGATTGAAGATATGAATGAATTCCATAAATTTAAATGGTCCTCACTTGCCAACTCTGGTAACCTTCACTAGAGAAATTCTGTTGGGATTCTGAACATAGGTAAATTTGGGGGAAGATTAGGATAATTCTTGTCTGAAATTATTTTTCTTCTCCCTTGAATCCAGCTTCACTACTTTCTGAGAAACATTCATTTTAATAATAGTGCGGGAGATGAAATATTTTTTGATGAGAATGGGCACTTTGACCCTGGATACGACATCTTCAACTTGATCACCTTCCACAATGAATCTTTCCAGAGAGTCCAGATTGGAAGGATAGACTCCAAAGCTCCTGAAGGGAAAAGATTCACCCTCAATGGAAGAGCCATTGTGTGGAACCCCACATTTGAGCAGGTGGGACATTTTGGGACATTCTAATTAAGTAGACTATTATTTTGTGAAGAAGATATTTTTCCTGATGCCCTGAAAAACTGCAACTGAGCACTGTGATGATATTCTGTAGCCTTGTAGTTCTCCTGTATATTTGAATTGGTCTTTATGAAAATATCTACATGGAAGATTTTCTTTACTATACTGAGTTTTGGAATACAGATGAGTAAGAATAGTTTTGTTTCTCTGTGTGTTTTATTTTGCTCAACATGCTACTAATTTTTCTGATTCTTTCTTTTATTGCTTTAATGGCAGAAAAATGGGGGGGGGACCAGAGTATAAGAATATATGCATTATCAAAGAAAATGGGTATAATTTGTAGGAATTTTTTTAAAAAAAGAAGGAAAAAAATATAGAAAGAAAAAGGATATATAATTTCAGCTGCAAATAATTATAATTCTAGGCACAGTGATTTATTATAATCATTGTTCAAATGGAAATAAATTTCTAAGACATCTATATAATTATGCTTTTAATTTGCTGTATTTTTATGAAGCAGTCCCATATTTCATTCCAGCTGTCCATACAAAGTATATCTATGTCTATAAGCAAATTTTTCAGTGGCAAATGCAATCAAGTCCTCAATCCATTGGCTTAAGGGGCTATAGAATTATATTTTCAGTCCAGCAATGCCAATTATATGATCTGATATGGCCATCAATAATCCATTTATGTTGTCCATTTGCCAAATTCCTAGTTCCAGGTATGTAGCTCAAACAAACATTTTTTTCAGGAAATTTTACCTCTTGTTACACAATTACTTTAATATAATGCAATATTCTTTATGAGCAGGATTTTTTTTCTCAATTTATATGAAACAAACAATTTTTTGTAAAAACCAAGAATATGTGCTGACACTGGACAAAACAATATGTTAATTATTTCAATGGAACTTTTCCCTGTTGTCCACAATGTAAAAAATGGTAACTTTCTCTCATTTTAAAACTTTACAATACAGTAGTATTTCCATTTAAAGTGTCCCCTATTTAAACTTCACTTTAGACATGATTCTGGATGTGAAATTATGAATAGAGAAAAAAGAGAGCAAAGTAGAGATAATTTATTAGAGATACTTTATTAAGGTTTGTTACCGGTGGATATGCTGCAATGGAGTCATTTTTAAAGAAATATTTATATATCTAAGATGCAAGCAAACCATGTGTATCTTCCCTATTAACATAAAAAAACATATCTTTGTTCATTTCTGCCCTAGACATCAGGCCTCAAATGACCATAGGTTCCTCTGTTTTTCTGATAGAATTTAAACTTTTTATTTCCCCCTGTTTAAAATACTTTATTTTTCTGTAGATTGGGTGCTAGATCTCACTCAGCAGAGCATTATTTACATTTGTGGATGTACAGTGGCAAAGAAGGAAGGATATGATTTAAAGCAGGGGTGTCAAACTCAATTTCATTGAGGGCCGCATCAGCATTGCGGTTGCCCTCAGGGGGCTGGTTGGGTGTGGCCTGGGTGGGTGTGGCCTACTGGGTGGGCGTGGCTAGAGTGCATATGGCCTACTGGGTGGGCGTGGCCAGTTCTACATCGTTCGCATCAAGGGTGCCTATGGGGGCCTGGGCAGGAGTGGGACAGATCTGGGGGTCTCCGGCAGAAGGAGGGTCTCTGGGCCAGGGCCAAGGCAGTGGGGGCCGTTCCCTCATTGTTTCCAGGATGGCTTTGTGGGCTGCATGAAACCACTTCGCGGGTCGGATCTGGCCCCCGGGCCTTGTGTTTGACATGTCTGATTTAAAGAAAACTCAGAACATGGGGATGATTTCTCAGAAGATGGGGTGTTTTCCTGGAAACATGGAACACTTCCCACAACCTACAGGCATCTTGATCACCGTGAACTAAGAAAATTTTGCATTCCCGTTAACTTTATAATCAGTCCTCTTCATAATTTCCCTATTTTCAAATAAAGTGGGGTGTCCTTGGTTAATTGCCCTCATAAATATTCCTTTCACTTATTTCTAGGTGCCTCCCCATGCCAGATGTGTGGAGAGCTGCCAACATGGATATAGCAGGATTGCACAGGAGGGAAAACATGCTTGTTGCTACAATTGCAGAAAATGCCCAGAAGGAAGAATTTCTATCCAAATTGGCAAGTAAAAATAGAATTAAACAGGAAGAAATTAAAAAGTTTTCAAGTTTATACTTTTCTATTGTTTCCAAATCTTTGATAGTGAATAGATTAATTCCAACATACACTGTAATAAGGCTAAGGGTAAACCAGGGTAGCCTTTTTTTATTTTCAGAGGTGAGAATTTAGATACTTGCATGCATCACTTATGTTATACTGTCCTTCATTTTCCTGTGACATACATACATTGATTTTCAGAAAGGAGAAAATAGAAAACAGTCTTCAAATTTTATAGAAATTAAATTTCATACTTTGGATAAGGAAAAACAAAAACAAATCTATAGCATAAATAAAGAATTATCATATACAGCTAGTCCCTGACAATCATATGTTTAGCAACTATTTAAAGTTAAAACAGCTCATGATTGGTTCTCACACTTAAGAATATCACAGCTTTCCATGGTCATGTTATCCAAATCTGGTAGCTTAGATGCTGTCATGTATTGTAAACCAAACTGTAAACAAATCAAATGACATGTACCATACCAGATCTAAAAAAAGAATAAATTTTAAAATTGCAAAGGAAGGAAGGAAGGAAGGAAGGAAGGAAGGAAGGAAGGAAGGAAGGAAGGAAGGAAGGAATAAATGTAGATACTGGCATGTATTTATTATGGTTGCAGCATTTTGATCACCATTTGTGACTTTCCCAGCCAGATTCTGACAAGCAAAATTAGTAGAGAAAGCCAGATTTGCTTAACGAACATGTACTTCACTTAACAAGTGCAGTGATTCATTTAACAACCAGGGCAAAAGAGGTCATAAGACTGGGCATGACAGAATAAATTGCCTTGCTTAGTGAAGGAAATTCTGTCCCAGTTGTGGTCTTAAGTCATGGAATACCTATAAGTGCTACATGAATGTGCGCACCATGCACAATTTCTTTAGGCTAGCTCTTTATATTGTTATGATTGGTCTATGTCACACTAGGTTTTCTACTTTAGCTCTATATTTTCCTTATGTTTGGAAATGACAAAGCTTTTTTCATGTATTTCAGATGCAGATCAATGTGAGAGATGCCCAGAAAATCAATATGCCAATGCAGAGAGAGACCGGTGTCTTCCCAAAACTTTCAGCTATTTATCTTTCAGTGAACCCTTAGGAGTCATCCTGACTTTCTTGATTCTTTTCTTTGCAGCAACCCTCATTTTGGTGGCCTTGACTTTCTTTCTGCATTGGGACACCCCTATTGTTAAAGCCAACAACAGAAACATCACGTGCATCCTTCTCTCTGCTCTCCTCCTTTGCTTTCTCTGCTGCTTTTTGTTCATTGGTTGGCCTGGGGAAGTGACCTGTGTACTCAGGCAAACAATCTTTAGTACAATTTTCTCTATCTCAGTTTCTTGTATCTTGGCTAAAACCATCACAGTAGTTCTAGCCTTTCTGGCCACCAAGCCAGGAAACACAATGAAGAAGTGGCTAGGGAAAAGACTGGCAGGATCAGCCATTGTCTTTGGCTCCTTCATTCAAGTTGTCATCTGTATGGTATGGTTACTCACATCTCCTCCCTTCCCAGATTTGGACATGCATTCAAAGATTGATGAGATTATTGTACAATGTAATGAAGGTTCAGATATCATGTTCTATATTGTCCTGGGTTACCTGGGATTGCTGGCCACCATCAGTTTCCTTGTGGCTTTCTTTGCAAGGAACTTACCAGATACGTTCAATGAAGCCAAGCTGATCACCTTCAGCATGCTTGTGTTTTGCAGTATTTGGGTGTCCTTCATCCCAGCCTATCTGAGCACCAAGGGGAAATACATGGTGGCTGTGGAGATCGTCTCCATCTTGGCTTCTGCTGCAGGTCTTTTGAGTTGCATCTTTCTCCCCAAGTGCTACATCATAATATTAAAGTCACACCTTAATACAAAACAATATCTGAATAGAAGGTGATTTAATGGTTGATTCCAATTTAAATACCTTTCTCTTTTTCATCATTGTCCTGGTGACTCACAGTGTCCATGTGGTCAATCTGAATATTCAAGATATTCAGCAATAACCCTGCAGTCAAATTCTTTCCCCTTTTCTGATTTTTGTCTGTGTGTGTTAGGACCAGGGCTTTGTGTTCTTTGGGATCACAAAAATATTCTCCATTTAATTTTCTATGCATCTTTCTTCCAAACAGCTTGGTTATGGCCACTTTAACCCAGTTCTGAGTGATAAAAGGCAGTTCCCTTCCTTCCTCAGCATGGCTCTCAATGAAAATGCACTATATGAGGGGATTGTTCATTTACTGAAACATGTTGGATGGAACTGGATTGGCCTCATAGCATCAGAGGATGAGAGTGGGGAAGCCTTTTTTCAAAATATCCAACCGAAGCTCTTCCAGAATGATGTTTGCATTGCTTGGAAGCAGTTTATCCCAGTTTTTAAAGGTGGAGATTTAGCTGAGGGAACCTTTTTATCACTTATGTCCAACATACATGACACTATGTTAGTGAAGAAAATCAGTGTGTTCCTTGCCTCTGGGAATATCCAATCTATGGAAGCTTTACAATATATTCTACATGTTTCTGAAAGGTTGAAGAAAAAGAAAATATATCACAGAGTGTGGATTATGACTGCTCAATGGGATTTCACTGTTATGATATTTAAACCAGGGAGATTCCCAACCCAAACTTTCAATGGGTCCTTATATTTTGCATTTTACACAAAAATGGTACCAGGGTTTCATGAGTTTCTTGAAAGGATAAAGCAGTTTTCAAATTCCATTTCTCTTGTGAATAGGTTCTGGTGGACTATATTTGACTGTTCATTTCGTGCATACCCCAAAGCAGCAAAACGTTGCACTGGGCAGGAAGACCTGAGCAGGGTCCCTGGCTCTGTGTTTGAAATGACCATGTCTGGAGAGAGCTACAATATCTACAATGCGGTTTATTCTGTAGCACATGCTCTGCAAGTAATGCATTCAAGAAGAAATAAACCAGCTTCTCTGAGAAACCAGGATGGAGCAAATCTTTGGCATTTTCAGCCATGGCAGGTATAACATTGCTCTTGTGAATCAGTAATATAAAAGCTCTCGATTAGTTCCTCTACAGACACCAAATTAACTGTTAGCAATCACCTGTGTGTAATTCAGTTACTCATGCATTTCAGTCATGTTAAAGATTTGTCTCCCAGTTCAAACCAGGAGGAGTTCTTTTAGGGAGATGTTTCTCACTGAGTGCTGTGCCATGCTGTGAAGTTCATCAATTTTATCAGTTCCTATGCAAACACACTGATTCTCTCCTAAAATTTGAAGGCTCAAAACTAAAATCATTGTAGTTTGTTAGCATACACTTCAATCTTTCTCTTGAGTTCAACTCCTGGATAGACATCCAGACACTATCTGGTTGAATTTCCTGGTACAATTCAGAATTCCTAGTTCCACCAATGATCAAACTTACATTGTCTGGAAACAACAAAACAAACCCAAACCATGATATGGCCACAATTTTCTTTCACAGATGGTATAAGGTTCTTATGCAGGGATCCAGTGTTTGTCTTTCACCGAACATCATGCTTTTCAATGAAGCTAAAAAGTTCTACAGAACTACCATCTACAGATGTTTTATCCGTATGATCTTTTGCAATCTGTAATTTTATGCCAATGTTCTATCTATAGAGTAGTAGCTTTTTCCTTGCAACTTTAATTGTTGTTCAGTTTTCTTCTCAGACTATTACATGCTTTTCTCTTCATGTTATCTTGGCTGTTTAGGGAGGGCAACCAGGGTGCTGGTTGCCACCAGATCTGCCTGATAGTGAACAGATACAGTTCAATATCTTTGTAAATAGTTTTGTAAACTTTTCCCATCTGGTGAACATCAACAACTATCTTTTTGAGGTTTTTTCATATCTAGTTTGTTCTAGCAATCACTTACTTCCATATAGTTCTCTTGTGAAGATATTAGTCAGGACTTCCCACACTCACAAATGATTATTATCCCATTGACTGAAACACCTGACTCTAAATTCTAGAGGCTCAGACACTTTTTCTACATGCACAAATATTACATTTGGATAACTTTTCTCAATAAATTAAGTGAAACAATATAATGGTTTTTTTTTACTCATTTCTCTTTATCTAGCTTAAAGCTTGCATAGAGTTCTTGTTTTACATCATAACTTTGCAGAAATATTGAAAACTCAGATGTGTTTACAAACACTGAAGCATCACAGTGTAAAATATTATATTTCAACATCTGCACTAGTAGTTATGAAAAGGGACGTGGTAGCTCAGTGGGTTAGGATGCTGAGCTTGTCGATCAGAAGGTCAGCAGTTTGGCGGGTCAAATCCCGAGTGCCACGTAACAGAGTGAGCGCCTGTTACTCGTCCCAGCTTCTGCCAACCTATCAGTTTGAAAGCACGTAAAAATGCAAGTAGAAAAATAGGGACCACTACAGTGGGAAGGTAACAGTGTTCCGTGCGCCTTTGGTGTCTAGTCATGCTGGCCACATGACCACGGAGACGTCCTCGGACAAGCGCTGGCTCTTCAGCTTTGAAACGGAGATGAGCACTGGCCCCTAGAGTTGGAAACGACTAGCACGCATGTGCGGGGGAAACTTTACCTTTTTACCTAGTAGTTATGAAAAGGATCATGGAAGACTGCAGTGATTAATTGATAGAGGAGACATACAATTTGAATGTGATTTTACCTTTCCTCCCTTTCTAAGAGTGAAAATTTTCCTATCGTAAGTTTTATATTCCTAGCAAAGTAACCATCTGGTTGGGCCTTTCTGGACTCAAAAAACATGATGATGGTGATCTTATCTATTAAGTCATGTCCGACTCTTGGCAATTCTATGGGCCAGGTCTCTCCACATTTTCCAATCTTGCACTATTTCTTTGAGTTTTTCTATGCTCTGGCTAGTGTCAGCTTCAATGGTGTTCAACCACTGAGTTCTTTGACAGCCTGGTTTCCTTTTACCACTAACTCTTCTAAATGTGATTACTTTCTTCAGTGAATTCCTCATGTGACAATGTAATATGTGACAAAGTAAGTGAGATGAATTTTGTGATTTTGCCTTCTAGTGACATGTCTGATGTTATGCAATACAGTGCTTGCTTGTTGGTAAACCTTGCTGTCCAAAGAGTATGTAGAGTAGGACCCTTCTCCAGAACCACAGAACAAATGAGTCAATGTGCATTTGATTGCTAGGCTGATTTCTTTGTTTTTCCAAATTTGGCTCATGTTCATCATTGCTGTGTGACCCAGTGCAACCGACATTTTATTTCTGTGCTGCATTCACCACTTTGAACTATCTGCAATCCTAGGAAAGCGAATTTTTTCACACATTCTTTCTTTTCACCTCTAATTTCTATTTTGATGTTTCCCTTCCTTGCAGTGGTCATGAGCTTGGTCTTTTGGATGTTCAGAAAAAGACCAAAATTCTCACTTTCTTCTTTGATTTTCTTGATCAGATGTTTCAGGCTTTCTTTGGTTTCTGAGAGAAGAGCTATATCATCTGCATATCAAAGATTGTTGCTGTTTCTTCCAGCAGTCTTTATCCCCTCAAGATCTAACTTTGTCATTATCATTTCAGCACACAAGTTGAATAAGAAAGGAGAGCGAATACAACCTTGTTGCAATCCTTTTTCTATCTGAAACCAATCAATGTCTCCATATGGTGTTCACACAGTATCTCCAGGTCTTGTAGGGCTCATCATAGCTTCTCACAATCGAAGGCTTTCTTGTAGTTAATGAAGCACATGCAAATGATATTTTGATATTCATGAGATTTTTCCGCGATTCAGCACGAGTGCCACCATCCTTTCAGAAACTGTCGGATATCTGGTAGTTCCCTTTCAATGTATTAGACCTTGTTGCATAATTTTAAACAGAATCTTGCTGATACGAGGGATGAGAGCAATTGTGCAACAATTAGAGCAATCTTTAGAGTCACCCTTTTTCAACGATGGAATGAACATAGAGCATTTCAAATCCGGTGGCCATGTGTTGGTTTCTCAAATTTTCTGGCACAGGTGTCTTATAACTGTGGGTGGTACAGTCTCAATAGTTCTGCATGTAATCTTGTAGTTTGGCAGTTGGTTCATCGGACCTCAGTTATAACTCTCATAAGCTTCACTAAAGAAACTCTGTTGGGATTCTGATCATTGCCAAATTTGGGGTAAGACTGAGATCGTTCTGAATTGATCTTACTTTTCCTCTTCCTCCAATCCAACTTCACTACTTTTTTGAGAAATGCCCATTTTAATAACAGTGCAGGAGATGTCTTTATCTTTCCAATACTGCAATATTAAGGGCCATAATAGCTTTTGCTGCATGAATACATTTATATAACTGATGCTTTCTGCTTAAACTTGGTCAGTGTAAGACAGTGTAGAAACATATTTTAGAGAACCATCATCCTTATTATCTCTCCAATAAAAAGATGTTTTTGACAGTCCTTTCCCAAATAAATGTAACACAGTCCAAAACAAATACAGAAAATAAGTTTCTTTCAATATGTAAGGAACAAGGAAATGGTTAATCCACTCATAGGAGAAGATGGCATGAAGGTAATGGACAGGAGGGAGAAAGCAGAACTGCTTTGTCTCTGTCTTTAGGCAAAAGGAAAGAATATCCCAACCTATCAAAAGCAGCACTGTGAGAGAAAGACAGGAATTCAAGTTTGAAAGGTGATTATGTCAAAAAGTAATGTAATGTAGTTCTCTAATGTGTGTAATAAAAGTTCTGTATCTGTGAGTGTCTGTCATTATAACTAAATGGAGGTTTATTTCCGAATTGCCCTGATATATGATGAATGACAAAGGGAACTAGATATGTTTAATCTAATGAATAGAAGACTAAAGAGAGACATGAGAGTAGTCTTCCAATACTTGAAGAGCTGTCACAGGGAACTGGGTGTCAATTTCTTTGCCATAAAATTGAAGTCAGGACAAGAAGCAATGGGCAGAAGCTCATAACATGGAGAACCAATTTGGAAATAAAGAGAATAAGGACAGTGAAAATGATTAGTCAGCTTGGAGTTGTGGTACTCCATCACTGGAGTTTTTTTTAACAAAAGATAGGACATCCATTTGTCCAAGATGGTATAAGGTCTTCTGCCTTAAGGACTATAAGACTGCCAAGATCCCTTGCAGCAAATGTGTACTGTTCATTTTGTCAAAGGCCTTTGACAAAAGGTAGCTAATGATAACATTATATTTTTTTAGGTCCATTAGACCCAACCTAACTTTGCCTAGTTTTTATAAACTTTGCTTGATCATTTTTCGTAACAAAAAATATCACTCTCTTTAATCAGTGCTATTAAAATATTTGTATCAACATCAAATGATGAGACAGGGTGACAACACATTGAGTATGGTCTATACCTGCTTTGGGTACAACTGTAATATCTATGTCTAAACTCTATTAAAATCTGTTACATGCAGAACAACACTTAAGCAAGTGTTAAATTTTTAAGTAAATATGCTGACACAGGACAAAAGAATAAGATAATTATTTCAGATGAACTTCTTCTTGTTTTATACAATGTTATAAAATAAAAACATCTTCTCTCATTTTTTTAAAAAAAATCAACAATACTATTTCCATGTATAGTACACTCTATTTTTATCTTAAGCCTGGTTCTGAATGTGAAGCTATGAACAGAGAAAGAAAGAGAATAACATAGAGGTTTTTTTAAAAGAAAAAAGAAAAAAAAGGACTACTACTGATGAAGTCATTTTTAGAGAAATCACTGCAAATATAGGATGCAAACAAGCCACATGTATATCCAGTGCTTTTTTTGTAAAAGAAAAAGGTGCCGGAACTCACACATGTCATACAACCCACCTTGCCTACCCTACAAGGTTCCATCCAAAAAAGGTGCCGGAACTCCGTTCTGAGCGTTCTATGAGAAAAAAAGCCCTGTGTATATCCCATGATAAGAAAATAGAAAGTGTTTTCCATCATTTCTGCCCCAGAAATAAGTTTCTCTGTTTTCTGATAGGATTTAAATCTTTTATTTCCCCTTTTTAAAATACTTTCCCCCATTTTCTCTTGATTGGGTGGTAGATGTCATTCAGCAGAGTATTTACTTTTGTGGATATACAAGAACAAATAACAACAAAGCCAGTTTGGTCTAGTGCTAGAAAGAGGGAGACCATGAATTCAGGTCCTGCCCCAGTCGTGAAAGCCAGTTGGGTGACTTTGAGCCAGTCAATCTCAGTCCAACTCACAGAGTTGTTATTGTGGGGTTGTGGAGCAGAAAAGGTTGCTGTCTGGAGATATTTGTAAAAAATATTTTTTTTATTTTTATTTATTTTAATTCCATTTATATCCCGCCCTTCTCCGAAGACTCAGGGCGGCTTACAAGCTTAGCAGTAGCCTTCATTCTATGTATATGCCTGCTTATTAAGGCTTTCACACACACACCCCAAGCGGCATTATTACAAAGTCAGCTTAATTGACCCCAACAATCTGGGTCCTCATTTTACCTACTTCGGAAGGATGGAAGGCTGAGTCAACCTTGAGCCTGGTGGGATGCGAACCTGCACTAATTGCAGGCAGCTGATGTTACTTAAGGAGGCCTTAGCCCACTGCTCCACCAAGGCTCTAATAAAGGTGGGATATGAATGAATGAATGAATGAATGAATGAATGAATGAACGAACAAACGAACGAACGAACAAACAAACAAACAAACAAACAAACAAACAGACAGACAAACAAACAAACAAACAAACAAATAAATAAATAAATAAATAAATAAATAAATAAATAAATAAAGCATGGAGATGTTCGGACAAAAATCAGAAGCCATTTGAGAAGACGATGGTAATTTCCAAGAAACATGGAACTCTCACAAGCATGATGCTCCTGGAGCATCCTGACCTCAGAAGATTTTTCCCTTCCCTTGAATGTATAACCAGTCCCCTTCCTAACTTCCCTGTCGCCAAATAAAGTGGGTGTTTGAAGAAGTGATTGTCAAATTCTATTAATAAACCTTATTGATGGTTATTTCTAGGTACCTCCCCGTGCCAGATGTGTGGAGAACTGCCGTCAAGCCTACAGCAGGGTTTTTCAGGAGGGGCCAGCTTGTTGCTACAATTGCACAAAATGTCCCGTAGGAAGAATTTCAGACCAAACTGGCAAGTAAAAGTTAGAATTACACATGCAGAGATTCAGAAGTTTCCAAGGTTATACTTTTGAACAGTTTCATCCCAATCCACATCTGATTAGAGCTAGGGTTATACTAGGGTGAAAGAGTCCCTGTGAATTTAAACTCTGCAGCTGACTTTGGGCAGTGATGTTCATCTCTGTTTCAAAGCCATTGAGCCCAGTCTTATGGCCAGTATGACATTATGGAGCACTGTTACCTTTCCACCAAAATGGTACCTATTTATCTACTTGCATTTGCATGCTTTTGAACTGGTAGGTTGGCAGGAGCTGGGCCAAGAATGGGAGCTCACCTTGTTATGCTGCGCTTGGGTCTTGAACCTGGGCTGTTAACTTTCCACCTGACAAAACCAATGTCTTAACTGATGAGTTATCACAATACCTCAAGGATATGCTAGAGTAGATTTTTTTATTTTTTTTAAAAGTAGATAATTTATATACTTGCATGCATTTTTATATTATACTAGCCTTCACTATGCCAAGAGGAGGAATGGTTTCAGAAAAGAGAAAGCAGAAGGTAGCCTTCAAATAGTATGGCAATTAAATTTTGTACTTTGAATAATAGAAAGTAAATGAGGAGTTCTTGGTGCTCTCTGATCTTGGTTGTTTTCTTGCAGACATTTCATTACCCAAACTAGGTAACATCATCTGCAAGAAAACAACCAAGATCAGAGAGCACCAAGAACTCCTCATTTCAGCCCTGAGCTACAAATATTCTTCTTTATTAGGAAAAAAAATGATTGGAGTTAATATAGCAATTTTGTATACTTGTAGCCTTTGAGTTACGATTCATTAGTAACTGTTCAAAGATAAAATGACACTGATAAAAGTGGCTTTTCAGACTCATATTCCCAGGGTTAAATGATCAAAATCTGGGCATTTGGAAACCAGCACAAAGTTATGACAGTTGCAGCTTCCCAGATTATTTGATTGCCATTTGTGACCTCCCAGACCAACTTCCAACAAGCAAAATCAATGGGGAAGCCAGATTCGCTTAACTATTACATAATTCATTTAGCAACTGCAGTGACTTGCTTAAGAACCTTGGTAAAAAGGTCGTAATACCAGGAACAATAGATTTAAATATTTCCTTGGTTAGTAATAGAAATGCTGGTTCCAATTGTGGTTGTACGTCTACTTGTAATTTGAAAGGGTTATGTGGATGGTCATACCAAATGTGCTTTATCTATGTTAGCTCTTTATGTTACTGTGATTTCTCTTTTACACTACATTTTAGAATAGAATAGAATAGAATAGAATAGAATAGAATAGAATAGAATAGAATAGAATAGAATAGAATAGAATAGAATAGAATAGAACAGAATAGAATCTGGAAGGGACCTTAAAGGTCTTCTAGTCCAGTTCCCTGCTCCAGCAGGAGAACCTATTCAGATGTGACTGTCCAGTCTCTTCTTCAAAACTTCCAGTGATGGAGTGCCCATGACCTCTGAAGGCAAGCAGTTTCATTGGTTAATTGTCCTCACTGTTAGGAGGTTTCTCCTTAATTCCAGGTTGCTTCTCTCTTTGGTCAGTTTCCAACCATTTCAATGTTAGTTCTATATTTTCTTTTTATTCCAAAATCTTTTGCTGACCTGAAGAAGAAGCTGACCAGGCATTTCCAGCCAAAAATGTCGGAGATGGCCTGGCGGTTTAAATTTGACCAATGAGTTTAGCTTCCCAGTGAGACAGCATCCAAGTTTATCGCGGGCCTAAGACAGGCTGCACATCTCTGCAAATTTTCAAATTTGGAGAAGTGTTTGAGAGACCGACTTGTCTGCGGACTATGAGACAGAACTTTGCAGCAGAAACTATTTGCCAGACCAAACCTCACATTTGCTGAAGCACAAGACGAGATCATGGCTGACGAAGCTGCCAGAGGTGCAGTACAAACTGTACAGCCCACCAAAACCCCAAAGACAGAAGTTTCTGTCCACCACGAGGTTGCCATTGGCACTGGAGAATCATCTGAAGAGGAGGAACCCGAAATCAACAAACCTCAGAGACAGCCAAGAGAGCAATACCACTGAAATCAACAAAGAGGGCAGTTCTCTTACCAAGATGTAAAGGGTGCGGAGGCAACCACTCCCGCACAGACTGCATATTCCGTTCGGCCATGTGCAGGGTTTGCGGGAGGACCGGGCACATCACGGTGGTATGCAGGGCTCGCCAGAGAGACAGGCCACCCAAGCACCAGTTGGAAGAACCGACTAGGAAAGGTACTGGGGCCCTGGGTCCAGTCAGTGTGGGGTTCTTCAGGAGCTGGAGAAGCATTTGTCGCACCAGGGCTCATCGTCCCCTTAAGCCTAAACTTAATTATTTCACAGGACACATTCAACCTTGTTTGCAGACGCAGCAACCAGTGGGCTACATTAAGACCATCAGACATTATTTTAACAGATTTTCAGAATGCTCGAGTTAAAGTTAAGGGTGAAGCCACGGTACTGGTGAAATTTAAGTCTAAACCTGTTTGCCTTGCATGTGATGCATCTCCCTACGGGGTAGGGGCAGTCTTAAGCCACATTGAGAAGAATGGGGAACAAGTTTCTATTGCATTCTATTCTAGAACCTTATCTGCGGCTGAGCGTAATTATGCACAGATCGATAAAGAAGCCTTAGCCATTGTGGCTGGAGTCAAAGAATTTCACAATTATTTATTTGGCAGGGATTACACTGTCTTCACTGATCACAAACCCATTTTGGGCTTATTCACCACTGATAAGCAAACTCCCCACATACTGTCTCCAACAGATTTAACTTAGTTCACAAACCTGGAAAGGAAATGGGCCATGCAGATGGCCTCAGTAGATTACCACTGCCACTAATGGATTCTGATCCAGCCCCCACTGCTAAAATATTGTCTATTCAGGATTTACCTGAGTTTCCCCTCCATTCTGGGGATATTGCTGCTGAGACTGTTACAGATAAACTTCTGAGCAGAGTATTGTCATGGGTACACACGGGCTGGTTGGAAAAAAAGTCCAGGCCCTGAGTTCCAAAGTTATTTTGTCAGGAGACATGAATTGTCTGCACACAAGGGTTGCATTTTATGGGGCAACTGAGTTATTATTCCCACAACTTTGAGGGACAGAGTCTTACATTCCTTACATGAAGGCCATCCAGGCATTGTACGGATGAAAGCATTGGCTAGGAGCTACCTGTGGTGGCCTGGCCTGGATAAGGCTGTAGAGGATCAATTTCATGGTTGCTATACCTGTCAGAGGTCTAGGCCGGAAATGCCTCAGGCCCCAGTTCATAGGTGGGAGGAAACACATACCCCCTGGTCCAGGGTTCATATTGACTACGCTGGGCCTTTTCAAGGACAGCTTTTTATGGTAGTAGTGGATAGTCACTCAAAATGGCTGGAAGTAGTTCCAGCCCCTAATATGACTACTGCTAGGACCATCCAGGTGCTGAGAAAACTCTTTGCAACACATGGGTTGCCTGATGTTTTGGTTTCTGATAATGGGCCTTAATTCACTGCTGCTGAGTTTCAGGCTTTTCTCAGAGCTAACCTCATCAGACATGCTACGTCTGCACCATTTCAGCCCTCTACGAATGGACAAGCTGAACGCATGGTCAGGACAACAAAGGAGGCGCTCAAGTGCATCATCACAGGTGACTGGCATCATAGACTGGCAGATTTCTTGCTCTGTCAACACACTACACCTTGCACTGCTACAGGAAAAAGTCCTGTTGAGCTTCGATGGGGATGGCGATTGATTACTAAACTGGACAGGTTGCATCCAGACAGAGTGCCATACGAAGCCTCTAAACCTAAACCCCCGAGAGGGCTGCAAACAGGTGATTGGGTTTGGGCCAGGAACTATGGGCCTGGAACCGTGTGGGTTCCTGGTCAGGTGGTCAAAGAATCCGGACCCCTATCTTACAAAGTGGGGTTGGAGGGAGGGCGACTGGTCAGAAGGCATATTGACCAACTTAGAAAAAGATTCCCAGAGCGGTCACTAAGTGAGGACTATGGTACAAGTCCCTCCCGAAGTCCTCAAGTTGGCATCCAGGCCAGCTCACACCAGTACCACCAGGGTTTTCCTTTCTCAGTGGAACTTGATCCAGAAGAGGAGCATGGCACCTCAGAAGTGCAACATGGAACTCCTGACCAGGCAAACCAGCCGAATTTCAGTGACCGTTGTGCGCACTCTGCTAAACAGTCAGACTCTGGGGTGGGCCCACCAGAAGAGGCCAGCCAGAGCAATGCAACTCCCCTAGACACAGGAGCTCAGGGGGACATGGGTCTACCCAGCCCACTGGGTAAGCTGGTAGACCCCAAGGTGACTGGAACCCCTATGTGCTCATCCAGACCACATAAACCCCCAGCATATCTTAAAGACTAGGTTGTAAAATAAAGTGATGTGTAACTGTATGACAATCTGCTACTATCTACAGAAATTGGGGGCACATTTAACTGCTGTATTGCATGCTCATTGAGACATTGTTTTATCTCTTTGTAGTATATTGCATTGCCATATCATTCTTTAATATCTTTGTAGTCCACTCTACAAGACACGTCTGAGAAGGTCACACCCACCCAATTGGCCATGCCCACCCGGCACCCGATGATATATAAATGGGTTTTGGGTTGCAGTTTGGACATTTGGTCTCTAAAAGGTTCGCCATCACTGTTCTATAGCATCTGACATCAGTGAAGATGGAAAAAAAACAGGAATCATGATAAAAATGTGAGGATAACCAAAAAAAAAGGAGTAAAAGAAATGAAATCAGAAGAGACAGAAAACAACATTCACAGCACTCTTGGTAGAACCCAAAACTGGGTGGACACTAAGAAATGGCTAACTAGTTTGAATCACCAAGGAGGGGCGGGGGTTTAAAATATTTTAGTGTAGATAACTTAATATTGAAGAGCAAAAAATTCTGAAACTTTTTCTGTACATAGGGTCAAGGCAAGATTAGATACAGTTGCAAGGCAAGAGAAAGTAAGTTAGAATTACTGTATTACACCAACTATACTGTAACTCTTAAACTAGATATGTACAGATTTCACAAAAACAAAATTTCTATAAATCACCAGGGACTAGTAGACTTGGAGGAAGAGCCTGTTAATTAGCAAAATGACTATATTCCATGTCAATACTGTTAACATCAGATGTTTTTGCTTGACATTCCACTTCTGTTACTTTTGCAGTAAGGCTCCTGTATAAAAATTTGCCTTTTCCCCCTGAAACTCAAATGATAGCTATATCAGAGAAACATCTCACGCTTTATAATACAAACTTTTACATTTATCTTTTTCTTAAAAAAACAAAAAACTAATTTTCCTCCTATTCCCATATTCAGTGGCTGTTTCCCATTAGGTCTAGTCAAGGCAAAAGTTCCTTGCAGAGGTGACAACTACATGTTTTTCACCCTATACTTGAACAGATGGGATGGTGGTTCAAGACTGCTGGCGTTTAAAATTATTCTGCTCATCTTCTACCTTCCTGACGGTGTCAATGAGAGTTTGAAATCCATCTGCATCCAGCCTTCCAAAGTTCTAAGCAAGATTAGCACCTCCAGATCACAAATGATACTTGGAGGATTTATTTCCCTTATGTATACTGATGAAATCATAGAGAGTTTAACCAAAGAGCCATACTCTGCCAGAAGTAGACAGTAAGTACCCCTTCCATCTTTGAATAAACTGCAATACAATGTCAGAAACAGTTGACAGAATGGAGGGAAGAGCATAATTTTGCATCAAAAGTGCCACTGCTCCCTTGGCTGTCACTCTTTGGCATTTTGAGCATGACTTCAACTGAGAGGTGACCCTTAGGAAAACATAAAGTGTGCATATTATAAATGACCATCTTAGAGATCTAGAATTATGAAGATGCATTTTAACATAAACTCTCAAAAATTGAATTTTGGAAAAAAAATACTCCAAGACTTTTCTTCCCTTCATCTCAAGAATGGAAGTACCACTGGATTCATGAATAATGTAGTCTTTTAATTCTAAATCTTTTTCAACATAGCAAATACTTAGCACCTTTATAACACTAATCTATTTATGATTCACAAACTGAAATTCAGGCAGTTACAACTCTTTCTAGTAACATATTTAGGAGCTGAATTTAAAAGGGAATAAAATTCCAATTTCTCATATCATCCTCCATAAATTGTTCATTATTACAAATTGCAATAATCAAATTATTGATTGAAGTGTGTAAGTTACAAAGTAACTTTTATAACAGTTCTAGAAAGAACTAGAAAGCTGATTCATTTCATTCATTTCCACAAGAATGAAAGAAACTGCATATTGCAATCTAAAAACTGAAATTTTATATCTGATCATGTAATTTACTGCCTAAGAATAAAATAGATCCACCCAGTTTTAACTGATAAAGTTTATATACTGGTGTTCCTAGGCTTTCAAAAACAAACTCAGGCTCTTTTAACAGATGACTTTACTAAGCCCATAGAGCATTTTTGTATCTGTCGAAAAAGGACTTCCAGCTTTCCTCTCCAAACCATTTGCCTAGAGGTCTATGCCTTGCTGAAAAATCTTCTCCTAAAAGATTTGAATAGTTTCTGCCTAATTAATAAAATTGCTACTAATCAAATGGTTAAGAGAAATTAATTTATTTTAATAGATATCTTTTAAAAACAGTAAATCTGATCCAACCTTGTAATCCAGGGTGAAAAAGCAACTGGTTTTCACATGTGTCAAGACTGTAATAAAGCTTTATAACTGATAGAGTTCAATTACAGTCACATAATGGGAAAGGCACAAAAGTCAAGGTTTGCTGATTTGGACAGAAAGAATCTATACTATCTTATAAAGTACTGAGATCGATGCTCCTATTCTTTTGCTCAAATAACAGTGGCTGTTGAGATTTTGAGGATAATATACAAAGCAGATAGTCTATTTCATTGAAATCCAAAATTAGTTTCCTCCGCACAAATTGCTGAAATTATACTCATAGGTAACAGCTGGATTTAATTCTTTTGATGATATAGTAAAGGTAAAGGTTCCCCCGCACATGCGTGCTAGTCGTTTCCAACTCTAGGGGCCGGTGCTCATCTCCATTTCAAAGCCGAAGAGCCAGCACTTGTCCGAGGACGTCTCCGTGGTCATGTGGCTGGCATGACTGGATGCCAAAGGCGCACGTAACGCTGTTACCTTCCCACTGTAGTGATTCCTATTTTTCTACTTGCATTTTTACGTGCTTTCGAACTGCTAGGTTGGCAGAAGCTGGGACGAGTAACAGGTGCTCACTCTGTTATGCAGCACTTGGGATTTGACCCGCCAAACTGCCAACCTTCTGATTGACAAGCTCAGCGTCCTAACCAACTGAGCCACCACATCCCTTCTTTTGATGATATAGTTATATGTATTTATGTACTTTTATTTTAGCCTAATACCCAAAAACTTCCAGCATCGGTTTTCTATGTCTTTTGCTGTTCATGAGATCAACAGGAATATCAAGAAGTTCCCCAACACCACACTAGTCCTGAGATTTTATGAAAACAGGTTCAGTGTCAGACAGGCTGCTAAGCATGTTCTAGATCATCTGTTTCTGGACCAAGGGAGCCCTATCAACTTCAACTGTGCTAGAAGGAACAAGACAGACTTCTTGCCTATCATTGGAGGCCTCCACTCTCCCAACTCTCTCCAGATGGCCCACATTTTGAACAGCTATAAGTTTCCACAGGTATGACCAATTTGCACAGTTCTGTTTCTTTAGCAATGATAGTCAAAGAGGGTCTTCTTCCATAGAAATCTTGATGGGAAACTTTGAGTGTTTCTAATTTAGCCATACTGTTGAACTAGAATCCAAAATTCTAGGGAGAATGGAAAAACTCTATGTTCTTCAAGATCACAAAAAGATTCTCCATTTAATTTTCTTTGCATCTTTCTTCCAAACAGCTCAGTTTTGGTCAATTTGACCCAGTTCTGAGTGATAAAAAGCAGTTCCCTTCTTTCTTCAGCATGGTTCCCAATGAAAATATACAACACGAGGGGATCGTCCATTTACTGAAACATTTTGGATGGAACTGGATTGGCCTCTTAGCTTCAGAGGATGAGAGTGGGGAAGCCTTTTTTCAAAATATCCAACCAAAGCTCTTCCAGAATGATATTTGCATTGCTTGGAAGCAGTTGATCCCAGTTTTTAAAGGTGGGGATTTTACTGCAGGAGCAGTTACTTCACATATATCGAACATACAAGACACTATGCTAGTGAAGAAAATCAGTGTGTTCCTTGCTTCTGGGACCATCCAATCTATGGAGGCTTTACAGATAATTCTGTATCTTTCTGAAAGGTCCAAGAAAAAGAAAATATATCACAGAGTGTGGATCGTGACCTCTCAGTGGGACTTCACTGTTATGATATTTAAACCGGGGAGTTTCCCAGCTCAAACTTTCAATGGCTCCTTATACTTTGCACTGCACACAAAAACGGTGCCAGGGTTCCATGAGTTTCTTGAGAGGAGAAAGCTATATGTAAATTCATCTGCTCTCATGAATAGATTCTGGTGGACTATATTTGACTGTTCATTCCGTGGATATTCCAAAGGAGTGAAACGCTGCACTGGGAGGGAAGACCTGAGCAGGGTCCCTGGCTCTGTGTTTGAAATGACCATGTCTGGAGAGAGTTACAATATCTACAATGCGGTTTATTCTGCAGCACATGCTCTGCAAGCAATGCGTTCAAGAGGAAAGACAGCTTCATTCAGGAATCAGAATGGAGCAAATTCTGATTTGCATTTTCAGCCATGGCAGGTATGCCTTTGCTCTTCCCAGAAACCTTTATGTAGCTTGAAGTGGAAGGAATGTGAATCAGTAGGCTCTGGGTCTGATCCTCTTCAGAAAGGAATTAACTGTTCTGTGATTCAGATACTCATGTATTTGGTTGTGCTGTGTCTCAATTCAAACCAGCTCCAGAAGGAACTTTTTTCTGGTGATATTTATCATTTAGTGTTGTACCATAAATGGCTCATTAATTTTATCAATTCCTGGGAAAACACTTCCATCAAATCTCTTTTAAACTTGAATGCACAACACTAAGATTGATGTAGCTTGTTTCCACCCTCTTCATTATGGAATCTTTTTCTACTAAAGAACTTGTATTTTTTTAAAAAAATCCCATTTATAGCCCGCCCTTCTCCGAAGACTCAGGGCGGCTTACAGTCTAAGAAGCACAAATCAATGTGCTTAGCAATAGCCTTCATACATATAGCCTTTTATGCATATGCCTGCTTATTAGGGCTTTTGCCCCCCCCCCAAGCGGCATTATTACAAAGTCAGCTTATTGCCCCCCAACAATCTGGGTCCTCATTTTATCTACCTGGGAAGGATGGAAGGCTGAGTCAACCTTGAGCCTGGTGGGACTCGAACCTGCATTAATTGCAGGCAGCTGGTGTTACTTAAGGAGGCATCAGCCCACTGCTCCACCAAGGCTCTTTTACGTATTATACCCCTTGATCTCACAGTGAGACTGTTTATATCTACTGTACATTTATACGATAATCTTTCATATGTACAGTGATGTTATAAATTTGAAATCATTGATATTTGTGCATGGATATGATGTAAAAGGTGATATATTCTCTGCAGAATTTCATATGTGTTTTAAGAACAGTATCAAGAGAGGCATAATGGTGGGCTTCCTTACATGAACTGCCCAGTTATATCCTTCCACAATAGTTCTGTGTCATTAAAGTCAGTAGTTTTACTTGTTCATTCCAAAACATTAATGTTCTGCTTTAATCATTCTTTGGTAGAACAGCTTGTGTGTTTTTGGTCATTGTCTTGCTGCATGAGTCATTTTCTGTTAGCCTTCATTTCATGGACAGACGCTCTGAAATTTACTAGTAGAATTTGCAGGTACAATTCCAAACTTGTAGTTCTACCAATAATCAAGCTGTACTTATCCAGAGGCAGCAAAACGGGCAAACCATGATACTATCACCATCATCTTTCACAGATGGTCTAGGGTTCTTAGGCAGGGATCGGTTATTTGGTTTTTATGAACTGTCATGCTTTTCACTGAAGATTTAAAAAAAAGAATTTTGATTTCAGAAAAATTTCTGTGAATTTTCATTCACAGATAATTCTTCTGTTAGATTTCTGCCTTATCCACATGGTCTTTTGCAATCAGTAATTTGGTATCAATGCTCTTCCTAGATACTAGTGGCTTACTCCTTAAAACCTTGCTATTCACCCAGTTCTTCACTTTTCTTCTCATATATGCCTTTCATTTGGTGCTTTCATGATTGTTTGGGGAGGACAACAATAGGGTTGAATTACCTCCACTTGTACAAGATCTGCCTGACAGTGGACAGGTGAAATTCAATATCTTTGGAAATAGTTTTGTAAACTTTTCCATTCTGGTAAAGATCAGCAATTAAGGAGTTTTTACATATCTCCTTTGTGCTAGCAATGATTTATTTCCCTATACTCCTGTTGTGAAGATATCGGGTTAGACCTCCCACATTCACAAATGATCGTCTGACTCTATTTTTTTCTTCAAATAAATCCTAGAGGCTTAGACACTTTTCCCACATGCACAAATACTACCTTTGTATAACCTTCCTCAATCATTCTTTTTAAAACAACAACAACAAGGGTATTGTTTTTCATTCATTTCTTTATATGGGTTCTCTTTATCTACAGTAGTTTAAGGCCTTCATAGAGAACAGTTCGTGCTTTAAGTCATATTTTTGCAGAAATATTGAAAATTCAAATGTTTTTACAAACACTGAAGCATCACAATGTAAAATATTATGCTTCAATATCTGTACCGGTAAGTTATGAAAAGGATCATGGGTTTTGGCAGTGATTCTCTGATGGAGGTGATATGAAATTTGAATGATTTGAATCATTTCCCCCTTTCTGAGAGTGAAAATTTTTCTATTGTAAATTACATAGTGTTAGCAATATCACCACTTGGTCATGCCTATCTGGGCTCAGAAATCAATCAGGGTTGGACCCAGAATATACTAGTAGAACAGATCACAAGCATTTGCTCTTCATTAGACTGGGATTTTTTTAAAAAAATTAGATGAGGCAGTAAGAAACTGTTTCTTTACTCTTTTAAAAAAATCATTATTCTGAAATGAATAGAAGTTAATCTCAACAGGTCTGTGCTTTTCCCTTAATTTACAAATTTTCCTCTTCCAATTTTGGGAATCAATTTGCAATGTAATGCCATGGATGCATTATATGGACTAAAACAGACCTGATATGGATATGTAGAATTGGAAAGACTAAACTAAGTTTCCAAGATATCCAAGAATTATAATAATATTTATTGAAGTTATGGACTCAGACTGAAATAAAATTCTGCAAAGCTGTGATTCAAGAGCAAGGGATACACAGTACTGCACTCCCCTGTGCTTCTGTTTACTTCCCATCATTTGTTACAGATTGTTGTTAGTTAGTCATGTCCAACCCATCACGACCCCATGGACAACGTTCCTCCAGGCCTTCCTGTCCTCTACCATCTTCTGGAGTCCATTTAAGCTCACGCCTACTGCTTCAGTGACTTCATCCAGCCACCTCATTCTCTGTCGTCCCCTTCTTCTCTTGCCCTCAATCTTTCCCAGCATTAGGCTCTTCTCCAGTGAGTCCTTCCTTCTCATTAGGTGGCCAAAGTATTTGAGTTTCAACTTCAGGATCTGACCTTCTAAAGAGCAGTCAGGGTTGATCTCCTCTAGGACTAACTGGTTTGATCGCCTTGCAGTCCAAGGGACTCACAGGAGTCTTCTCAAGCACCATAGTTCAAAGGCCTCAATTCTTTGGTGCTCAGCCTTTCTTATGGTCCAACTTTCACAGCCATTCATTGCAACTGGGAAGACCATAGCCTTGACTATACGTTGTTACAGATACCCTCCCCTATTTATGTGGGATGGCCTCTTTCCTCTATTTTTTATTTATGTAACAGGTGGGAAAAAGGCTGATTATGTGAGTCCTCTATTTTATACCATTTATTTATGAAAACATTCAAGGTAAATGTAAGAAAAATCTCAGGTTTGATTCCTGAAATTGAAACTGAACTTTGTTATATGGGTTGACGAGATGTCTGAATTATAGCAGAATGGATGTCAATTACAAATGTGATAAGCTTCACTATAGAAACTCAGGGATTGTGAATATGCCAAATTTGGGGGAACACTGAGGTAATTCTGTTTTGATCTTTTCCTCTCCCTTCAAACCAGCTTCACTACTTTTTGAGAAACACTCATTTTAATAACAGTGCCGGAGAAGAAATCTTTTTTGATGAGAAAGGGGATTTTGACCCAGGGTACGACATCTTCAACTTGGTTGTCTTTCAGAATAGATCTTTCCAGAGAGTCCATGTTGGAAGGATGGACGCCAAAGCTCCTTATGGGAAAATGTTCACCCTCAATGAAAGTGCCATTGTGTGGAATCACAAATTACTGCAGGTAGGATTTTTTGAGGTAGCATAGTTAAGCAATGACTCATTTGTTAAAGAGAGTGAGCTTGTCAGTTGGAAAGCTGACAGGCTGGGTTTAAAATCTGAATGCTGCTTTAATAGATGAGCTCCCATTACATATCCCAGCTCCTCCCAACCTAGCAGTTTGAATATGTGCAAATGCGAGTAGCTAAATAGCTATCACTTCAGTGGGAAAATAACTTCCATGTGCCTCATCATATAGTAAAGCTGGCAACATGACCATGGAATTATCTTCAGGCAACACTGGCTTCCTCAGCTAAGAAATGGAGATGAAAACCATCCCCTTGAGTCGAACATGACTGGACAGAGTAAACCTTTATCTTTACCTTTAGTTAAGTAACTATAATGTTGGGAGGAAGAGATTTTTGTTTGATGACTACTATGGACTACTACAAAAGTGAGGGACAGTGATGATATTCTGGATGCAACTGTAATATTTATATCTAAAATCTATTAAAATGCACAACGTGCAGAATAAATATGAGTAGGATATTTTTCTCTATTGTGAAAAAATTCAATTTTTAAATGTTCTGATACTGGATGAAATAATATGATAATTATTTAAACTGAACTTCTACCTGTTTTACACAAAGTTAGAAAATAAAATCCTTCATCATTTTGTCATATATATATATATATATTTAAAAAACAATAGTATTTCTGTTCATTTAAACTTTATCTTAGGCCTGGCTTTGGATGTGAAACTATGAATAGACAGAGTAATATAGAATTACTTTTTGAAAAGAAAAAGGGTTGTTATTGGTGGATATGCTCCTATGGTATCATTTTCAGAGAAATTGCTGCAAATATAGGGTGCAAACAAGCCACATGTGTATTCCATGCTAAAGAAATGGAAAACATCTTCCTTCATTTCTGCCACAGACAGCAAGCTACAAGTAAATATAGCTTGCTCTGTTTTTGTATAGGATTTAAACTTTTTTTTAAAAAGTTTAAAAATACTTTTCCCCTTTCTTCTATAGATTGGTGATAGATCTCAATCAGCAGAATATTATTTACTTTTGTGGATGTACAAATAAGCATGTACTGTACATGTTTTGATGAAAAATCAAAACTCAAAACCCACCTCAGAAGGTGGGATATTTCCAGGAAACGTGAACACTGTTCACAAACATGATGCTCCTGAGACATCCTGACCTCAGAAGACTTTTGCACTCCCCCTAAATTTATAACTGGTCCCCTTCCTAACTTCTCTATCTCCATATAAAGCGGGGTGTTTGAAGAAGTAGTTGGTGAATTCCTGATGGTTATTTCTAGGTACCGCCGAGTGCCAGATGTGTGGACAGCTGTCCCTGGGGATACAGCAGGGTTGTTCAGGAAGGGAAGCAATCTTGTTGCTACAATTGCAGAAAATGTCCTGAAGGAAGAATTTCAGTCCAAACTGGCAAGTTAAAAGTAGAATTATAAATGCAGAAATTCAGTTTTCAAGCTTATATACATATAAGGACCCAGATTGTTGGGGGCAATTAAGCTGACTTTGTAATAATGCTGCTTGGTGTGTGTGTGAAAGCCCTAATAAGCAGGCATATACATAGAATGAAGGCTACTGCTAAGCTTGTAAGCCGCCCTGAGTCTTCGGAGAAGGGCGGGATATAAATGGAATTAAAATAAAAATAAAAAAAATATTCTTTCTGAATCTTTTACAATGAATGACTAATTCCAACTAATACTGAAACAGAGTAGTGATACACTAGAGTAACTTTTCATAATTTTTAAAGGAGATAATTTAGATACATTTTTTTATGTTATAATATCCTTCGCTATGCTGAGATATGCAGTGTTTTTAGAAAAGATAAAGTAAAGATAACCTTCAAATAGTGTAGAAATTTTCTACTTTGGATAAGAGAAAACCATTGTTGTATACTGATAGTTCTTGAGTCACCACCATCCATTCAACAACCATTCACAGTTAAAACCAAACACAGAAAAAGTCACTTTTTGGACTCAGAGCACCCCCATGGCCACACGATCAAAAATTGGACTTTTGGAAAATAGCATGAAATCATAATCATTTGATTGCCATTTGTGATCTTTCCAGCCAGCTGACAAGTTAATGGGGGAAGCCAGATTCTCTTAAATACCAGATTAATATAACAACTGCAGAGACTTGCTTAACAACCATGAGAGGAAAAGGTTGTAATATCA